>NC_064263.1:41813122-42126455 GCF_003254725.2 Canis lupus dingo | reverse complement strand
GTCGGAGGAGGACCGAGTTGGAAGGGATCTTTAGGGCTGCCTCAGCCACCTATCCCCCCTTCATGCTACAGGATGGGACACTGGGCTCCAGAGTAAGGACTGACATGCCCTAATTCATGCTGTGTTCTCTCTTCTGTTTCCTCATTTGCCAAACGCAGATCATTTCCCTATATCGCCCGGGTTACAAGGCCTAAATTAGAAATGCAATCGATGCTTAGTAATTTTACCTTTCCCTTCCTTCCCACAACTGACCTGCTACGTGATGGATTTTGTTTTATTTGTTTCCTCTTGAACACTTAGAAGGACCATAGTCAACCTACCAGATACTGAGGAAGCTGGGAGAGCGACGACGACGTTCCCACTTCACAAGGCACAAGCTTCCCTGCCGCCGCACCCCCCCCCCCCCAGTGCAGCTAGTGGAGCTTTGGACATTATTATCCATTCATCTATTTATTCAGCAAATTCAGAGCCAGCCATTGTTATAAGCATTCAGGGATACAATAGTAATAAAAGATTTATTGAGAAAGATCTTAATCAAATCATTATACTCATAATTAATTAAACTTAGGATAAATGCTACAAAAGGCAGACAGGTGGCTGTAGTAGTGTGACAAGAGGACTTAACAGAGCCTGGGGTGGGGGTAGTCAGGGAAGGCTTCCCTGAGGAAGTAACGTTTCCCTCAGATATGAAGGATGGTTAGGAATTTGTGGAACAATGAGTGGGGCTAGGAGGGAAGGCTGAGGGGAGCAGCTCAAGAAGCAAGAGCAACGTGTGTAAAGGTGTTGGGGAGAGTACCTGCCATATTTGGGGAAGCAGGGTTACAGAGAAGTCCGAGAGGCTGGTTTTGTGCTTGAATATTTATTTGTTTGGAGGAAGACGAAGATCAGCAGCCCCAGAGCCCTGGGGTGGGGTGGGGGGCAGGCGGGGAAGGACCATTAGAGGGGGAAGACAGTGAGTCAGCCCACGGATCCTAACTCTGATCCTAACCCGTAATTAGGACCAGGGTAGGAGTTGCTGCAACTCCAGAGGAACAGGTGCGACGGTCCTAGGAAGAGATGTTTGAACCCCTGGGACCGAGCAAGGCTGGTGCACAGAGCAGCCCCCACCAGTAGACGCCTATTCAAGCACCCTCCTCCCCCACTCTTGCATCACCATTGCCTTTGCCATAGAAAGAGATGTATTCCCTGGTTCCCTATTTCCTTAAGAACCAATCTTCCAGAAGCAACTTGAAATCTAGAAGACTGTTTATCTTTCAGCATTTTGGGGGGTTTCATGTCTTTACTAGTCCCCGTCCCAGGGGCACTGTGTTTAGCACTTAAGAGATTGGGCTCTGTAGTTAGACTGCAGGGGTTTGAATCCTGACATTGTCATTTACCAGCTGTGTGACTTCAGGCAAGTCTCTTAACCTCTCTGTATCCTCATCTATAAAATGAAGATAACAATTTACTTACTTATAGGGTTGCTATAAAAATTAAATGAAATAGAGGGACTCCTGGGTGGCTCAGTGTTTAAGCATCTGCCTCTGGCTCAGGGCGTGACCCTGGAGTCCTGGGATCGAGTCCCACATCAGGTTCCCCTTGAAAAGCCTGCTTCTCTCTCTCTGCCTGTGTCTCTGCCTCTCTCTCTGTCTCTCATGAGTAAATAAATAAAATCTTTTTAAAAAATTAAATGAAATAAAGATTAAATGAAATAATGCAGATATTCATTGGGATACATTGGTGGAAATACTCAGGAAATGGAAACTTTATTATTATTATTATTAATCATTTCATTAATATCACCACCATAGCAACTATATAATACGTGTCCACAATATTCCAGAAACTGAACGAAGTATTTCATATACTTTATTTTGAATGCTCCCATAGTTTTTGGTATAACGATCCTGATTTTCTAAATGGGGAACTGAGGCTCAGAGGAAGCTGAGAATAGCTGAAGAATAGCTGAGCCACTCGCCTATTAAGTGACAAGTGAGGATTCAGAGCCAGGCTCCCAAAGCAGCCCACTCTCTACGTTGCTATCCCAAATTGGTCACTTCTCCTCAACACGCTGTACGATCCTGTTAATTACAACTAATGAGAATGAGGTTCTATGCACTACCTGTTCGTTGATTTGCAGATTTTTAATATCATTCCTTGCCCCAGGAGGACTCTCCAGGGGACCATCATTACCATACAATTCTTTGGGGGAAATGAAACAACAGCTGGCCCTGCCAATCACCATGGCAACACTCCTGTAAGTACATAGAATGGCATCAACAGAATAAAAATGTCTATATGTGTCTATGTTCTATATTCGCCCTTTAATGCTCTATGTTATACATTGACTTGCTGACGACAGCATCAGGGACTCAGGTGGAGGCATTTTCAATCAGCTCCAAAATCTCTCCCCCTCCTGGGATGTTTCCAAGACCCCATCAAGCTGACCCAGGCGGGGAGCGAGGTTGCTAGGGAAAAGAGCTCACTGCCAAGCTCTGGCCCAGCAGCACATGCTTCACCCTGACAGTGTGGAAATGCGGGGACAGGGCTGGTGTCGCGGACGTGTGACCTACGTAGTGGGATAGGGCTCTGCACTCAGAAGGGCCCCACAATTGCTTTAATGCTCTGCTCGTGCCATCTTCAAAATCTTAACACTTCTTTAAACAAGGGGCCCCGCGTTGTCCATTTTGCAGTGATCCCCACGAATCATGTGGCAGGTCCCATGTGAGGAATGAGCAATAGGCAGATACTTTATGAATTTCCTTTCCGGCTGGCATTTTCTCCCTCTTTTTGCCTCTCTCTCTCAGACCTGCCGATCCGCCCGATATTCTAGCTCAAGGGTTATCAAAATTCATGGGAATGCAGCCATGTGAATGTGACCAGAACTGAGCAATTCCTGACCCTACAAATAATGGTTGCTCTCTATTTCGGGCTGGCTGGGTGCCAGGCACCCAAGGGGAACTGATACGACTTCTGATCTGGAAGATGGGTGGGTGCTATCAAACCCATTTTGCAGTTGAGGACACGGAGGCTCCGAGAAGTGCAGGGACTTCCCAAAGTCACACAGCACCTGGGACATAGGTCTTATGAACGCACCCAAAGGTCTCCTTGGGGGCTGCTCCCCCTGCCTCGGCTGCTTCGGCGCCTGGCGTGGGCCCGGGCCGTTGGGCCGTGGGCGGCCCACCCCTCATCAGTCCTAGGAGCGCGGCCCGGCCCGGCCACACGCACTCTCCTCCCTCCCCCATCCAAGGACGGCTTCACGACGGCCTCTCCTGGCCACCAGTCCACGAGGTCCCTTGTGGGAGCCGTGAGATCTCGTGTGGTGACCTGTGGTGTTTCTCCGTGGCTCTCTGTGAGGCAGTAGCCATCAAGCTAACATGCCACTGAGCATCCTTTCACGTCCTCTCACCTCATTTCCCTTTTGTCTGACCTTTGCCACCTGGGTGTGTGACCACTCCCCCCTCCAAAGGAAGCATCTAAGGCTGAATCCTTGCCTCAGGCTCTGTATTCTGGAAAGCTGGTCTAAAACACACTTGTAGGCAGATTGCCTTCTCACTCAGCCTACGGGGTTGAACTTGGAAGTGAGATGTGATCTGTGGCTCTGTGGTCCTGCCCTGAGCCATGGGAATGGCCCCCCCGCTAAGAGATCCGGTGCTCATCTTCCTTCTTGTCCCCCTGCCCACTCCATCCTACTCGTACAGGGACCCTCCTGCCCACCCCCAAGCCATGGTTAATCGGTCCCCTGGGGACACCTGATCCAAGCCAAACCAACAAATACCTCCCTTCCTTGGGATTTTTTTTTAAGCTTGGGACTAAGTGATTCTGTCTTTCTTTACACCCACTCTCCAAAACTCACACCTCCATTGTCTACAGCTGGACGTAAAAAGTCTTGGGAATGGTTAGTGGCCATGCTTTCTGCCACCTAGATAAGGTCGGTCCTCAGCATGAAAGAATTTCACCAACATACAGGGAGATACCAAGGCAGGAGCTACACAAAGAGCCCTACTGGCTGTCCCAGGCATGGCTTCCTTCCTGTGTTTCTTTAGCTCCACTGCCCTTTTATTTCCCTTGGGGTTTACTTGCTCTACGTGCTTCTCTAGTACCTTCCACCTAATGCCCCTTGTTGCCTGATGCCATCCTGAGTTTCTGTCATGTGTCACCAAAGGAAGCCCAGTTAGCACAGTATACTCCCACTGAGGGGAATGGAACACAGAAGTGGGAAGAGGCTGAGTTTTGGAACCCTATAAGCCTGGGTATGAATCTTGAACTCCATTGCAAGTAATTTAATCTCTCTGTGCCTCAGTTTCCTCCTCTAAGAAATCAGGAGAACAATACCATCTTCCTACCAAGGCAGGTGTGAGAGCTTAATCATACTTAACACAGCTCCCATTCCCCAATATCTGCTCAAAATGCTGATTCCCTTTTCCTGTCTTCCTTGTTGGTGGTGGGGACTATCTGTGGAGGCAGGTTTTGCTTCAGTCCCCAGCCCCATTGGGTATAGTTACAAAGCCCTGTGAGTCATTCCAAACTGTCCTCATTCCTAGCACTCTGGACTGAGAAAACAAGACCTAGAGGCGTTCCCCAGAAATCAAAGATTCATAAACATTTCCAAAGTATGCCCCACAGGTCACATAGCTTCACCTTTCACATTGGCCCACTTTGAACATCTTTAAGGAGTGATCGTTTAGCTTAGACCTGAATATCTTTAGTGATGGGACCCTCACTCCCTCACAAAGGTAGACATTCCTTTTTTACATAGCTCTGGCGTGAACAAAACATTTAGCTTGCCTCCTCCGTCAGGCTTACAATCATTGACAGGTTGGAAGCTCCAGATTTCTATAACACAGTGGGATCCAAGCCCGGAAGCTCCTATATCTATGTTACCATCATGAGCCTAGATGAGATCTTTGAAAAAGACAACAGATAGCTCACTTCAACAAGCACCATGTTACACAGTACTTTGTATCCACACACCATGATCCTAAGGCCAGAATCGGATTAAAGGTTGCAAACTTTTTGACAAACCTCTCATCCAGAGGTGAAGTCTATGTCCTAATCCCTTGAATCTGGGTGGGCTTCTATTTTCACTCTGACCAACAGAATGATGCAGAAGTGACACTGCACTGGTTCCCAAAGCCAGAATTTAGGAAGGTGACAGCTCCCATCCTCTGTCATTTGGAACACTGTCTCTGGAGCATCGAACTTCAAACCCTAAAGCTACCACATTGATGCAATGACATATAAGTGCTCCAGCTGAGAGGTCCACCCAGCCCAGCTGCCGGGGCAGCTCTCCAGCCAGGCACCATACATGGGAGTGAAACCACCTGTACTCCCCAGATGAGCTCATCACTGGTTAAATTCCACAAGTGACCTTAGTCCACATGATGCCACGTGCAAGCAAAGGATCACTCACCAGAGCCCTGTCCGGATTCCTGACCCAAAAAGTTGTAACTTATAATAAAATGGTTGTCATTTTAAGGTACTAAATTTGGTGGTGATTTGTGTTTTATGTATATATTAATATAACTGGAACAATCATTATCCCATCTGACAGATGAGGAAACAGAGGCAGAGGTAGGTAAATGAATTATCTAGACATTTGGGCAAGACTGAAATCCAAGACTTCTCATTTGTAGTCTTATTTTTCTACTTTATCTTGATGACACTGTGAATACCAAAACCATCATCAGCAAAGAGCACTCACCATTCATTATAATCTTAGCTAAAGTAACTTTCTCTGGCACTTTCATAGCCTGTGTCAGTAGAGCTCTTTGGCTTGGTTCCATATGCTGTATTCCCATTTACTCATTTAATCGTCACAACAACCCTATGAGGTGTTATTATAATCTCTAATCTGTAGATGGGGAAACTGAGGCACAGAATGACTAAGTGACTTGCCGAAGGTCATGTGGCCAGAGAAGAACAGAGGAGGGATTTGAACACAGATACTCGGCTCCTGAGACCCATGTTCCTAACTAACCACTGAAAACACTGTCATTCAAAAGAGCCAGGCCATCTTAGGTCAAGTCAGAGGTGATCTGAACTCATGGCCATGATATGTGGCTCAATGCCATATTGACTTCCACCCCAAGCTCTCAATCCTAAAAGGTTTTCAGAAGCTTTTAGACTTGAGACCCACCCATTGTTCACTTACAATATGGAGCAAAGCTATTAAGGACATGGATGTTTTATATCCAGTTGGGTGAAGGGAAGCATCTTTGTGTCTGCCTGAAACCCTGACAGAGAAGCCGGGGCCACCCAATGAATGCCACAATTAATTTCCCAGTGCGCATTATTGCCTGTGGGGAGAGGAGGCACCGGTTCATTTCTTATTCATGAAGTCACACTGCCAAGCTTCATTTGCATGAAGTAATTTCTGCTGCTGCTACCCCGCCATAAAATAAATCCGTTTCTCCTACAGGATCTGGTCTCTTTACACCAAGAGAGATGAGTAAGCAATAAATGCTGAAGGAACACACCCTTTGGATCATTTTAATCAGAAACATGTCTGCAGCTAACAATAAGTGATTTTATAGGAATATAAAATACCTTGGACTCAAAGTACTTGAATGCAACTCTGCCTCAAGATCTGTTTTGGGGAAAGTGTTTAGCATTTTTGTCTGCTTGGCCAAACACTGAGATTTTATAACCAGTAGAGATGAGGGACTATGGTTGTCCAGGAAAAAAAAAAAAAAGAAAGAAAGAAAGAAAGAAAAGAAAAGAAAAGAAAAGAAAAGAAAAGAAAAGAAAAGAAAAGAAAAGAAGAAGAAGAAGAAGAAGAAGAAGAAGAAGAAGAAGAAGAAAGGGAGAGAGGTTGATAACCTGCCAAAACCTGAGGAGATGAGAGACTGGAAATGACCCTTTGTATGGCAGGCAAAACAGAGGTCCTGCAAAGGTGTCCACCTCCTAGCTTCTGGCATCTGTGAGTCTCTTACTTCACCTGCAGGCAAGACTTTGCAAAATGGAAGACCTTGACACGGGGAGAGAATTCTGGATTACCAGGTGAGCCCAATGTAGTCACATGAATCCTTAAAAGTGGAGGAACTTTCTTGACTGTCGTCAGAGAAATATGACCACAAATGAATGGTCAGAGAAGTGCAACATTGCTGGCTTTGATGACGGAGGAAGGGAACCAGGAACCAAGGAACGTGGGCCAGAAAAATCAAGGGAACAGATTTACTCTTGGATCCTCCAGAAAACAAACAAACAAACACATAGCCTTCCAGAAATCTTGATTTCAAGACCTTTTCAGACTTCTAGCCTAAAGAATAGTAAAATAATAAATTTGTGTTCTTTTAAACCTCTGTTTGTGACAATTTGTTACAGCAGCCATAGAAAGCGAATAGAGAACTCTTGTAATCCTACTCATTGGCTGTATGACTCTGCCCTGGGTCACCTCGCCTAACAGAAATAGGGAAAGTTTTATATGGCTTCAAGTGCATTGTGGAGGTAAGATTTTTAATATCATTAATATTATTATTCCAGCTGACTACCCTCTATGCAATAGACAGCCCTACAGGGATGTCTGGGACTTCCTAATTAAAAATCATTTAAGCAATTAATGCCAGCTTTCTCCTGACCAAATATTTTACCAGGCGTGATTTTTAAAAATGACAAGAAGTGTTTCATTATTTTTCCTGGCCACTTTTGAAGATCCATCTCAGATATTAATTAGGGAGGCTTGTATCCCGCTATCTATTGCCACAATAATGCTATGTAATAAAATACCTGAGAAGTCTGCTGCTGAAAATGGGAAGCATTTATTTCCTTTATGAGCCTGTGGGTCTGTGATTTAGGCTGGGCTTGGCTGGGCAGTGGCTTAGCTCATGCCCGTGACTGGTGGTCAGATGGCTGTTGGATGACCCAGTTCTTCTCTTCATGCCTCTCACCCTCCACCAGGCTACCATGAGCATCTTCTTGTGGCAACAGAATTGGAGCAAGAGAAGAGAGGTGCCAATGTCTCCTCAAGCCTCTGCATCTGTCACATTCTCACTGTAACTTCTCATTGGCCAAAGCATGTCACATGTCCAGTCTTAGAGCCAAGTAAGTGGTTCTTTATTGAAAGAAAACGCAGACACATAGCAAAGGGCATGGATATAGTGGTGTGTGTGTATGTGTGTGTGTGAGTGTGTGTATGCATGCACACGCATGTGAAGAATTGGAGCCATTGATACAGTTAACCTACCACAGAGAAGAAAGGCAAAGAGAACTGGTTCATCTTTTTTTAAAAAAATATTTTATTTATTCATGAGAGACACACACAGAGAGAAAGAGAGAGAGAGGCAGAGACACAGGCAGAGGGAGAAGCAGGCTCCATGCAGGGAGCCTGACGTGGGACTCGATCCTGGGTCTCCAAGATCATACCCTGGGCTGAAGGTGGCACTAAACAGATGAGCCACCGGGGCTGCCCAAGAGCTGGCTCATCTTATTTGAGATTAAGCACCTACTATAAGCCAGAAACTCATCTAAAAGACACAGAGGTAAACAAAACCTATTCTGTGGAGGGCACTTACATTCCCATGGGCTAAGATGAGTGCTTCAGTAGCAAAAGGTCAGGCCAAGGGACGCCTGGGTGGCTCAGTGGTTGAGCAGCTGCCTTCAGCTCAGAATGTGATCCTGGGATCTGGGATCGAGTCCCACATCGGGCTCCCTGTGAGGAGCCTGCTTCTCCCTCTGCCTGTGTCTCTGCCTCTCTCTCTCTGTCTCTCATGAATATATAAAAAAACCTTTAAAAAAAAAAAAAGGCCAGGCCAATCACTGGGGACACAGCTGTGAACATTATGTTATCTCACTGACTCTACACAGTAGCTCTGAAAGGTGCTCACTATGCTCATTCCTATGAGGCATAGGCAGGGAAGTCAAAGCTGAGCAAGGTAAAGATGTGTATGTACCCAAATTCAAGATACTGAGCTACATCTACTTCATTCTGAAACCCAGATTCATTCTACTCTACTCTGAAAAGCATTCTTTCTTTGGCTCAAAAGGTATTCATTTTTCTTTAAAGATTTTATTTATTTACTCATGAGAGACACAGAGAGAGAGAGGCAGAGACAGGCAGAGGGAGAAGCAGGCTCCATGCAGGGAGCCCGACATGGGACTCGATCCCGGGTCTCCAGGATGAGGCCCTGGGCCAAAGGCAGGCACTACACCGCTGAGCCACCCAGGCTGCCCTCAACAGATATTTAAATGCCAAGTACTGTTTATATCTCCTTAGAAATGACTCAGGACCCTTTTCCCTCCCAGCATCTACCAGACATCACCAACTGCAAAGAGAATCCCTACCTTCTCTCATCTTTACCCTGATGTGGGGTCATCATGGTTGAGAGATGCTAACTACCTCCTTTAACACACACACACACACACACACACACACACACACACACACCAATAAAAACCTTCTAGGAGAAACAATTCATCATCATTACCGCAACCTCTGGTTCACTTCAATCTTAGGTTCCCCGCCTTTTATTTATAGTGCCTTCAAAGAGGTTCCACGTCATTAATTGCTCACCATTTAGACCAATTAGATGAGGTGAGCACTGCTAGAGAAATCACACTACCCAGGTGGCAAAGGCAGCTGTGCCTGCCTGGGGTGTTGGCTCTGCCCTCTAGGAAATATATATATAACAGCCCAGAGGTGGTCTGAGCACGTTGGCTGGACCGCATGGTTCAAACAAAATGAATGAGCTATAGACAAACGTCGACTGTGGATTTATTTCAACAACACAGATTTGAACATGATGAGAGGTTAAACTAATGGTTTAACCATAGTACCTTGCTACTAAGTGAGGAAAAACCTTGGGGAAAAGCTACTTTAATAACAGAGCTGTCAACCTAGTGAATTAAACCTGACTGAGCAAGGCTTTGTACATCTGATCGTGATGCGACACTCAACAGCACATGCCGAGCCCAGATTAGGAACTGCTTGAGAACAAGGACCTTCGTCTTCCCATCTTTGGAAGACAGCAGACGGTAAGAGCTACATCAGTATTTGAGTGAATGAATGTGCAGATGGGCAAATGGGTGGACAGGAGGAGGATGGCCAGGCAGATGGATGGATGAATGAATGTAACAGGATAAATCTGGGCATCAACGGGTAGCAGTAAATGTTTACGGAATAAATCAATGGGTTTTGATTTTTTTTAAAGCAGAGCTCCACAATATTTATGGGGTTGGGTGGGAACAAGAAGAAAACATTTACTGAGTACCTTGTGTGTATCAACATGATATATATTTTTTCTCATTCAGTTCTAACTGCATGTATGCCCCCCCACCCCCCTCCACCCTGCTCCCCGTAGATAGCTTAATAATCCTCTGTATATAGAAAAGGACACTGAGGCTCAGAAAGGTGACTCAGGGACCTGGCCAAAGAAGCCAGGGTTCAAACCTAAGTCTGCCAAATTCCTACATCCTGTGCCCTGCTCACCGGGAGTTGGGAGGACATTGAGGGATCTGGTTTTGTAGTTGAGGAAACTGAGGCAGGGGGAGGCACAACAATTTGACCACAGCCACCAGCAGGCCAGCATCTAATAAGAACCAGGGAACTGCCTGGGTCTGATGTCCTCTTCTCCAGAGGAGCCATATGGTGCATGGGGACAGCCCGGAGAGACTGGAGCCACCAGGGTAGCATATAGAGAGCCTGGAGTCTGGGCTCTGGAGTCAGGCTGCCTGTGTTTGAATCCCAGCTCTCTCTCTTCCCAAGTGTGTGTTCTTATGCAAGCTACTGAACTTCTTGCTGCCTCAGTTTCCTTATCTGTAAAATTAAGACAATGATAAAATGACCTCAGGATGACTATGAACACTAAAACGAGCCCTGATAGTATCTGGCTGAGACTAAACAAGCCACGGACATGAGCGACTTCTCTCAGAGTCAGCTGCTCCCACCCTGACAACCCCCAGCTCGATATTTGAGCAGAAAGGGCCTTGTGGGGGAATCTTCTGCTAGTTGATGGTTAGGAGCAAGACATTCTGAAAGGGAACTGCATTTTCTCTCTGTGGCTTTCAGGTCACAAGTTCATGTGATGGGCTCACCTCCTGGTTAGCAAAATTCATTCACTCCCACCCCATGATTAATGACTCCTGGATGCTCAGAGCCATGTGGACCCTGGGGCCTGGGCTTGCAGCTGTTTGTCTAACTGTGGAAAAATAAGGATGAAATTTTAAACTAGGAAGAGAGCCTGGAAAATGTGAGGCTGTGAAAAGCCAAGGAATAGCAAACATGTTAGACCACTGCAAGGAGGCTCCCATCTCATATAATAAAGATGCCCACTCAACCAGGAGAATGAACCTTTTTATTTTTCCTAGTATGTTCTGGTACCTTCACAGGGCAAAAGTCTAGATGGAGGGGAGAGAGTTACCCATTATTAAACACCTACTATACACAAAGACTATTTTCTTTCACAAATACTCATATAGCACTTAGGACGTGTCAGACACAGTGCTAGGCACTTCATAAAAATGCTCATTCAATCCTCCTAACAATCCCATGAAGCAGAGACTATGATTATTGCCATTTTACAGAAGTGGAGAGGCAAAAAGAAGCTTTCTCAGAGTCAAATGGCCCATATCTGCTACCCACCAGGATTCCACCTTCTACACACGGGGATGGGTATTGCTCCCTGTTAGTCCTAAGAGCAACCAGGAAAGTGGCTATTATTACTCTCCCTTTGGATAAAGTGAGGGATCCAAGGCACAGGAAGATTAAGTAATATGTCCATGCACAACAAGTGAAATTCTGAATTAACCCTAAATTTGGATGAACTCAAAGCCTGTCCCCCCTCTTTTGTCATTAGGAGCCCACTTGTTCTGAAGCAATAATAGTTAAGCAGAATGAGATTTTAGGGTTTTTTTTTTTTTTTGGATGACTTATCAGAAATTTCCTAGAATAATACTAATTTCATGTCATTTTAAAAACATATTTTTCTTAGTTGCCCATTTTGGGAGCCAGTCTCCAAGACAGCCCCCAGGGAGCCTTGTCTCCTGGTAGTCACACCCTTCTGTAGCTTTCTCCCACACTGAACAGGACTGAGCTGTGTAATAAATACTATGCTATAGATCTGACGTTCCATGGCTTCTGAGGCTAGATCACAAAATACGTTAGGGTTTCTGTCTTGTTCCTTCTTGAGTCACTTGCTTTGGACAAAGTCAATCGCCATGTTGTCAGGACATTCAAGCAGCCCTTTGGAGAGGTCCACCTGACACGGACCTTCTCCAACCATCACCACCAACATGTCAGGCATGTGGCTGAATCATCTTAGAGGGGGAGCCTCTGGCCCCAGTCGAGCCTTCAGATCAACACAGCCCTGTCCAACATCTCTGCTGCAACTTCCCGAGAGTTGCTCCGTTACAACCACCCAGCCAGGCAGCTCCCAGATTCCTGGCCCTCAGAAACTGTGAGATAACAAATGTTTATAGTTTTAAGTCACTAAATTTTTGAGTAATTTATTGCACAGGAACAGACTACTAAGCACATATTTAAACATGGGTTTTTAACCCTTTGAAAAGCGCTTTTTTTTAATCAGAAATTTTCTGATTAACATATCAATATTTTATTTGGAAAAAAAAAATCACATCGTGACTCTGATTTTCACCCAATGCCATAGCCCCCAGTCTTTCTCTATCCCTGATCTGGGGAGAAGCTCCCTCTTCATTTTTTCTATTCCTAAAGCACCCCCCTTTGGGTCTGAGCTGTACCCACTGTGTTAGATGAGAAGTGGGGACAACGTAATCTCTAAATCCAATAGTAGACCAGCCCCCTTCATTCTCTCTCCTCTCTCTCCTCTTCTCCTCTCTGTCTCAGTGGCCCTCCCTCACCCCTGCTTAAATATCACCTTATCAGAGAAGCCTTGACAGCAATGTCTACCACTGCCCCTCCCCCAGCACTGCCTATTCTCCTTCCTAGGTTTACCTTTTTTTCTATAAGTCTGATTACCATCACACACACACACACACACACACACACACACATTATTTAAATGTATCATATCCCTGCATTTAAGCTTTGAGGACAGAGACACAGCTATGCCTAAAATAGTTCCTGGAACATGTGGGTTCACGTGGGTTCACCTCCTGGTTAGCAAAATTCATTCACTCCCACTCCATGATTAATGACTCCCTTTGCAAATGTTTGCAGAATGAATAAAAGGCAGCTTGTTTATGTTTAAGTACTCCTATATGTTCTGCAATATAGATGTTATTCGGTATACCTAACAAGCTGCACGTCACTAGCCAGTGGCACCTCCTCCAGGCAGCTTCCCCTTTGCCAGTCTTAATTGCAACCCCCACCCCCACCCCCGTGTTCTTATATTTGCTTCCATTTCTCATAGCAGAAAACACAGCAGACCACATAGTGGTCTGTTTATAGTCCGTCATGCCCATTTGAGTCTGTGCATCGGGACTCTGCTTCATTTCTGGCTGCTTTAAGGGACGGCCTGGTGCTCCCTTGCTAAATGAAGGAGACAGGCAAAGTGAGATAAGAAAAGAACAGAGAACAAGAGAATTCAGCTGTCACGGGCTGAGCAGACAGCTGGGTTCACATTGTGACCTGGGACTGACGAGTGTTCCCCTCCCAACTCCCCAGCCACAGGGTTACCCCCAGGTCCCCGGGAGACCAGGGCCCCAGAAAGTCAGCATGAATTTCCCTGCCAGGCAGCCCAGATCCATTCCCACAACTCTCCTCTAAGGGACAAAGATGAGACTCAGCAGAAGCAGGGGGAAAATGGGGTGCAGTGGTCCTGATTAGCAGCCCCAGCATCAGTTAGCCCAGCGGTCAGCCGGGGCCTGCAGGAGGCTAACCAGGAGTGGGGAGAGAAGGACTTGGAAAGGGGATGGCAGGGCCCTGAGCACCAGCTCAGCTACGTACTCCACAGTCACCATGGTCTCTTATGCTCAGGGCCCCAGCCCCTGTAGGATCGAGTGGACTGAGCCATGCAGGGCAGAGCCACTCAGGGTTCTGGGGCTCCCTGGTGACCTTCAGCCAGGCTGCACATTACATCATGTGCAAGACAGTGATTCAGGAAACCGGGGATGGGGCCCTGCACTCTCTATAATTAACAAGCTCCTCGGGTGACTCCGACGTGTGACCCAGGCTGAGCCCTCCACATTTTGAGCACAAGCTTTGCTCAAACCCTGGTTCGGCTACTAATGATCTGTGCAGTATTAACTCTCTGAGCCTTACTTTCCTCATCTGGCAAATGGGGACAACTTGCAAACAACCTACATTTGCAAACAAGCCAACGTAGGTTGCATCCAATGTAGGAAGATATGAGGAGTAAATGACATATTGACATTGCCTGGTAAAGAGCACGGATTTATTAAGTGTACGGTAAGTACCAGGACATGGTAACTCAAGGAAAAATGGTTTGGGAAAAAGAGGAACCTATAAGCCAAACTGCTGCCACCTATGAGCCAGAAGATCCCAGATCCTAGAGGGCCTAGCCTGAGTCCCTGGGCAATTAAAGTGAATAACAACTTTAACAACAGGAGGCCCCCAGTCGGTGGGTGCTCCTGCCCACAGCGGCCCAGCTGGGCCCCTCCGCTGCCCTGCTTCTATCTCACTCAGCTGTGCTGTCTTCTGTTCTCCAAGGCAGTCAAACTAGGGACTTAAACACCATGGCACCTGGGTCAGCTGCTCATCTGCCAGGGGCCCATGGCCCAAAGGCCATTCCTCGGTGGCTTTCGGCTGGGTCTGCAGGGGCCAGGCCAGCATCTGCCAGCACCGCAGCTGCAGACCCAGCCAGAGGGGAGATAAAACAATTCCCTACTAAGAGGATTTGCAAAATACCCAGCACATTAACTTAAGCATATGTAGTTAGTGGGCTAACGTCCTGCTTTCTTTCCTGCCTTTTTCTTTTTCTTTTCTTTTTTTTTCTTTTTTTGGCAAATAACTTTTCTTCCTCATAGAGAACAGAGAATTGAACTCCACTCTCTGGCTGGCATTCAGTAGGTGCAGGAGCCCTTCCTCCAGGTCAGAGAAGAGGCTGGAAGGGAATGCTCAGAAAGGATGACAGGGAAAGTAGCAGTTTTCCCTGGCAGCTGTACCTAGAGACCTGTCCCTCCAAGCCCTCCTGCCACCTGCCCTACCATGAAGGCTCCATCTGGCCCGAGAGGACCAGTCAGCCACCTGGGGGCTTCCTACGCACCAGCCCCCTACAGAACCAGCTCCTCTAAGGCTTGGGATGGCCAGGGATGCCTGGCTTTTTAATTTATTATTATTCTTCTTTAAAGATTTTATTTATTTATTTATTCATGAGCGATACACAGAGAGAGGCAAAGACACAGGCAGAGGGAGAAGCAGGCTCCATGCAGGGAGCCTGATGTGGGACTTGATCCCAGGACCTCAGGATCTCGCCCTGAGCCTAAGGCAGATGCTTGATCACTTGAGCCACCCAGGTGTCCTTCCTGGCTTTTTTTTTTAATAATAGGGAAATAATAAGTTATGTTTAATGATAAATCGTGCCAATATTTCATCTCCATTGTCATAATGTAGACATTACAGAGAGCCTGAAAGAACAAGGGAAAATCACTAAAATCCACATCTTAGAGATGAGCACTGTGGGTGTTTCCTTCCAGACTTTTCTACAGATACATACACACTTCTAGAATCATGCTGTACAAGTATGTGTGCAATGTGCTTTCTAATTTCCAGTAAAATATCTTTTGATCATCTTTACTGTGTTAGTAGAAGTGGTGGTGGTGTAACTACCAGGATCGTACCCCACTGGGGGAGAAGGGAAATGGAGGAGGAGAATAGAGGGGAGGGAGAGGAGAGAAGGACTGCTGGCTTTTACCCAATGATTACACCAAGTTAGGCGCTATGCTAATGCTCTACATTATTTTATTTTATCCTTCTGACAACATTGTAGACCCACCCTCTTATTATCAGCCTGCATCATAAATCAGCAAACAACTCACAGAGGTGAAGTAGAAGTGGCTCCAGTCACAGAGCCTGTAAGGGGCCGGGGTGAGGATCAGACCCAGGTCTCTAACCCCTTAACTCTCAGCCCCTGCTCTATTATGTACCATGTTCCCGCTAACCTCTCCTCTACCGGTGGAAATATAGGTTGCATCCATTCCTTTTGTAATAATAAAAAAAATAATTATACTGAGTATCTTTTTCCACATGGCTTTAAGCATTGTCTCATTATGCCTTTTGGATAAATTCCTGGAAGACAAGGACTTTAACCCTTTTGGAAAACAGAGCTTTTCTATCTGTATCTATCTTGGGATGAGGTTTTTTGCTACATATAACAGAGAAGTAAACATAGAAGTGGTTTAAGTGAAGCAGGGGTTTATTCTTACATAAAGAAGTCTGAAGATAGACATTGTATGCTGGCACATGAGGGAGTCAGGCTCCTTCCACCCCACCATCTGCCCACCCGCACCCCCCACCCTGGGTATGAATTTTATCCTCATCGTCCAAAATGGCTGTGAGAGCTGCAGCCATCACATCCAAATTCCAGGCAGCTGGATGACATGCCAAGAAGAGTGTGGCCCATATCTTTAAACATCTACTGGTATATAACTTAGTAAACCTAGTAACATGTCCATGTTTTGCTGCAGAGGAAGCTGAGAAGTATAGTGTTTCCCAGGGTGGGAATATGAGCCCAGATAAATATTAAGAGTTCTGGGACTGTGGGAGGAAAAAGAATGTCTTTTCCAGCGTTCCTGCAGATCGCATGGCGGTGTCCTTCTCAGGAGACAGTGGGAAAATCGTGGACCTAGAAGTCAGGCATGAATTGGGGCAAGAAAGCTATCTTCGTAAGAAACATCATAACCGTGATAGTTAGCACTTACCCAGAACCTAGATACGTCCCAACACTCCCCAAGAGACAGTTCTCACATCATTTCTGATTTCCCAGGACACAGCTGACAATCAGGCTCAGTGCTTCTCCATCATTCACGAAGCACCTACTCTGTGCATCTCATTTTAACTCCTGACATCCAGGCGCTGCTTTGCCTCTCAGCGTGTCCTCCTGCCAGCCTGGGACTGGACTCCCGTTCACGGATGGAGACTGGAGATGCAGAGACGTAAAGGTTCCCCAGACAGCCTGCGGCTGCTGAAGCTAGGATTAAACACCATGGTGCTGGAAACCAGAATCTCTGACTTTTCCAGTAATGCAGAGTATTGCTTTCTTTTCAAAGAAACATATGATTAGACGTGACAGCAGAGGAAGAAAGCACCACGATTTTCAGACTACAGAATACCTTCCTTCCCCGCCCGCCCCTCCTGGGGCTTAAGACTGTCGGGTCCTTGGAGTTCAGGTGATTTGCAGGTGGCGTTTCACCTCGGGTATGGATCTCTGGGGAAGGGATGGGAGCCTTGGATCTTCCCAGCCCTAGAGAGACCACCCACCACCCTCCTCAGCTGAGACAGTTCACCCCCTCTGCTGGGGCTGGGGACACCTCTGGACAGGACCCAGGGAGAAACAGATCCTTGGAGGGCAGAAGAGATGCAGGATCCTGGGCCCAGGAAACACTTGTGCGACAGACTCCTGAGAGCATGTCCCGTAGAGGGTGGCCTGTCCAAGTGACCCACAGCCTTCCAGAAAACTGTCTGCTTTACCCCCAAATAGAGGAGGACCAGCAGGGCCGCCCTCCAGACTGGAAGTCCTATAGGTTGGCATCTGAGATAACTACACCAAGAGTTTGGCCCCAGGCCTTGCACGTAGTAAACACTCAATAAATTGCTGCTATTTGTACATTAGTACGTCAATAATGATGCAAAGATAAATGCTCGTTGTTTGAGTCATTACCAGCACTATCCAGCTGCTAACTTCGTTCTGTGTATTACCTAATTTAATTCTTATCGCAACACTGGATGGTGAGTGTTAATGATCCCCACTTCAGAGAGGATGAAGTGGCACATGGCCGAGAAGGAGCAGACCTGGGAATGTGAACCCCAGGCCGACAGCACCGTCCTCACCCTCACTTTCACTTTGCCACCTGTATACTTGTGCCATTGAGTCCCAAATGGCCTGACTTCGTTGTTCTCAACAAGAACACCCTCCAGCCTTCGTCATTCCCTGCCCAGCAACGCCTACAGGTTGAATCAGTAAAAGGGATGACAGATCCTCAAATATTTGGAAGTGCTGTTGTGACTAATAATGCTGGTCAGCAGCACTGCGGGATTTAGAGCAGCGTCTTGTCATTTTTTGGTCATCTTTTCCATCAATGGAAATGGGAAGCAAAGTTATTAAGGTGGAGGAAGGCGAAGTTCCCTGAAATGTTGAAGTTGTGTTTCACCAAGGTCATCGTGCTAACCCACCCCCGTCTTTTACACATGGAGAAACTGAGGCAGGAAAGGGGCAGTGCCATGTCTGAGATCACTTAGTGACACCATATGATGTTCTCTTGACTTCTCTGAAGTTGGAGAAGGAACTTCCTAATTTTTAGGCTCTCTCGGTTTTAGGGCTTCCACCCATGGCTCCCTAAAACTCTGGGAGCATGTATTAGTTATCTATCCTGTAACAAATTATCCCCAAACTTAAGTGGCTTGAAACAATTTCCACGGGTCAGTAATCCATGCACAAATTAACAGGGTCCTCTACTGTGGTGTCTCCTACAGGCTTCAAGCCAGGGGCCAGCTGAGTGGCTGCCATGTCAGAGGTCAACTGGGGAAGGATGTACTTAGAAGTTCCCTCACACGGCTGTTGGCATGATTAGTTCCTGGAACACGATTGAACTAAGAGCCTTAGCTTCTCACTGGCAGTTGGCCAGAGGCTGCCCCCAGTTCTTGCCACTTGGGCCTTTCCAATATGGTGGTTTGCTCCACCAAAGCAAGAACGCTGCGAAACCAAATAAGGGAATCCAGCAAGACAGAGGTCACAGGTTTTTGTAACCTGATATGAATGTGGTATCTCTACATCATTGTCATCTTCTACTTTCTAGAAGCAAGTCACAAGGGAGGGGAACCACAACAGGCAGTGAATCCCAGAAGGCAGGGGTCACCGGGAACATGTTGGAAGCTACCCAGAGCAGAGCACCACCGGCGATCCCCATTTTGTGAAGCTGTTTCTTTTCCTTAGGAGGAAGATCTTAAACGGGGATGCCTCTCTGCATTGAATCAACGGCATCGCTTCTGGTGTCCAATCAAACGGCACCTGGCAGGTGTCAAATCTTTGCATTTTAAAACCACTATGTCAGCCTCTCCCCTGCTTTAGGATGCAGGCTCCAGGAGCAGCACAGCTGGAAGGGGTCCCAACGTCCTCTAGGCATTTTCTAGATAAAGGCACCCAGAAGGGGAAGCAATTTACCCAGGGAATGTGCCTAAGCCCTATCCTTGGGTCTTTGAGCCCAGGACCACTCTGAGTAGGGTGCGTCCACCCTAATCCTGATCACCCTCTCAGGTCCAGGAGAGAACTTGCAGCTTGCAACTAATTGATTGCAATTTTCCCTAGGCATCCTGTGGGGCCTCCAGGAGCTCTCTGAGGCTGCAGGATCCTAGAAAGTGCTTTGTTAGATTGAGGATCATTCTAGATCTGAGGAACTATGCACATTCATTCCTTCACTCACTCACTGGCAGGAGGCTTCAGAGAGAAGAGCCTGAGCTGAGTCTCGCAGGATGAGAGGCAGGGAAGGCCACTGAGACAGAAGAACTTGTATGACCTCAGGCCTAAGGATTGAGAGAATGGTGGGGAAGCCCATTAGCGGCAGCTTCGGAGACATGGGGTCCCAGGGGGAGCTCCTTTCCCCGGCCCTGCAGCCTGGCTCAGGCCTGCCGTGCACAGCGCAGTTCCACAGGGCCTACTGTTGGCACAATTAGGAACCGGAGCATCTCCACACTACAGCATCGCCCCTGCACGCTCTGCGCCTTAACACTCAAACCATCCCCTGACCTGCCCACACCATTCCTTCCTCCTTTCCTCCTTTCCTCCCTCCCTCCCTTCCTTCCTTTTTCCCTCCCTCTTCTTTCTTTCTTTCTTTTCTCTTTCTTTCTTTCTTTCTTTCTTTCTTTCTTTCTTTCTTTCTTTCTTTCTTCTTTCTTTCTTTCTTCTTCCTTTCTTCCTTTCCTTTCCTTTCCTTTCCTTTCCTTTCCTTTCCTTTCCTTTCTTTCTCTCTTCCATAACAGGATAAGAATAAAATTAATTCCACCCATGTAGTCCTTCAAGAGTCTGCTGCACAAAAAAAAAAAAAAAAAAGAGTCTGCTTCACAGGAAACAAATTCAATCTGTTGGTAGTTAATGAGTGGGAGTGAGTTTATTCAACTCACTTCCCAAGTACCATATTTAAATGTTGGCAGGTGATTCTGGATACCACATGTCCCCCAAAGAGTGACCGTAGTTGTTGAATTAACTGGGGTGGAGGAGATACTGGAGGTGGATGGGCCTTTCGACGTCTCCCAAATCAAGCCCAGTATGGCGGTAGCATTCCAGTAGTCTGATCCCAGGCAGAAGGGAGGGCAGAGACAGATGAAGTGGCCTTATTTTCCTCTACTCTCTCACTTCCCACTTAAACTTGATCCCCAGGGGAAATCTCGAGTCGGTGAGTTCTGGCAATAAAAAGCCAGGACCAGAAAAAGCCTTGGATACCCACCTGGCCTCAAGACTCGTCCAGAAGCCCACACATGCCCTTGGTGGATGGGAAGATCAGTACCCAAGCCGGGGAAGTGACTTGCCTAAGGTCACATAGCAAGTGTGTAGCAAAGCGAGGATCCTGGGACTCTGGAATCCCAGGCCTGTGCCTCGTCCAACGCACCATGCTGATTTCCAGAGGGGCCCATGGGAGGTGCCTGTGAGAAATTCTAAGGCAGAGCTGAAGTGGGATATCAGACAACTGGGTTTGCAGACCAGGCCTCCAGTACACAGGAAGGACTGAAGGCATCCTAAGAAGCAGGGATTTCTCCTGGCCTTGGGCGCAGAGCCGTCTCATCACCCCATATGCAGGTCCCCTCCCAGCCCTGTCTGGATGGGTGCTGGGTGGGGCAGGAACGTGGGCAGGAGAGCAGACAGATGAAAGCCGGGCCCCCGGGCAGCTGCCGGAGACTCAACAGTGAGCGGTCTTCCTCGCACCTGCTGGCTCATCCATCAGCCCTTTGCCTGCCTGACCCCAGCAGCCGGCAGCTGTGGAGCTGGCGAGGGTGTGGGCTGCAGGGTCGATGGCTCCGGCGCTGGCAGGCCCATGAGGGAGGAGTTGGGGTCAGGATGGACAAAGCCTATTGCCGCCTCCTTCCAGAAAAGAAAAAAGACCAGAAGCTGGAACTTCCCCCAAGGGGGCCCACCTTTGGGAACAGGGAACAATCACAGCCCAAGGTCTGAAAGAATAGACACTTCAGGTTCTGAAAGAATAGACACTTCAGGCTCCAAGCAAAGGCTTCTCAGGGTCAAGAGCTAGAGTGTCCCTTCCTCTTCACAGAAAAACGCCAGTGGGCTGAACTGCTCATCTGGGCCAAGGTTTTCCAGGGGACTGTGATGGTTCCCTAGGGAGAGATGCCTTCTAACAGCCAGGGCTTTGCAACAGTGGAAGCAGCAGGGACCTCCCCGTCATCAGAGGGGTACAGAAGTGGTTGGAGCAGTATCTGAGGATCCTGAGGAGGTAACCAACTGCAAAGTACCCCTAATGTCTCGAAGCAAGGGGTCTACACAGCGTGCAAGGGAAAGAGCCAGCCTTTACCTAATATATTCATTCTTCAAGGGAGTGTGTGTGTGTGTGTGTGTGTGTGTGTGTACATGAAGAGCAGTCACAAATCCAAGGTCATGCAGGGCAGGGAGGGGAGAGAGAACAGCATAACTAGACTCAGAGGCAAAAGAGGCAGTACTTTATTTAGCAACAAGGTGCTTGAAGCCCACCTCACAGTGGCCTACTGCACCCAGACAGGTGGGACCCCGTGGATAAGAGCTGCTGAGTACGAAGCCTGGGCTTCAGAATCAGGAGACTTCGGTGTGAATTCTGGCCCTCCTACTTCTTGGGCAAGTTGCTTCCACCTTTTCTTCTGAAAACCAATTCGGATCACAGTATCGACTCACCTCCAACAGGTGGCTCAGGGGCTGGTTGGATGAGAGGCGGCCTCAAAGGCTTGCACAATGCCCGGCACACAGTCAGCTGGGCTCAGTAAATGGAAGCGGGTGTTTATGCGAGGGCATGGGTGCGGGGCCTAGCAGGGGCGCACGGTAGCAAAGAGAGGCATGGCGGGAACATTAGCTGCTGCCCCTGCACCAGCCCCTCCCCAAGAAAACCCAAACACACAGGCACTCGTGCACACATACTCACACTCACGCATGTGTGCACACGTGACTTCCCGGAACACTTAGGGAGAGGCTGACGTTTATCCCACATGCCTGAAAGACGATACTCAGTAGCCCTGTGATGAACAGCAGTAAGATATGCTGGGTGCTGCTCAGCTGGTCCTGGCTGGGATTCCAGGTCCCCACCCGCCTGGCCAGCCCAGGCTGACCCCCGAGCCTCTCAGGGCCTTGCCCGGCCTATGCCAACAGCCCTGGCTTACAAAGGAGAGGACTGTGCTGAGTGGTCACAGTGGCTCACGTCATCTAAGGGTCAATGACCCTTCCTGGTCACCGACATCAACACACCAGCTCCATTCAGAGTGAGTTTACACACGCCTGTGAGTACTGCTTCACCCATGGCCTGACTCATGGAAAACTGCCTCCTTATCCCATAGGCAGCAATAACCCAGGGGTCCTGAGGGCCTTCCATCCTGGTCCAGACCGTTCAGTTTAGATGGGGACGGCTCCGTTAACAGGTTACTAACTCAGCAGCACATTCTCATGACTGGAGGCTTCATACAGAATCGAGAGGCTAACCACGGAGCAGTAGAGAACGTGTAGAGGAAATTCATCTTGGAGTTGATTGTGGAGCCGATGTCATCCTCTTTCCAGTGACCATGTAGATGGCCTTTAGTTTCATCATCCGTAAAATGGGGATGATAATGGCACTTGCCTTCTGGGGCTATTGTGACATATCCTTCGATTACAGTGAAGTTCTGGGCAGAGTGCTCATACAGAGCAGGTTTTCAATAAATGAAAAATAAATTTCAAATTACAAAGGTGACATATTTTTCTTTTTCAATGATCTGTCTCCATGGAAAGCATTAAGAATTTTCCCCCTGGGCCAGATCTTTTGATTATTTTGCCCAGGATTCTTTCTTTGAAAGCAACAGAGGGACATGCTATCAGTGATACTATGAAAGCCACCTATCATTGACCACTGACTCTTAAAGTGACCGGTGTTCAGTCAGTGCCCCTCCCCACCTTTGTGGGATGCCCCTGAGACCCACTATTGATATTCAATAGCCTTCCAGCGCTTCAGTAGACATGCCATATTAATATAATCTACCACAGGTTGCGTCTTAAGGCATACCTGGCATAGAATAAAAAATTTATCATTAAGAGCAGCCTCAATGTATTGACCATTTACTTTGTGCCAGGCACTGTTCTAGATGCTTCACATGTATTATTTCATTTAACTTTCCAAATAAGTTCATGGACAAGGCTGTTACTATGACCCCATTTCATAGATGGTAAAGCAGAGGTTTCAAGGGGTTAAGTAACTTGCCCGAGGTCACCCAATTATTAATTGGAAAAGATAGAACTTGAACCCAGGTCCTTCTGCCTTCAGAACTCCATCTCTTAACCACTCTTAACCACAGCTCTTAACCACCCTTCAGGTATTTAGCAAGAAATAGCTACAAGACAAAAATGAGGCTTCAGGACTCTACAGAGCGGTGGTACAGATCCACACTTGAGGTCTCACCAAGCTGTCAGAAACAGCTCTTGCAAGAACTTCCTCTTTTCCATGGAGCCTTGAACTGGTTTTCAAGCCAGAGTTCATAGGTCCAGCCCAGGGGCCAGGTCCCCATCTCACTCCTGGCTCTTCTACCGGTCAGAAGCCACTGCTGCCCTTATCTATCCAGTACAGATGCCAGGAGCTAGAGATTTTCCAGGACCCCTTGGGGAATATTTGAGAGTGTAGCTCTCTTGAGGATACGGGAGGTCCGATTCAGTAGTGGACCAACGATTGCAAACGGCCCTATGGTCCATCTCTACAAACCATCCACTGGTCACCAGTCTGCACTGCAGGAGCTGGAGACCCCCATGGCTGAGGTCTCAAGACTTGACTTCCAGGCCGCCTATCTGTTCACCCCCACACCACTGTCCCTTTTGGGTAGGCTCCATCTGCGGAGGGCATGGCTGACCAGTGAGCAGCTCCAAAGAGGATTCTAGAGAGGGAAAGCGTGAGTGGGAAAAGAAAGACAGACAGACAAAGAGCTCAGCGGCAGCTGGTCGGGGAGGCTGGATTCGCACCTCTAATCTGCTTCTGCAGATTATGCTTCATGCAGTCAATAGGGGAGAAATGCCACGATTTACATGACAAGAACCAAAGGAGAGAATTATAGCAAATCAATTCTGCATGAGGAGATAAAGCCCCATATTTAATGTATGCAGTGAAAGGTAGAAATTCAATTCTCATAATGTCAGATGATACTGATTAAACCTGACATTCATTATTAGTAGGATGATTTTTCCTTCTCTTCTTGGGCTTGAAGAACAAACAGGCCACATAAAGACAGGGTTGTAGAACATCATTGTAATCGAACAGCTGAATGAGGAAGAGGCTGCTCCGGCCACCACCGCGGACGACCCCCTCAGGAGAAGGAGCCCCTGGAACTGCACCAATCACTCTGACCGAAGCTGCCAAAGGGCGAACGGTACAGCACAGCCTTGGGAAACTCTTGGGATGGAAATCAGGTCCTGGCGCAGACACCCACAAGATGCGTGCCTTTGGGCCACTTCTTCTCTCCGAGCCCCTCTTTTCCTTGACCAAATGACAGATCAGTCTCCAGCAGCGTTTCCCAAAGCTCAAGGATGCCTCGTGGAAAGGGGGTCCTCTAGTCAAATAGGTCAGGACTTGCTACATCCTGTGTAGTATATGGCCTTCTCTCGGACCTTCGCAACGTCTGATGGGTCGTGCAACAAAGAAACCTATTTAATTTTGCATCGCCCTGGGTTCCTCGCATCAGGGTAGACAAACTTTTTGTGAACAGGGTCAGACAGTAAATGTTTTAGGCTCGGCAGGCCATCCCGACTGTAATAACTCTTCAACTCTGCTGTTACAGTGGGAAGCAGCCATAGACAATACGTAAACAGAAAGGTGTGCCCGCGTTCCAATAAAACTTTATTTAAAATACAGCTGGTGGGTCGGTCTGCTAATCTTTGCCCTAGAACATGAACTACCCCAGCCCCAGCCTTCTTTTCTAGGCAAGACCTACTAGAAGGTCAAATAACACAGCAGGTGAGAGTTTAGGTCCAAACCCCAGTTTCTGCCAGTTAGTGATTCTGAATCTCTGGTGAATGACTTAGGTCTGTGAAAGCTCCGGGCGTACAGATGGGGAGTCAACGTGACAGTTTATTGAAAGACTATAAAGCACTTGGCATAGCCACTGGCACGTAAGCGCTCACTGATTTATTCATGTCGTTGGTGACAGCTTTAGTTGTTATTATTAATATTATTGCCCAGCAGTGGAGTGTTCTTTGAAACACCCAGAAGAAACAATCTCCAAAGAGGCCCCCTGGGTGCTCGCATTCTGTTAGAAGGTGAGGAGCGGGGAGGACTAGCTACCGGTATGCCACCAGAACCGTGGAGGCAAAGCCCTCTCGTGGAGTTTCCAGACTCTCATCATTAATTTCCCATCAGAGTTCATCCTTTCTGACCTCCCTGTCAGAGAAGTTTCTTTAGCCTCCTTTCAGCTCAGTTAATTATACCCGACACAGTGACCCGGCCACCAAATGAACTACGGCTTGCCTCACAGCTGCCCTCTAGACTCAGCCCCACCCAGTTGGCTGGGACAACCTGGTGAAAAAGCCCACCCACCTCTGGAGGCCCAGTCCAGACTGCCAACGTCACGGGCCACCTCCGGAAGCTGGGAACTATGCTACAAATGTACACCTGTCTCAGGTGATGGAAAACAGTTCCTCGGGTGCCTGGCAAAGCCTCCTTTTTAATTATCCCATTATGGGATAAGCCTTGTTTCCTTAGTAGACATTGTATGTGCATCAGAATTTCAGACCTGACAAGTAAGGGGCCTTGCCTTGGGGCAGAGGAGGGATGCCCGGTAATGTTTCTGGAAGCCAGCAGGAACAGGAGATGGAGATGCGTGTGCAATGTGCACGCGTGAGTGTGATCGTGCACATGTGCGTGCGTAGAGCAGAGGGGCCAGGGCACAGGCAAGACCACGGCTCTCCTCTTGGGCGGTGGGGGTGTGCATTGGGCCCTGTCATCTTGTACCATCATCTCAGTCCTGGCAGCAGTAAATACCAAGCCTGACACACAGTAGGTGCTTAATAAATTTTTGTTGACTGATTGACTGAAATATTTGATTATTAATTAGTTAATAAGCCCCTCTTTTTCTCTTCTACTTTGGTCTGCGAGGCCCTGGCTGTTCTCCTCCTCAGTGAACTCCCAACCTGTCTGCTCTTCCATCGCCTTGACATTGACTCCTGCAAACCCCCACCCATTCCTCTCCCATCCCCTCGCACTGAAAGCTCTCCATCAGCGGTTCTTGCAGGCACCTGGCTCCGGATGTGGCTGTCCAGTCACCCTGAATGACCCAGACTCCCCTTTGCTTTGCTGATGCAGAGCTTTGTTCTCATGGTTTCCTCTGTCCTTCCCCCCTGCTGCGCCCCCATGTGAACCCCACCTCCCAGAGGGGGCTCTCGCTCCTGTGCCTACCCTCTCCCCGCCCCTGACACGCACACACCCTCTCTAGTTGATCTTGACCACTTTCTACCTGATAAAACTCTTTGTAATGGACACAGGTTATTATCCCTACAAAGGCTATTCGAGGTCAGGGCTCTAGGACGCCTTTCTAGGAAAGATCCTTGCTCATAGCAATACATGCGGAGTCTGGCACGACAACAGTACACCAGCCTGTGTGCTAAATGGTGTTTGCATCTGGCAAAGCACTGTCACACGGCAGCGGGTGCTGTGCTAGAGGCCACCCAGAATGTAGAATAGAAGGTCTGAACTTTAAATCTTGGTTTCCCACTATCCTCTTGGCTGAGAAACCTCTGGCAAGGACTTAGACCTCTCTGAGCTTCCATTTCCTCATTTGTAAAACACAGATGGTCCCGATCCTGGCCTCACCTACCTCAGGGAGAATGCAGTAAGATGATGTACATGAAAGAAGCCTCTAGCAAACCTTCAGCCATCACGACAACCGCAATCTCCTCTAGCCTGCTACGTGCCAGGCTCTGTGCTGGGAATCCTCGCGAAGGCTGTGACGGTGCCAGTCGGATCCCCCATTTGACAGATGCGAAAACTGAGGCTCAGAGAGAAGTGATGGGATGGGACTCTGATTGCAGGGTCTGCAGCTTCCACCCTGCCAGGCGGTGGGCATTTTGCTATTTGTGACTCGAAGGTGGGAGCCTACACCTGAGGGGCCAGCCACCCCACTCAACACATCCTTCTTGATTAGCTGTTTGAATGCACAGGCTATCATAAATAATGCAAATAAAATCAATGCAGCTCCCTGCCCTCCAGGACTTCTGGTGTATCGCAAGCAGCCAACACGGTAGGAGACAGAGAACAGCAGAGTCCGACAGAAAGGGCCGCAAACAAGACGAGTTTTACACGCTTTGCAATTTTTTCTTACCAATGCCCTCACCAGTGTTCATCTGCCAACATCAGTGAAGGGCCGTGTGAGCGCCCGATTCGCCTTGGGAAACGTCTAAATAGCCTTATCCAAGAGGGTCGCCCAGCTTCACCCAAGACTGTCCACTTTTATCCTACTGTGGCGCAGAGTGGGAGCGAAGGCCCCTGAGGAACGCGGCGTGATGGGAGGGTGAGGATTTCTACCTTCCAGACTCCCTGATGGCCACTGGGAAACCGGGAGCAGGACGATGGAAGCTACGCAGCCTGCTGGTCCCGGGCAGGGTGCCCTGATGTTGGCCGAGGCCCGGGCGAGCCAAACCCGGGCACCGAGCCTCCCTGCCCGGCAGGCCCTTGGCCATCCTCCTTCCCATGGCTAGGCTCCAAGCCACAGAACTCTCGTGACCCAGGGTGCTCCAAGCACCCAAGGGTGCTTCCGAGGTCAGTTCATTTGGGAAACTGATGCACATCACGGCGTTCAGAGCTCTGGAAAGGCCCGTGTCTGGGGACTCACCGAACTTACTTTGTCTAACAGCACTTCCCAGTACACTGGGTCACGGAACCCTATTTATGACCCACAGAGCGAATGCTACTTGGAAGGCAGTTCCATCCAGTTTGGGATGCTCTTTCTTTTTACATACGGGGACACTGGAACCCAAAGTGGGGGAGCAGAGAGGCTGCTTGCCTGCGATCAGCTGGTGAAGAACTTAGCCCGATATCCAGGCCTAGCAGCTTCCGCAGTAGCTCAGCACCCCTCGGGCAACACAAACACCCGTGGGGTAAAGCGGGCTATGAGACAAAGGCCTCCGGACGGTCTAACTCACACCACCTCACATTTTAGCATGCCATGGGCTTGCCTAAATAAATATTTGGGGCAACAATGATAAATCACAGCACAAGAGTGATATGCTCGGAATGGCAGCTGGCATTCACCTGAGGGCTGGGGAGTAAAGGGGAGTGGTAGAGACTGCGGCTAACACGAATGCCCTGGCCTCAGGTACAGCCACGCTTGGGCTCCTGTGATACGGCCACGCGAGAGCGTGGGTCAACTGTTGGTGCTGTCCTGATTTCTCAAGAGAACCAGGATAGACAGACTTACACGGTATGATTTCCTTTGCAGGCTGATTTTTTTTTTTTTTTTTTTTTTTTTGCCCATCGGTCCCCAGTTTGTCTGAGCTGGAGCCTTCTCCTCCCGTCTCTGTCCCTGTCGCCGCGCAGACAGCACTAGACATCTCTAGCACTCGGGCAGCGTGGGCAGAGCCAGGCGGGTCAGCAGGAGGCAAAGGTTTCCCTTGCCAGCTTGCTTTGCTTGGAGGGATTCCCCACGGAGATAAA
Organism: Canis lupus dingo; assembly: GCF_003254725.2. Lineage (NCBI taxonomy): Eukaryota > Metazoa > Chordata > Mammalia > Carnivora > Canidae > Canis > Canis lupus. Next base: position 42,097,541 of record NC_064263.1, on the reverse strand, counting down.
CGGGGACAACAGTACTCGGCAAGCAGCAGTTTTCAACATAAATATTGCCAGGTTTGAGCTAATGTAATATCGGCCCGGCCTGTAATCCAAACAAAATAGATCATTGTCCTGTGATTATTTTTCCTGGGGACAAAAGGCTCTGAGCACTTGGTTTCCCATTTTGTAACCTCTGTATTTATGGGCCATGTTAATTTAATTCAGCAGCTCCGCCTTCAACACGGTTCAAAAGCAGCCAGAATTTGCATTTCATGATTTCAAAGCCTTTCTGGTCTGCTGGGCTTCGCTGAGAGGGAGGCTTTGTCCTCTTCGTTCTGAGAAAGAAGAGCACAGAAAAACCACCCGAACCCTTTGACATAATACAAAATACATCCTCGGCAGCTACACAAGCCGCTGCTCATACCCCAGAAACCGAGGCCCAGTCCCAGAACACCTGGAGCGTTCTGGAACAGTCTGTGGCGGCTGCGAGCAGGGAAGGCAGCCCTCCCGGTGCCCGTGGCTGCTGCCCCAGGGCCCAGCGGAACGTCGTCTACGCCGCTGGCCACTGGCCACTCGGGCTGGGCCAGCCCGTTGTGCATTTGGCCAGCCTGACCCTCTGTCAAGAACGGCCAGGCTGCTCTCTCCAGACGCAGGGCGCTCCCTGCTTGAAGTCTGTTGGCTCCTTCTTCACGGTGTGCACTAACGGCTTCCTAAATACCACCTTCCTCGACCTTGCAACCTAGGAGAGGAGGCTTATGGCTGCTGTTTCACAGATGGGGAAACTGAGGCTACAGAGGTACAGTGATTTGCCCACCGTCTCAAGGCCTCTTGAAATGAAAATAAAAGGATTTTCTTTGGAAAGCAAAGCTGGCTTTTTCTCATCCGTCCTCAGGAGATGACTTGGACTGTGATCCTCATGACTGAGGATGGATTTCTTTTTTTTTATATATGAATTTCTTTTTTTTAATTTTTAAAAGATTTTATTTATTTATTCATGAGAGACACACAGAGAGAGGCAGAGGCACAGGCAGAGGGAGAAGCAGGCTCCATGCAGGGAGCCCGACGTGGGACTCGATCCTAGGTCTCCAGGATCACGCCCTGGGCTAAAGGCAGACACTCAACTGCTGAGCCACCCAGGTGCCCCTAAATATGAATTTCTAACAAAACCGGGACACCTGGGTGGCTCAGATGGCTTTGGCTCAGATCATGACCCCGGGGTCCTGGGATCGAGCCCTGCATCGGGCTCCCAGCTCAGCAGGCAGTCAGCTTGGCCCTCTCCCGCTGCCCACCCCCCTTCACTTGTGCTCTCTCACTCGCTATCTTTCTCTCAAATAAACAGAATCTTTAAAATATTCTAATGAAATAAATAAGCCATGTATGTATGCTAATGTATTCTTTTTACAAAACACGACAGATAAAGCTTAAAGCTCCTTACGTCACCCTACTCCATCTCCTCACCCCGCCCCTACACTCACACACGCGACTCTCTCCTCTCCTTCCCAAAGTCAACCACTCTGAGAAGCTTCTACGGTAATCTTCCACTGTTTTTCTGAACATTTATACTTCCATGGCTACGCATTTGTGTAGTGTGTGTCATTTTTTTAATAAAATGATAATCATATTGTGTGTATATATTTCCACAATTTACTTCTTATACTCAATAAACTCTTGGGGAATATAGAATGCAGCAAATCTAGAACTTTCTCAGTCTCCTTAACACGCTCCATAGTACAGCTATGCCGGGATTCGTTAGCTGTTCACTGATTTTGCTCTCACCAACCACACTGTGTTGCTTCCTGGGGCTCATTTGCAAGTGTTTTTTTTTCAGAGCTGATGTGAGAAGTGGGATTGTAGCAGGTGACAAGGACTACTTGCTGCTGACATCCTTCCACCTCTCATATGGTTTAAAACACAGATTTCTTAATTTGGGTTCCCTGAAACTGTCTCTGGTGTAGGTTACTGCCCTGGGATGTGCTCTAGGGAGGGCCATCTGTAGGAAGTGAGGAGGGTGAGACTGGGCCTGCGGTGCCCTTTCAACTGGGCCCCTGTGGACCCCGACAGGTCCTCTGGAGCTGGAAGGAAGGACCCTCCAGAGTTATCAAGGAGGCCAGAACCTTTTAAGCCTGCATAATCAAATTATTGGCAAAATAGCCTCCCTTTTTCGAAGGGGTAAAATCTTGGGCAAGATGGTTCCCTGCAACTCTGGGCAATGACCAGAGAGACACCACTGGGTACCATCAGTCCCCGACACTCGCAGCAGCTGGGGAAGGCTATGTCAGCCCTGGCAAGGGGACCCGGGCCATAGAGCCTCCACCGTGTCCACTTCTAGAACAGCAATTCCATTTCTCAGGTCTGAGCACAGCTAAGTGCAAGCGACCAGGTTTTGGCCAACAGGACCCAGCAGGTCCACCCATAAAGGGATCATTTCAGACTTTTGTAGGAAAGAAAAGTGAACATGAGTGCTATTTAGATCCATTTTATTTGAAGTTTCTCTGAAAAACAGCTTAAAGTATATATTAAGGTACAAAGTCATTGGGTAGGCACTTTTAAACAAGTTTAAAATAAGTTTAATAGCTATAGTACTATTTGGCCGCACCCCCTTCACCCATGCCTGTGCCAATTTATACACCTCTCTGCAGAGTATGAGCATGTCCACTTCACAGAAATGACTTTCAACTGAGCTCTCTGTACCCTCCAACCTGGGCCCATTTCTGACCTATCTGCAAGAATTCTAGCAATGGTTAAAGATTCGGTCAGATGCATAAACAAAGCAAGCCTAACTTGGCAGGAAATAGACCCACCAAGCCACATTAGCTTGCAGATTCAGCTGGCTCTGATCTCAAAAAAACATAGCCCGGAGAATCAGGACCAAAGATGCAAATATGGGTCTGAGCCAGAACACCAAACTCTGAAAGCTTGGCTCCAATCCCAGCTAGGATGCTCCCTCGGGAGCCCTGGGAAGATTTCCATGAGTCCTCGGTCTTCTCATCTGGAAAATGGAGGCTACTGCCCTGCAGCACAAAGGGCGGGCCCTGCACCCAGACCTGGAAAGCCTCCGGTTATCTGTGGTGCTTGTGTGAGCCACACAGCCGAGCTGCTGGGGGGCCCCACATCAGGGGGCCCCAGGCTCGGCTGCCTCAAGGATAGTTTCACCATTGAAACTTCAGGCAGAGCTTCAACTGCCCTGCAGGAACCACTGAGTTTATGAACACCACAGCCTCAGCTGACTGAGAAGCAAGGGCCTTGGAGAAAGCGTCATGGGAGGGAGGTGGCAGTACTGACTGAAGCCCTATTATGAGCCAGACACTCACAAATAACATCCTATTTACTCTTCCTGACACTCTGTGAGACCTAGGTCTGACCATGGATAGGGATATCGGGTTCCAGAGTGATTGATGAGTTTGCTGGGGCTGACCGAGTGAGGCTCCAGGTCAGTCCTATGTGGCCCTGGACTCAATAATAACAGTGGTATTACGACTACTAACATCAATAGCTCACACTTACATGCTGCATCTATGTTAGGTATTATATTAAGCACTTTGCATATATCAGCTACTGAATTTTCAGGATGACACTATAAGGTAAATGTTCCAATTACCCCCCACTTTACAGATAAGGAAACTAAGCACTGAGAGCACAGAGCAAGTACAGTTGGAGCTGAGATCTGACTCAAAAGCCTGGCTTTGGAATCCGTGTGCTTATCTACTATGCCATCTGGCCTCACTGCCTCCCATTTCTCATCCACACTCTCAGCTTGCCATAGAATGTTGGAGCTGAAGGGGCTAGCACAGAACATAGGCCAATGCCCCCATTCTATAGACAGACAAATCGAGAACCAGAGATGAAAAGAGACTTGCCCACCACACACGGATGAGAACCACGCCGGGAGCAGAGCCAAGATCTAGGAAAGGGGGAGGAATTCAAGATTAAGTTTAAAAGCAAAGCACTCTTTACCCCTTGAACTTCATTTTTTATTTCAACAGATACGGGAATCTGGCAGGTCTAACTGGTATTCAGTGAAGGTACCTGTAGGAGGGAGGATCTGAGGACAGCACCTATGGGAAGAGAAGCAGAATGAAGGTGGCAGTGGAAAAGCTTCTAGTAACTCTGGAAGCCAGATAGATGGGTACCAGGGCAGCCCCCACCAGGCACAGCAAAGGCTATAATACTACCAGGTTCACTCACTGAGCTTAGCAATGCCCTCCTCATGCTAACTGTTTGCTAATTGAAAAATCAAAGGTGAATACCTAGTGAGGATGAGGATGGTTATGTATTCACTATTGAGAAGCAGCAGAGGGTAAGGGTTTTTTGTTTTGTTTTGTTTTGTTTTTTAAATTCATGAGAAACATCGAGAGAGGCAGAGAAGTAGGCAGAGGGAGAAGCAGGTGAGCCTGATGCAAGACTCAATCCCAGGACCCTGGGATCATGACCTGAGCTGAAGGCAGACACTCAACCACTGCGCTACCCAGGCGCCCTCAGGGTAAGGGTTATAAGAATAAAGTCCTGAGGTCAGCTTTCTCATTTCCTCTCAGCATGACTACGGACAGCTGCTTAATCTCTACCCCTCACGTCCTGCATGGATAAAGTCGTGATGGAAAGAGGCCCTCGTCCACCAGAGAGAACTCAATCCACAGATGGTCCTCAAGTCCATAGCATATGCCCAGTACAGAGTAAGTGCTCAAGAAATAGTTGTTGCTGTTGCCAACTATTAATGCTGCTACTTGACGGGCACTGACCACATGCCAGGCACTGGCTGAGGGCATTATAAACATTTCCTCATCCCAACCACCTGCAGCGGAAGGTAGCACTATCTCCAATCTACAGACAAACGGCGACTTGGAAAGGTTAAGTGACTTGCACAGAGGAACCAACTGACTCCTTGGTGTGAGTGCTTTGCACGGAGCCCTATCGCTCCCATAGAGCAGTGTTCAAAAGGACACTGATATCACGAGGAGGCAGCCATGGGTGCTAGGAAAGTCATCCAGAGAAAGGCCAAGGGGAAAGAGAGATACGAGGCAAGTTTCAAAGCAAGGGCAAATGACATTCATTAAAACCAGAGACTTTGGGGTGAGGGGTGGTGGCTGATTTTCTCCTTTGCCCCGCCACCCCCACCCGATCCAGTCTGCACCTGCCTAGTTTGGTGGTTCAGGAGACTGCAGACTGCCTTACCCAGCCTCCCTCGCCCTCTAGGTCAGTGAGAAGCACCGACTAACATGAGAAGAGGGAGAGAAGAGACCAAGGAGTTATTCCCCAGCTCCCTCCTTGCCGAGCTGTCTCCTACTCCTGCCCAAGGCTAGGGATGCTCTGGGGCAGCCCCTGCCCAGGGCTAGAGATCTCTCCCCTCAATTCCCTCCTAGAGGCTAGAATAGCTCCTGCTTTTTTGGTTCCTGTTGGTTCCCTTATCCCTACCCAGGCCTTTGTAAACAGCCCCTCAGTTAAGCCCCCTCCAATCACTCCTTCCCAGTGTGCCGCCCCCTTCCTACAGGAACCCTCATTGACGCTTCCAAGACTGCAGGGAGTTTATAGCACAGAAACATCACTGGAGTCATTCTGACTTTCCTGGAGGCTGTCTAGGGAACAGTCCAGAAACCTCCAGGAGGTCACCACAGCAACCAACAGCTCTTGGAAGCCCCATGGCTCGGCCAACACTGATTCATTGGCCCCTCTGGGTCTGTCACCCCTACCTCCACTCAAGGGGGACAGGAAATGTCTGCAGAAACAAACCCCCATAAACCCCTGTAAGGGCTGCCTGGTATGGCCTGGGCTGACCCTCTAGCCAGAGGCAAGCTCAGTGTCAAGCTACCTCGAGGTCATCTGGCAACCCTCCTCTCTTAGCATTAATAAAGATACTGAGGTGACAGACAAGGCACAGGGCCTGCCTTATTTTGCATTCGTGCCTCCTTCTAAAAAGACAGAGAACCAAAGTAAGAGCCTCTCAGAGGGCTTTAGCACAGCTGGCCAGAGTTGCCTAGTCGGAAAAATTCAATATGGCAAGAAAAAAAATATAACTAAAAGTGGTCTCATAAGAAGGTATAGAACAGGTTGAATGCAGGACAGCCAGAAACAAATGTGGCCGGATCAGGAAAATAGCTTTTGGATCTCCACGGTTTTCTTCCTTTTTTCACCTATTCTTTCTAGTGCCTGCCAAGTGTGCCAAAAAAAGGCCGGCCAGGATCCTGCAAGCAGGTGGCAGTCCACCCGGTAAGGTGAGATGAGAGGTGCTGGAGATGAGAGAACACAGGAACCAACACCACTGGCCACATGAGGTTGACCAGATGGCTTTATTAGCAGGGTCAGTGGAACTGGGCCCTAGGAATGGTGGGTCTTTCCTGCCCAGTCTGGAAGAGATAGCAGCGAACACTTAGTCCTCTGGAAGCCAGAGGCCAATCTTTTAAGCCCTGTGCTATCTTTCACCCCACCCTCATGAAGTTGATAGAAAAGGCCCTAGACCATATTCTGAAGAGAAGGCCTCCCCACCTCTTTTGCCTCATCCCGGATATGGAGGGGCCTGCCTCAGCTTTTTCTGGACTCACATTCACACACAGGCATCCTTGGGACCAAAACCAGAACCACAGCCAGGGGAACAGTCACCAATTTTGGGGATGCAGTGGGTTCCCTGGAAAGGGTGAAAGTTGGACATTGCACTTGTCTGGGGTGTGTGGTCCCAGCTCTGCCACTTGAACAAAATGACTACCAGCTTTTGAGTACTTTCCACATGCCAGGGACTATGCTAGGAGCATTACGTGAAGTTCTCTCATTTGAGCCTCAGGGGAACTCATGACCAGCCTACAGTCAAGTTTGATCATCCCTGTTATGCTGCTCCAAGGTCACTGACATCGTATGTGAACATTCAAACTGCAGCTCTTTGCCTCCTCAATCTCTGCATCCAACCATTACAGGATCTGTATTTCACATCACCTCTTTGCACCTCAATTTCCTCTTCAAAAAAGGGGGGACAAATAGCTACCCCAAAATGCAATAACAACAGAGATAGGCCTAGCTACACGGCAACAGGAATCACAGCTTCCAATGATGGCTTCCAATTTTTTCGCTTTACTGCAGCCTGCCACTGGACTATGAGTTTTATGTCAACTCAGTCCTCCTAACCAACCTGTAATGGGTTAAATTGTGTCCCCAAAAAAGACGTGCTGAGGAGAGAATATAGGACTTCTGTGTTAAACCTCTAGAAGTGAGCACTTTTCCATTAAATATATTATGAAAGGTGTTCCTCTACTTATTTTGGATAATAGGTAGAGAATCCCAAACACAGAAAACACCTGTCATTGCTAAAATACCATGAGGTCCTAAACCCCAGTATCTCAGAATATGACCTTATTTGGAAATAGGGTCATTGTAGCTATAATCAGTTAAGATGTGGGTATTTTGGAGGTGGATGTGCCCTCAGTGGATGGTGGCTTTCTAAGAAGAGGAGAGAGAGGGGATCCCTGGGTGGCGCAGCGGTTTGGCGCCTGCCTTTGGCCCAGGGCGCGATCCTGGAGACCCGGGATCGAATCCCACATCAGGCTCCCGGCGCATGGAGCCTGCTTCTCCCTCTGCCTGTGTCTCTGCCTCTCTCTCTCTCTCTCTGTAACTATCATAAATAAATAAAAATTTAAAAAAAAAAAAAAAAAAGAAGAGGAGAGAGAGATCCAGAGAGGAAAGGGACACGTGAAGACACAGGGACGTCCAGAGAGAGGGCAGAGGCAGATCGAAGTTATGCTGTCACAGGCCATGAAGGGCCTGGAATCCCAGAAACTGGAAGAGGGAAGGAAAGATCCTCCCTGAGAGGCTTCAGAGGGAGCATGGCCCTACCAACTCCTTGATGTGGGACCTCTAGTCTCCAGAATGAATTTCCATTGTTTTGAGTCGCCGAGCTAATTGTTATAGCAGTCCTGGGAAACTAATGTACAACCCTAGGCAACTTTCTTCCCCTATTTTTTAGAAAAGATTTTATTTATTTATTCATGAAAGACACACAGAGAGAGGCAGAGACACAGGCAGAGGGAGAAGCAGGCTCCCTGTGGGGATCCTGGTGCGGGACTCGATCCCGGGATCACGCCCTGAGCCAAAGGCAGATGCTCAACCACTGAGCCACCCAGGCGCCCCCTTTCCCCCCCCCCCTATTTTTATAGATAAGAAACATGAGGAGGCTCAGAGGAGTTAACTAACTTGTCCAAGATCACACAGAGAGTGAGTAGTGGAGTGGAGGTTCTGGAGGCTGCTCCACCACCAAGCCCACAGCCCATCTGTAGGAGGAGCTCAGCACCTGCTAACTCCCTTCCATGCACCTCTGCCCTCACAGTTCCTGCAGCCCACCCCAAGGTGCCTTTGCTCCATGGCCCACCTCCTCTTGGAAGGCCTCCCTGTTGACTCTTGCCCCCCGCTGGCCTCTTCCTGCTTGGAGTTCCCATGCCTCCACCAAGCACGCATGGCCATGTGGCACCTTTCTTTATGCCATCCTCATCGGCAGGCCCTCTTCAGTTTGGGGCGAGCCTGAGCTCCATCATTAGACCAAAAGCTCTTTTGGGCGAGGACCAGGGGAGATCCGCTGCTGCTCTGCCCAGAGCTAAGGGCAAGGAGTTCAGGCTCACCCAGCACTTGCCCATCCAGGGGCAGGTGCCGAGTCTGGAGGCAAGAAGTCATTCTGATCCACTCAAAGATCTGAGAGATTTGCAGATGCTCATGAGAAACAAAATATTTCCCATGTGTCTTGGGCAACTGGACATCAGGTCTCTCCCTTCAACTTACTCTAAATTCAACGCTGTTTCTTCAGGAAAAAATCTGTGTCCCTCTTGGGTACAATGAAACAAGTTCGTTGACCCTAAAGGAAATGTAAATTGGTACGAATTTCCTGGAAAGCAAGTCAGCCACGAGTATCACAAGTGGCTTTTTTTCTTTCTTTGAAGTTCATAGTTTTTACCCACTTCTAAAAATCTTCCCTAAGAACATGATCAGAAATGCCAACTGAGATTTGTGTTCAAAGATGCTTACTGAAACACTATTATTTTGAAAACAGCCTAAATGTCTGACAAAAGGGAATGGTTTAAACTGTGGTATATTCATAGAATATTACGCCTTTCTGATTTAAAAAATTCTTAACAATTAAGCCTCCAACCTGGCATATTAAAATTGTGAATGCTGAAGACAATGCAATATCATGGGACAATATGGATGCTGTATGGCTAAGTGAAAATATTAAGCTACCAAGTTGTACATACAATATGACCCCAATTTGGGCTATAGGAAGGAAAGAAAGAGAAAGAAAGAAAAACAAATAGATGGGGGATAAGAGGGGTGAAGGACAGAGAGACTTTCTCAGATGTACAAAGGAAATACATTGAAAAAAATCCTTTTGAGTAGCGGACTAGAAGTGAATGTCTTCTCCTCTCTGTAATTTTCTGCATTTTCTAAGCTCTGTACAATGTTTTATAACTGGAGGGGAAGCAGCGAAGTGGCATCTCTGCCCAGTGCAATGTCTCCAGATAACCAGCCTTTGCCCTCCCTGCTCTAACTGGCCGATTACGCGGGGCTCCACCCATGGCTCATTCAGAGCCACGTGGAGCTTAGGCTAAGCAAACGCCAATGCATTCAAGAGTCAAAGAGTGGGCATAGTGAATGGACAATTTTCCGGTGAATCTCTCTGTACCACACGAACAATTCATCAGCTGGGACGATTTCCAAGAAAAGGCTCATCTGCTCTGAGCAGCAGCTGGCTCCGGCACCTGCACACCTCTTACCTTGTTCTCAGACATAAAGAAACAAAAGCTAGGAGGGACTGCGGGCAAGCCCATTCACCCCCGAACTGGTAACCGGCCCTCCCAAGTGTGTCACCACCAGCCACGCATCTCAGGGACGAGCACCATAGAGGCACTTGGTGGGAGAAACAAGGGATTGTAGACGAGTGCAAATGCATTTTCCCCAGCGAGGTCACAGGAGGAGAAATCCCACCAATACAGACAAAATGAATCATCTAACTCATTGCTTTGGCCTATCACCCAGGGCAGCAACGAGGCTTTTATGAATGCTGCCTGTCTTCCCATCTGGCACGTTGCTATAAAAATTTAAATCAAATGCCAAACACACATAGCACCAATATTATCATCATCATCACTCTCTCATGGAAACAAGAAATTCAACTAAATGAACTCTCCACTGTGAACTACATTTTAATGATGCTCACATTCACCTGCATCCCCGGACCTCTGGGTTTCTCCAGGAAGCACCACACATCACAGGGACCAGTTGGTGCTCTTCCAACAAGGGCATTGACTGTTTAATTTTCCCTCTACTGATTACCTTCTGGGTTCATTCCTTAGGACAAAGCCCATTTCTAATTCTAAAATACTAGAAAGAGTCAAGGAATCGGGCAGCCAGGTTGGAATTGCAGCTCCACCACGAGTGAGCTAAACCTCAATTTCCCCAACTATAAAACACCTACATCACAGGGTGGCTCTGAGGAGAAAATGAAATAATAAGTGTAAATTGTGGCTGGCCCACAGCACATCCTCAAATGAGTATGTTTTACGCTCTACCACCTTCTATCCTTCGAGTTTGGTCACTTTCTCAAAAGCCCTACACATGGGACTTTCTCTCAAGTTCCTCTTCTCACAGCTTTCCAACACATAAAAAGTCCAGAGTTCCTTTCTTAGTCTTTTATTACAAATCTGAAATTTTCATTCATCTAATAACAATTAAAATCTTTTGGAAAGATAATGGGTATTTAATAGAAAAAAAAAGCTCTTTTATTTTTTGAAACAATTACCATCTTTGATTCTACTCTGCCTGTAGGTACAGACAAATCTTGAAATAGAAATGTTGGCTTTTGGGCAGCCCGGGTGGCTCAGCGGTTTAGTGCCGCCTTCAGCCCAGGGCGTGATCCTGGAGACCCAGGATCGAGTCCCACGTCGGGCTCCCCCATGCAGCCTGCTTCTCCCTCTGCCTCTCTCTCTCTTTCATAAATAAATAAATAAAATCTTTAAAAAAAAAAAATAGAAATGTTGGCTTTTGTGGCTACCACAGCAGGCCAGTCCTCCCTCCAACAGGGAGCTCCCTTCTCTTTGGGCAATGAGAAGCACTCAAACCTTGTCACCACAGTTGACATGTCTGTAGGAGAAAATATATAGGCCCTACACACACACACACACACACACACACACTCCCCCACCCCTATGTCCTCTTACCCCAAGGGAAGTAGAAAATGCTATTTTATAGATGCTTTCCTGGGCCTGCCTATAAGATGGTTTCATTCCCAAGCCAGCCTGTCAAAATCAACACTATTCCAAACCCATCCAAAGAAACGGACTAGTCCATAGACGCCCCATCAAAACAGTACTATTCCAGGCTAGTTATGAAAGAGCCTGGCTCCAGGCTACTCCACAGAAATGGTTTTATTATCAGCTTAGTCACATAAAACTAATATTATGTTATTATGTTAGTTCCACTAAAGGCTAAAGAGGGGTTTGAGTGTGTTTCTTTCCTTTCTTTTCTTTATTTCTTTATTTTTTTTTTTTTTTTGGTAGGTTGGCCAAGAAAGTTACCTCCAAGTTGAATATTCCCTGGAAAGTGCATTCTGAGTTTGACCTAAGAGACCCAAACACCGACTGTAGGAGCACAGCGCACGTTTCGGCCGGGACCTGCCAGCAGTGGCTAACCTTCTCGCACCACACAGTTTGCTTGTGATCACAGCAGCAGATGTGGGCTGAGGCGAGCTCGCTGTATGCATCCCTCTGTCTGATGGATGAGGACCGACAGAGCCTGGAAACTTTGCTGACCAAACTCCCTATGAACCAAATCTCCCAGGCAATTGCTGTCTAAACGAGGAACATTATAGACAGCAGGAAACATAGACAGTACGATTGCAACTTCTCTGTCCTGCAGGTGGAAAACTGAGGCCCAGGGAAGGGAGGGGTCTTGCTCAGGGTCCGGCAGGCGTGAGTCCGAATGCCAGACGGAGAGGAGTGCTGTCTCTTTGCATCACTCTGCTCTAGCCAGCGGATATCTCCCTACATCCACTCACTTCCTTTCTACTCCCTCAACCCTAAAAAGCTTATTAACCAGAAAGCTCTGCAGCCAAAATTCAAAGGCAATCACCCCCAAGGGTGGGCCTTGAATATTTTTTCCAGCCCTGTCCCCTCACAGTAGCAACAGAGCTTTTGGGCTCCATGAGAATGACATTCTTTTCCAGCAGGGATGGTATTTTTTTTTTTTTAAACAAACAATCCCATTAGAGTGTAGCCTGCAGTCAGCTCGTGATGGAAACGGGTGCTCTGGGCTGCTTTGGCCCAGCACTAATCAGGTTCCATGCTTGATCCGGAGGGACCTGGATTACTACCATATGAAATAGAGAAATGCCTCCATTATCCCTTAAATCTTCTCACTGGATTCAGGGGTTTTCACACAGAGCAGGAATATTTCTAGCCTGTTGGCTTCTTTTCTGCAGGTTAATCCGCATCGGTTCAGCTTGCTCCCCTAACGCAGCATAGCCGGGGCCACTGGGCAGCCTCGCGGGGAGCTGGGGACACTCACCAGCTGGCGTCCAGGGGCACAGAGGTGGTCCACAGGTGGCCCCTCCTTGCTGCCCCCATCTTAAGAGCACTCTCTCCTCCCTCTCCATCCTTTCCGGTCCCCAAACGCTTGCCTCCAAGAACTGTTTGTTCTTCTTGTTCCTGCTTGCCTCCAGAACGAGGATGTGGAATAGGGAGATAGGTATCTGCCTGCCTGTCTGTCTGTTTTGTGTGTAGAAATGAGCGAGTGCTGTCCTCCCTTCTCTCTGACTACCACCCCTCCTTCAAACCTCATAAGCTCCTATTTGTCCTTCCAGATTCAGTCCTTCTGGAAGCCTTGCACATCATGCTCCCCCCGGGGGAATTAAGCAACCATCACCCAGCTCCTGGAGAACCTCTGTACTCTCCCAGTGACATTTTCACACATCCCATAAATTGTCCACTTCTAGGTCTCACTCACTAATCTAAGGAAGGCAGAGAAAGCGCTGGCTTATGCCCACTCCATCTGCTGGGTAGCACTGCCCAAACTGTCGTGTCGAGACTGATGCTAAGGCTGCACGTGGAGCTGTGACAGGATACAACAATCAGTTAACCCACGGGCCCAGGGTTCAGAGACTGGAGCCAGATGTGCCAGGTGACATTACCCTGGGAGCTGCCTAAAGGCAGGGGTAGGGCCATGTTCAGCTTTGTGGCTTTGGCACACATAGGACGGTGTGTGAAACGGAGTAGGTGCTCAAGAAACATTTGCCAGTGGTCTAAGACCATCTGCTATACCAATTCACTCCCCCATTCTGGGTATTAAGGCGCTCATCTAAATGATGAGGGGGTTGGGCTTGCAAATGCCATGTTTGTTCTATCTTAGGCTATTTATATGGGACTTAGAAAATGCAAACGCACACAAAATATACGGAGAGGAATTCTTGCCAGATCCTAATCACTGAAGACGGATTATTTCCAAACCCAAAGTAAGGACAGCACGGTTTACCGTTTTGGGGTCCTGCAGATTGGGTCTGCATCCTAGCTCTTAACTGTACCAACTGTGGACCATGGTGGGTGACTGACTTTCTCTGAATTTCAGCCTCCTCTCTCACCTTATGAGATGGGGATAATTAGGCCAGTAACTTGGCATGAGCAGCAGAGCAGCACCTGAAAACATGTTAACAAATTTTTAGGCCCCACTCAGGCCTATTTAATCAGAAATGATAGGGATAGGATGGAGCATGCCGCTTTAGCAGGCCCCCAGGAGATTCTGACGTACACGAAAGCTTGAGAAGCACTAGAATAGGCCCATTACGTTCACACTTTTCTCACCCAGCCCCCAGTAAAAAATGTATTTGCCGTCATAACCTAGTACTCGAACACGCACACGTTATATTCATAACTGAGACACAAGTTTCACGTAACATTCTTCCCCTTGCTACTTGCAATGCTTTCTGATATTTGCCCTTCTGCTTCCTATCATTTTGCTCCATTTCATTTTTTAAATTGCTGGTTCCAGTCCTTTAGATTGATTTCATGACCCATGAGTGGATCTCCAGCTACGGTTTGAAAAGAAACAATGATCCAAGCAGTCCCTTCCAAGCTGTGCTGCTCAGAAGAGATGTTTGTGAAATACCCGCCACATTGCCTGTTGCACGGGTTCTCCTTTACTGGTAGCTCTCCTCCTCCTCCTCATCATCATCATTAACAAAGTGCACCAGGTAGACAATTACGAACTATTTTATGCGAAGTGAAATTCATGTTCGCGTCTAAAACCACATAAAATGCTCAAATCCCAAACCTCTTCCTTCATATGTGCTTATGCATAAATCTGAGTGCATCTTTTCCTAGGAAATCCCTCCGAAAGTTATAATTACTCTGCTTCCTGGCAATAAAATAATCATAGCGCTAGAAAATCCCCACGCAGGGGTGTTGGCGATGGACCAGGGAGGGGGGAGGCCAGGTCGGAGATGATCATTCTGTGGGGGCTAAGAAAGGCAATCTCCTGGCGCCCTGAGCTCTGACGGGTGAATTTCGACTTTCCCGTGGCATTTACTCAGCACGGTAGTTGCCAACAAAACAGATCTCCACTAAAGGGACCAGATGGCTGCGAGGGAGCCAAATGGGAAGGTGCTGGTTACAAATTAAAATCACAGCACCTGAACTCTGCAGACGGAAGCCGCTGCAGTTGCTAATCGCCCCCTCCTGGAAAATCAGACCCGAATTTAATTCTAAGGACCCGAAATTATGAATCCCATCCGAAGAACGCTGCAAGTCTCAAATCCCTCTGTTGCACGTGGAAGGAAATGAAGAGCGTCAAGAACTCCGCCCGTCGAACAACCGGGAGTCTCTCCGGTAGGGCGGCCAGGTGGGATGCTCACATTCCTAGTAAGCTCATCTTTGCTCTCCCTGCCCAGCAATTGTTTTAAAAGATGATTTCTAACCACTGCTATCTGGGGGTCACCCACTACGTGCCAGGCAGGCAGCACGCTGAGCTCTCTTTGTTGTGAATTAAGTTTCCAGATGAGGACAGAGGCTCAGAGAGGTCGACCCATTGGCCGCGGCCCCACAGCTGGTAAACAGGGAGGCTGCTGACCTAAACAGGTCCAGGCCGCTGGCTTCGAAGCCCAAGCGTACACTCTAGGTCGGTACCTGCTTCCTCAAACTCCTCGGCCTAATCGATCACAGGAAGAGGAAGAGGGGAGAGAAAAGAAACCAGTATTTGCTGCATGCTGGCGGCGTGCAGTGCTCCGTGCCAGGTGCTTGCAGAAATTTGGCAAATCACGATATTCTGTTCAGATCGAGGTTTTATCTCATTTTCCAGGTAAGAAAACCGAAGGAAAGGAAGGGTGAGCATTTGGCCCAGGGTCACACAGCTTAAAAGTGGAGGAGCCAGACTTTAATCCCACTCTCTGAGCCTTCTCTTGCTTTCTCTACTACACCACCCGGATCAGAATGTTGGAAGGTCTTCCCCTTCCCACTTCCAACCCGCCCTCTAGGTTATGTGGTTTTCATCATTCTAAAGCACAAGTCAGGCTATCGCCCTCTCTTGCTCAAAAGCATTCTATGGCTCCCGAGCACTTAGAGAAGGATGCCTAAAAACCTCAGCCTGGCTTCAGGCTCTCCTCAGCCTAGACGCAAACAGTATTTCCAACATTCATACCCAACAGGGCTCTCAAGCACAAGAAGATTCCCACCCGCCCCGCCCGGCCCCGCCATCTCCCTGCCCCGGCCCATTTTCATGCCACCATCAAAGCGATCTTTCTAAAATATTTCTTGATTTCACCACTCGTTTGCTTGAACAAGGCTGTCTGGAGACATCTGTTGTATTTGCTGCCGTCATTTGTCCTTCTCCTGGTAATAGAGGTGGCTGTCCTGCCCCCTCGGGGTGAGCCTGTGACCGGGCCTGGCCAACCAGAGCACCACACCCCGCAAGCCACAGCGACAGGTTCAGGTATGGGCGAGTTACCTAAACCACGCCAATCCCAGCCCCAGAGCTAACCCAGGACCGGGCTCAGGCAAAAGCCTTCTCTGTTCTTGGTAATTTTAAGGACAGGGCCATTGACAGTTCCCTTGTCACCCCAGGGGAGACTGTGTAAGACAGTGCAGCCTGCGGAGAGGAGATGCACACTCTTGATGACACGGTGTGTCACCTCTGGATCTAGCCTGGCCTGAAACTCCTTTATCCCTGGATATTTCTCCTTATGCTGAAGCTAGTTTGGGTTGGACTTTCTCATAACTGATAACTGGAAGCCTCCTTAGAAACTGGGAGCTAAGATTGACGTGGCTCTTCTCTGCCTTTAGCATGAAATTCCATCTCAGAGGGACCCTGAAGACGGAATGAAGGGAGCCCGGCCTACCTTTCCAGGCTCTTTGCCTATGGCTCCCCGTCCCCCCTGTGGCACCAGTGTCATCACCTGTATTCACACACTCCAGCCTCTCCCTGCCAAAGGCCAAGCTGCCCTCTGCCCGAGTAACCTGCCCCTCCCCTCACCCCGGCACCCCGCTAGCGAGGCACCCCCCTAGGGAGGCTAGGTCAGGACTTGAATCTGCACTCCTGCATCTCGGCATCTGAATGCATAAAACCACCCACTGTGTGGAAGATTGCCTTTCAGAGGTGGGAGATGTGACTGGAAGGTGGCATGAGGGACCAAGGAGCACAGAGTAGCACCAAGAGAGGACTCTGGGCTCTATTCTTCATTTGCTGTGCATAGAGAACTAGTGTAGCTAGTGTACATGGGGGCTCGGGCGCAGACTTCTTGGGTTTAAATCCTGACTCTGCCTCTTAGTAGCTGTGGGACTTAAACATCTTAACCACTCTGTGCCTTGGTTTCCTGTTCTATAAATCAGTGGTGACAACAGATTCTACTTTAAAGGCTCGTTGTAAGGATTAAATAAGTTAACAGACACAAAGCACTTAGCACAATGCTTGATACATACCAAGTGCAATCTATGTCTCGTCTGCAGGACACAGGGAGCCATGAAATGTTCCCGGGCAGGTTTCAGGGGCATGCGCAGGTACAGGAAGGCTTTGGTGAATTCTGTGCACAAGTGGAGGCCTCCCACCATTCGGACCTGACTTCCACAGGAAGGGGCCTTGAGAGCAGCCACAGCTGCTGGTCACCTGCACGTCCCCTCGACTCCTCAGCATAAACACCCTCTGCTCCCAGCTGCATGCTTTAGGAGCAGGGCATGAGCCACTCCTTGGATGACAGCCACAGGCACCAGGCCCGAAGGCCACCGCAGGGCCTCCTCTTCCTACGAAGCTTCCGCCTCCCGGGTGCTCTCATCTGGCTGGGCTTGCAGACTGGACGAGAGCAGGATGCCTGGCACGCAGGTGCCATACCTGTCACCAAACCATCAGGGAGACAGGAGACCAGACAGGAGCTGTGGGGCCAGAAAGGAGCAGAAAGGAGGCAAGTGGGCCTGGAAGGGAAGACTCCCTGCCTGCCTGCCTGCCTGCCTGCCTTCCTTCTCTAATTCCTCACTCACCTGTGGACTATTTATTCCATGCTCCCCACCACCCACTCCTGCGTTTCCTTCTCTTCAATTCTGTATCATTATTTCATGGGGATAAAACACAAGTTGCAACTGGTCTGTACGGTCCTTTAGGGCAGGAGCCTCATCACACCCTTCTCTGTTCCCCCCACTGCCCAGTACACTCCTGCCCTAGAAGTTATCATAAAATCCGTCTTCTCTCCACATTGCCTGTTGTACCCTGGCTGGGGGCATCTCCTGCAGGGATGACTGGCCTTCCTGCCCCCACCCACACCCCCACCCCCTATAATTTCTCCTTCCTGTGGTAGCCCAAGTGACCTTTTAAAAATGCAAATCAGAGGGTGTCATTCGCTGCTTTTAAATCTCTCAAATGGCCTCCAATCCTAATTAAAATGAAACCCAAACTCACCAGAGCCAACAAGGCCTTCCAGGAGCTGGCTCTGTCCATCTCCTCCCTCACTCTTCCCAGTGATATGACTACTGCTTCCGGCCTCCTACTCAGCCAGCCTCAGAGCATCGACCCTTGCTCCTCCTCTGCCTGGCACCTAGGTCTTCACAGTACTGGCTGCTTCTTGCCTCCTAGAGACAGGCTTCCCCTCCACCCAGTCCCAGGCAGCCCCCACCCCACACAGCCTTTCCTATCATGTCCTCTGACTTTGGTTTCTCCCCGGGGTTTAGCATTACTCCCCAGAACGATGGGGGCGGGGGGACAGCACTGTTTTCCTTCTCTTCCATCTTATTCACCTTTTGCTTATACTCCTCCCGTATAGGAACATGAATTCTATGAGAGCTGAGATGTTATCTGTTTCATGTCCCCCTCTAATCCCCAGAGCTTTGAACAGGGTCTAGCACATAGTAGAAGCTCCACAACTATTTTTGATAAATGAAAGGACCTAATAAGTCTCCTGAGCAACCCCTGCCTTGATCACATTTTACAGAAGAGCTGAGTCCTGGAGAAGCGACAAGAGAAAGGGCACATCAGAGGACAGGACGACAGGCACTTTGGTCTGAAAGGTCTTGAGTTCATCTCTGACTCTCCTCCCGTCTCTGGCCTGGAGAGATCACGGAAGCAGGCCGGCCAAGCCATCCCAGAAGACTGCCCGGAGGGGAGGGCTTGGGGTGGAGCAGGGAGCGGCGCTCTGTTGCGGGGCAGAGCAGGTCTCTCTCCGATACTTCCACCTGAGAGGCCAGGTAGGCTCCTCCTCTGCTCTCCAGCCCCAGGAACCTTGTCTGCGGTGTAACAGCTACTTTACAAGTTGTTGCGCACAATCGATGTTACTTATTTATAATCATTATTAGTACCTCTCAAAGGTATTGGAGGATGAAATAGTGCCAGTAGACCCACTGTGGCACCTGGGACACGGTAGGTGCTCTTAACTAGCTGATGTGACTTGTGATCCCATTAGGGAATAGCCCAGCAACACCCGGGATGTCACATGTATCCTTGAAATGCATGTTGTTTTACTTTCCTTTTTCTTCCTACAGCAGCAGACCTTCTGATTGTGATCTCCAGAGCTGGGCCCTCACCTGGTTGGGAGGAGCTGACAGGAGCATCCAGGTTGCTCAAATCACCCCAGCACACTTCTGAGTACTCCAGCCCTGGCCATCAGGAGCTGCTGGCACTGCTGCCTGTCTGGGCCTCCTCCCTTCCCCCTCTGCAGGGCCGGCCCCACCATGAATATGCACACTCAGGCCTCAGCCGCAGCCCCGAGGATGCCTCTGCCTTCAATAGGTCAAACACCATGGCAACCCGGCAGGCCCCCAAATATCCCGGCCTTTTGATGTTGTGGCTCTGGTGCAGTTGCTGGAAGCTGAGAACCGTTCTCAGAGGACTGTTTTCACCCGCACAGACATTACCCTGGAATTCTACTGGTGATTGTTCTGAAGCGGCACAAAGGTAAAAGGACAAAGGAGGGAGGAGTTAACATAGTCCTGAAGAGCTTGGCTTCAGAATCAAGCCTACGCCTCGGGCTCTGGGAGGAAGACAACTTACTTACCCTTTATAATGTTTCACCTCTTGCAAAATGGGAATAATATTAGGGCCCGTTCATAGTGATGCTGCGGTGACATTCGCTTACTCATTTGACAAATATTCCTCTGTGCCTGGTACCGGTTCTGGCCTTGTAGAAACCACAGCAGAGCAGCAGAGACATACCAACAATTATGCACAAAGTCACTCACTTCCAAATGTGGCAAATGCTCAGAATGGAACTACAGGATGCCCTGCGAGGAGTAGCAGTCTACACCGTGATCATTCCGTCAATAAAGATTTCCTAAACATCTATCCACATTGCCTGTTGTGGAAAGGCAATGTTCTAGGTGCTAGGGATAGTGGTCAACGGCCTCCTGCCCGGTCTCCCATCTCCCCTTGTCTGCACCCCCAACCCCTCCATCACTTCCCCACACAGCAGCCAGAGGAATTGAAAATTAAAGATCACATCGTGTGGTCCGAGTGCTGAAGATCCTTCGGGGACTTTCTGTAGAACTTAACAGCTAAAGGTGCTGTGGTCCCTCCCCTGGCCGTCCCAGAGGTCACTGCTCACTACGCCCCAGCCCAGTGGGCTCCTGACCCTGACGTGTGTCACGGTCACCCAGAGGGCTGGCTGGGCCCCACCCCCTGACTCGGTGGGCCTGAGAATCTGCATTTCTAGCCTGTTCTCTGGCGATACTGATGCTGCGGGTCTACGGGTCCACTGAGAGCTGCTGCTGCAGCCGCCAGCCTTCATCGTATTCCTTGAATAAAGGTCTGTTGCATCCCAGGCCCTGCTCGCGCTCCCCGCTCAGTCTGGCCCCCCACCCCCAGCTCTCCCTCCCTGGCCGCCCCTTCTCATGAGGTGCCCCCTCCCCAGAAGTGTCCTCTCCAGCCATCGGCCTCCCTCACTGCTTCCAGCTCTGCGGCCGGTAGCTCCTGGTCCGGCCTGTTCCCGAGCCGTTCCCTTGGGTTACCCCAAGCGGCCCTATGGGCCTCGCCCCGCCGCAAGGGGCTCAGTGAGGGCACAAGGGTGACGGGAAGGCGACGGCGGCTCCGACGGGCTCCCGCTGCCCCCGTCCACAGAGCTGCCTCTGGCCTTGAGCACGAGACAAAACCTTAGAGGAGTCATTTTTTAAAAAAGAAAGGGTTTCTCCGTGAGAGGCTTAGGCTCCCGGCTGGCAGGAGGAGGTGGAGGAGAGGGCAGCCGAGGGGTGGGGGCCCCGCTCTGAGGCCCAGGGGTGCGGGAGGCCCCGGCGGCCCCGGCCAGCTCCGCCACAGGCTCTGCGCAGCCCCTCGGCCACCACTGTGAGCTGTTTTCAGAGCAAGTTCTTTAGCGGGGGAGGGGACAGGTCCAGAGGCAGCTGGAGCCCTCGGGGTGCCGGGAGGAGGGCCCTTCGGGGAAGGAAGGGCCTCCCGGATGGGGCCACAGAGCTCAGCAGCAGGTGGCCATGTGCCTGGGCCTGGCTGTGGCATCCGCTGCGCAGCCTCCAGGCCACGCCGAAAAGCCGTCGAGAGGACATGCAGCCCGTGGGGGTCTCCAGAGCCCGTCTGGAGGACACATCCACACGCCAAAAAATGTTAGTAAGGTCAAGGATCCTCCAAGTACCCCTCTAATATCCAGATTAAGACTAATTATCGGGGCTCAGAGGTCGAGCATCTGCCTTCGGCTCAGGGTGTGATCCCGGGGACCCAGGATCGAGTCCCGCATCGGGCTCCCTGCATGGAGCCTGCTTCTCCCTCTGCCCGTGTCTCTGCCTCTCTGTGTCTCTCACGAATGAATAAAATCTTTTTAAAAAATGCTATCTATTTTCCTGAACTAATCTAAATCTCTCCGTCAGCAGAACTTTGTCAAGTCTCGACCACAGTCCTCCTTAGGGACCTCCTCAGGGGCCTCCCAGCCCGAGAGGTTTGCTGTCCTTTGGGGCCCCAGATCTGTTGACCAGGATCTTACTTTGCCTTTATCTGCAATCGGCAAGTCTCTGCATGTTTATTTTAAACACTTGTGACGCACCAGGTACCACACCAAGTGCTGGGGATCTAGAGGAACAAAGTAGACGTGGTGTCTAATGTCAACATACAGAAGGGAATTCAGAGCAGGAAACAATTGAATACAGGCAATGCGCTGTCACAGTTACGTCCCGCCTCTGGACTCAGACTGTCTGGGGTCAAACCCCAGCTCTGACACTCGCCAGCCATACGACTTTGGGTTCATATGAAACAGACCAAATTGCTTCATGTCTCTGTGCCTCAGTTTCAACATCTATAAAATGGGGATGACAAGTGCCTTTGTCACGGGGTTGTTCTGAGGGCTGAGTTAATACATGAAAACCCCGTACCATCCGGGAACCACTGCGTAAGCGCTTGTTAACTCGTTGCTACTGTCCAAGTGGAAACACACAGGACTGTGGAAGAGGGAGCATTTGGCATCCAGACAGCTTAGAGGAGGGGACTGGGGAAAGAACATGTTCTGGGGCAGCGGGTAACATTTTTGGAAGAGAGGGAGGGACACCCTGACTTCTGTTGTGGTCATTTGTTCGTGGTCCTTTCCCCTCCCTGTGTGCTGTGTCCTCATCATTGGTCTCCATATCTCAGGGCCCGGCGTGGCCTGGAGTGTGGCAGGTGCTCAGTAACTATTTAGCATCTTATGTGAGTTTTTAGAAAGGATTTCCTTAAATTTGCCTTTGGTTGGGCTGATTTTTGGAGGGTTATCCACTCAGATGGAAGGAATAGAAAGGAAATGAGAAGGGGTTCTTTGGCTTCACACACATACACAGTTTTAACCTAACAGCACTGACCAGGCACTCTTGCATATCACAGGACAGCGGAACCATATAATGAGGACGGACGGCTGATACCACAGTTATGGGGATACGTTATGGGAAGATACTTCCTTTCTCAACCCTCTCCAGTGACCCCTCTCTTTTAGGATAAAGACCCCTGCCCTCGGTCTGGCCTGCAGGGTTGTGCTACTCTGGTCCTTGCCAACCTCGGCAGCTGTTGCCCATCCCTCAGCCTCCAGGCTCCAGCCAAGTCCTGACTTGGCTTACCTCCTTCCTGCCTCAAGGACTTGGAACAAGCTGGAAAGCTATTCCTTTCTTTGGAGCTTTGTTCCTCTCCCCTTTCTTCCATCCAGGAAACTCCAGCCTATCCTCCACCTTAGCAGGAATATCCTCAGGGCAGGGAAAACTCAGATTCCCCAGCCAGCATCACTGACACTGGTGGCTCTGGCATCCTGCGCCTCTCCACAGCAGTCATGTCACCTGTAAGGTTCACGTGGGCACGTTGGCTGTGTTACCTCCCTCTCCACCCCAGAGTATGGGCTCCACTGCTGTGTTCTTATAGCCCAGTGCAGAGCAGACCAGTAGCAGGTACTCACTAGATAAACTGTAGGAAGGAAGGAAGGAAGGAAGGAAGGAAGGAAGGAAGGAAGGAAGGAAGGAAGGAAGGAAGGAAGGAAGGAAGGAAGGAAGGAAGGAAGGAAGGAAAAACATGTATCATTTAGAGAGAGGTGTAGACAGACAATGAGTCCATCAGAAAAGGATATGCTTTCCCTTCTGGGGTGTCACGCTTCTGCGCTGCTAGGGGGACAGTGGTAGATCTCTAGGAATACCTGGGAGTTAAAGAAAGGAAGAGTTGGGGAGGGCCAGGGAACGGAGAAGAGAGGGAGACAGTACACAGCAGCCTTGGGACTCCATTCTGGAGCAAGAGGAAGAAGGCCGCAGACACAATTAAGGGCCAGACAAAGCTACTAGATCTCTTTGTCCTATCAGCTCCTTCCATGCTTCCAGATGGAGTTGATTTGGGGTGAGCTAAAGCTTCTGTCCCTGTGTATTCTGGGAGAGTAACTGGAGGAGTCCCTACTACGTGATTATTTACTAGGTGGCCACTCCTATCAGAGGCCTCCAAGTTATTCTCTCTGACCTTAAGCCCAAACCTTATTCAGAAATTGCTATAAAACTCTACCCCACCCAGCAGGCCCAAATAATCCCCTGCCAGCTGGCACCCACAGTGCTCGGGTGGCCCAGACTAGGGAGCTCACATACACTGAGTACAGCCAGTCCACACATGACCTTGATCCTGAGAAAAAAGAATTGATGCTACTTGGTGGAAACTGTGCTTGGCCACGTTCCTACCTCAAACAAAACCGATGAAGCCAATCTAGCTGTAGGATTTTGCCACGAACGATGAAGTTGCATAAGTGACTTGGGCAAATCTTATTCACTCAACACTCAGGAGACCAGACCTTCAATTCAAAAGTCAAAAGGAGACTACGGATGTGACAGTTTCTGATATTTTTATTAATAGGGCATTTCTGTCAGCTGGGAAACAGCACAAGTTTTTATTTATGTGCTGCTTGGAGTAAGCTATTAACAGATTAGGAGAGAGTTTTGTTTTGATTTATGGGGTGTTGTTTGGTTTGGTTTTGCTATGTATGCAAATGGACAGAGCAAATGTCTTCAGGGTTTAGAACCAATGATTCGCCTGGGCCGGCTTTGGCCAAAAAAATGACAGACTAAGCCATTTTTCTGCAACCGGAGGGGTTTCCTCTAGTGCTTCGTAACTCAGAGGAGCTGGTCTGTGGACACTGACTGATAAAGCAGGAAATGAAAGGGGAAAGAAATCAGGGGATCCTGCAGCTCTGAATGCTGCTGATTGCAAGTGACCATCTGCCATCAAGGGGTTGAATCACTGGCTGCTACGCAGGGAAATTGCCTGCTGCTTGACTTCCGATGTGCCTCAGAAGGGGATTTTTGAAAATCCATATATACCAGGCCTGCTCACTCTGGCACCTCCTCTGTATGGCACTAAATGGACTTCTAAGTTGCTTGGCCAGATCCTCACTGTCACCATTGAAGGTCTTCTTTTCCCCATTCCAAACACTTAGGCAGTTCATTTTTTTTTAATGAAGTCCCAGTGGTGAGTTGAAAATGATATGATTTTCAGGTCAGCAGCCCTTCCTGTCATGCCTTTCCTCAGAAAAGCAAATAAGGCTCTTTGCTGCTCTCTGCTCTGGATGTCTGGTTAGTTCTCACCATAACAGGATGAAGCCACAAGTCTTCAAGGTTGAGGGCAGGATGCAAGAGAAGATTGCAGAAGGAAGAGGGGCCACTGGAGCCCACAATTGTTTTCTTAACACCACCATTGACTTGCTCTGGGCCAGACCCTGCGCCGGGTCTCAGGGATGTAGAAGACACTGCTATGGTCCAGCCCTGCCCTCAAGGACCACACAGCCTGGCAGGGGAGGCAGACAGGGAAACAGACTAATGGTAAAAGCGCACCCCACCGCATGTTCTTACCTCTGCCCACCCACACACACATTCCACATTAGCTTCCCCTTTGTCCTCAGTGAAGAGGGAGGAGGATCAGCTGGGAGAGGTGGAAAAGATGGAAGCAGTATCCATAGGCAGCGAAGTGCATCCCCTGAGCTCACGGCCCTCCCTGCAGGGCTGGCACCCATACAGTCTGCATGATGGTTACTTCTCAACTCCCACATTTCAAACCAGCCCTCCATGCTCCTCAGAAGACTCCCTTAGGGAGTGTTTCAAGAGTTCCCCCCACCCCCACATACACCACCATGGACAAAGCCATGTGTGTGTCCTTCCTCAGCACAGAGCCCACCTAGCTGGGTCCAGCTCCCCACACTGGAGCCAAAGCCCAGGATGGCTTATCAGATGCAGGGGCTGAGGCTAGGGCTGGGAAGGAGGGGGTAGGGAGAGGTAAAAATAATCACTCAGTTTCAGGCTTGCTCCAGGCTAAGTGAATTTAATAATCCATAGATCATGTTATACAAATTGCATTTCACAGTTTGAAAAAAAAATAATCCCATACTGTGTACAATCCTGGGTGGTTTATTTTACAAATAAATAACTGCACTCTAAACAGCTCTATTTCCTTAGCTATCACTCTTAGCAGATTGACTCTCTGGCTCCCCTCTCTCTCGCCTTCACAGACTCTAATTTCATTGCCAAAGAGGCTTTATTTATACAACTAATCATTACATGAACAAAACAGAAAACAGACAGTTCCTGTGGAGTGCTCACTATATGCTAGGTAACATGCAGCACGTGTACACGCATTATTACATTTAATGCTCTTAATACGAAGTAAGGATTTTTGTCTCATTTTACAGATCAAGAAAGTGAGGATCACCGAGGTCAGGCAACTTACTCAAGTTTACATAATCAATACTCATAGCCCAGAGCACAAAACACAATGTCCCCGTGCAAAATTGTCCAGCTAAATAGCAAATGGCCTTCTCCAGGAGAATCATGTACCAGGATCCAGCATAAAATGGACTTGCAGTGGGGTAAGGATCCAGAACTCCAAGGGTGTCCCGGCCCCAGGCGCCCTTGCCATCTTGCTCTCTGGGGAAAAGGGACATGACCACCACCTCTGAGTATATTGCTTATCTTCCAATCCATGCAATGAGACACCCAAGCCTGGGGGGGGGGGGGGGGGCAGGGGGGTACTAAGGAGCACCCAGGCCACATTGATCACCTTCAACCATTTCCCATCACTTGTGATGGGCAAATAGCTCAGGCTAAACCAGGGTGCAGGAATGTTTGGTCCAAAGAAAGGGAAAGAAGGTGGGATGGTGTGGATTCATGTGTTCTGAATTGTACCTCACCTTTCATGCCTCCCTGCAAGAGCCCAGCAGGACTGGCTCATTGAACATCAAGGATAAGAAGACAGAAGTCCTTCTGGGACATCTTCACAAATCAACCCAAGTTCCTACTTGGTCCAGAAATTGACCTCCTGTGACTTTCTCTAAGTGAAAGGAGATAGGTTGTCTGGCCATGAGGCAAGCTTGTATTTGAAGTCAAGGATACATGCTATTTCTCTTAATAACTCATAGATTATTACCTCATAGTTCATAGTAGTGTAAGAATTATTTATAGTGATAATAACAGCAGCGAAGTAGATGCTAAACCCCGAGCTTAATGCTTTAAAGGCATCCTCTCATTTCATCTTCCCCCAAACCCCTGTGAGATAGGAATTACTATCTCCACGGTGCCGATCAGGAAGCCAAGGCTGAGCACATGGGTCCTGGTGTCTCGGCCAGGAAGTGGGGGAGCTGGGCTGGACCCACCCCGTCAGATTCCAGAGCCCAGGCTCTGACCCTCCTCCCTGCACACACTGCTCCAACGAGGATAAGTGAGAGTGCTTTGAAAACCATGAAGCAAGATACGAATGCCACCGGTCACTCGGGTCTCCACAGGACAGTCTGCTGGAAAATCTACCAGCTACGCTTTGAAAAGAGCCAACCCACTCAGCTTCAGGGAAGCCACGAGTGAGCGAAAAAGAGACTGCCAGTGTCTTGTTTGCAACTGGTTTGTCCATCTGGAAAAGGCTTTCAGGTTAGGATCAGAAGGGAGAGAACCCTCTCTGACCTCAGGGTACTCCGAGGTACCTGAGTGGATCTTGGTACCTCAAATTGTACGACGAGTGGATGCAAACCCACCTAGGTTCTGAGAAGAGAATGCACAGAACTCCCTTCTGGCCCAACTGGCAGCAGCATAACCTCACTGGCTCACACTGTGCTCTTTTTCTCACTATTGATTTCCTCTCTTTGGTGAGAAATTGAATCACACTTGCCTGAAGGACTCTTAGGACATTTGAGGGCCTGGGCTGACACTGGTTGTCTCGCTCCACTGGGCCCAGGATATATCAACATGTGTTCCACACAGATCCATGTCTGGAAGCTGTGGGACCCCAGTCTGTAGATGTAGATGGCCATATTCCATGGGTACCCTTCCAATGCCCCAGTTCTCTCTCTCGTTTCCATGCACCCAAGAGCCCTGAGCAGCTCAGCAGTTCAGCTGCTTGTATTAATGATGACTCGGGCGGGCGGGTGGCACACTGTGAGATGCGGTCCCCACTCTTGTTATCAAATCCCCTAAAGCGATCGCTGACACCCTGCTATCACCTGGCAGGCCCCAAGCAGCTCATTAAGAGGCAGAAAACTTCCTGCTCAAGTCCAAAAACTCCATTCCCTGGAGATCTGTCCGCTGAAGCAGACACATCCCCAAGTTGCATCTACTTTCTCTTAAATCCGAACAACTCCTGGTCCTGCTCTCTGTGCTCGGTGGGCCTTGGTCAATGACACAAAACACACACAGTAGAAGATGAGGGTTGGGTGGTAGTGGAAGGGCATGAATTAGCAATGAAATTGAAATTCTGAGTCCCCATCCTTAAAGAAATAGAGGAAGCTCAGTGCCCACAGCTAGGATGCGGGCAGGGCAGCAGCAGGAAGAGAGGGGTTCGCAGCCAGAAGAACCAAGACCCCTGGCCCTGTGCTTCAAACGGGGCTACTTGGCTCTGCTTCCATGATCTTAGGCTTATTCAAGTTTCTGGTTTCCTTGAAGCTCTGCAAAAAGAAGACTGAGTCAATTAAAAGCTGAAGTCTTGAAGTCACGCAATGTTGGGCGGGGGGTGGGGGGGTGGGGGGGCACAATAACCTGGGACTTCCGGCCACCAAAACATTGTTGACACACATGCCGAGGAGGTTGGCTATGCCACAGTGGTTTGGGAAGTGACTTAATCTCTCTTTGGGTCTCAGTTTTCCATCAACATCACCTACCTTGTAAATGTTGGAAGGATAATGGGTTAGTTATGTCCTCAAAGAAACCAGTGTGGCACCTGACACATGTGGCTTCTCTTCATAGCTTTTTCCCTCTTATTAAAAAAAAAATGCATCAGAGACAATAAAGTGACTTGTTAAATGCCACAGTGTCAGCTACTGGTAAAGATAAAGCAAGTACGTGGCTACCGACATTCCTTGCCTTTCCCCAGCAACCTTCTGAAATTCTGCTGGATTTGCTTTGGCAAATGGATGTGCTCAAGAGACTAGTACAGTCTCTACCCAGTTAAGATTCAAATCTCAACTCCACAATTTACCATGTGATTCTGGGCAAGTCCCATGGAGGCCTGTGCATCAGCTTCCTCATTCGCAAAATGGGCATCTTAGCTACTTCATGAGGTTTGGTGGAGTAACCACACCCAGTCCCAGGCCCGGTGTACTCTGGGTGCTTGGAGTCCTCCTTCACACCTTCCTCTTCTCCTCCGCATCTCCCACAGTGCCCAGAGCCGTGCTCCATCCACAGCAGGCTCTCAGAAGATGCTTATCGCCCAGTAGGACTAATACCTCTTCCAGAAGACTGTGGCCTGCTCCTCACCAAATTGTGAAGTGGGCCCTGTCTGTCTTCAGAACTGTATCACCTCATCTTCCCGCTGCTCCACGGCCTTTCTCAAAGTTTTGAATCTTCATGCCCCTCTTCAACCCGAGGGCCAGACTATGGACCCATTTACTCAGCCCCCAATCCACTGGCAAGTGACAACGGTGGTGGTGGCGAGGATGGTGACGATGTTAACTTTTATTGAAGTCATTCTCTGCCAGAAACTGTCCTATTCGTCATATAGGTTTCCTTATCCAATTCTCACAACACCCTACGACCCACCTTATAAAGCAATTTGGCTCAGAAGTAGCACAGCAAGGAGAGTGATGAAGCTGGAGCTCACCTGCAGGCGTTCTAACGCTAGAGACCACATCCCTGATCACGAGGAAGGCCTTTAGAGCCTCCTAGAGAAGGGGGAGAAAGCCTTACTCTGTATAATAACAAATGACAGCCACAGCGGCAACAACAGTGTAATTAGAGTGACTCTATCCGCTACAACAGATAAGATCCAAAACCTGGTAGCTCAACACAAAAGGAATTCATTTCTTGCTCAGCAAAGCCCAACGGCGGAGGGGTGAACAGGAGGGCCCCGCTCTGCAGCCATTCGGGGCTCCGGGTGATGGATACTCTGCTGACTTCAGCACATGGTTCAACCGTAGCAAGAAAGAACATTTTATGGGCCAGGCCTGGGTGAGGCATTACATCACCTCGCCCCACATTCCACTGACTAGAACTCGGGAACGTGGCTTTCCTGAGATTCAAGGAAGGCTGAAGAATGACGTCCCTGATTGGACAGGGCTTCTGAGCAGTAACTCTTCATTGTGGAAGGGGTCTTTGGGGGACAGCTAGCCATTTCTGTTACCAACAACAACAATGGCAATAATGAAGACAATAAAAGAAGCCGTCTTGAATTGAGCGCTCACTATGCATACACACCAGGCTCTGTGCAAAGCCCTTATATACATTACAGCTACTTTTCACACTCTAAAAGGTAGAGGGTATTATCCCTATTCTGTAGCAAAGAAAATTGACAATGTAGGAGATTGGGAGATCTCAAATCTCACCCCAGGAGAGAACATCTTTCTCC
The DNA here is from genome assembly GCF_003254725.2 of Canis lupus dingo. Classification (NCBI taxonomy): domain Eukaryota; kingdom Metazoa; phylum Chordata; class Mammalia; order Carnivora; family Canidae; genus Canis; species Canis lupus. The sequence continues at coordinate 42,067,850 of NC_064263.1, read as the reverse complement.
CCACAGTGGAAGGAGCAGCTGAAATCACAATATTAGGAACACAGGTCAGTCTACCTGTGAAGCTTCTTTGGTCAAGGGAAATGAGCCACCCACCTGAAAATGGTGGTTGAGAGTGACAGGGTGATCCTTTTGATGTAGCCCATTGTCACGCCCATCTTAAAGACTGGAACTCTGAGACCAGGGGCAGCAAAAGGGCATCTTGTCCAAGTTCATGCAGCCAATTGGTGGCAGGGTGGAACCAGAGCTCTGGGCCTTTTCTATGATGCCACCATCTCCCGAACTCTGTGGGCTTCTGCAGACCACCACTGCCCTGACCCTAACTTCGGCCAGCCCTACAACGCCCGGACTCCCCAAGCAGGAGCAGAGAATGGTCATCTCCCCACATTGAGAAATGTACCTCCTTTCATACACAACTTACCACAGGATATGAGTCATTTTCTTTGGGGAAAGCCCTCCTCTGAGGTGAAATACCTTTGGTTTTGAGGGATTCCAAACCCACATACATAATTATCCCTGTTGATCAGCTGGCCTAATCCCAAAAAGGCAGCAGCTTGTCCATGCTGCCCACAAAACGCAGATAGGAGCGAAGGGCCTGCTTTGAAGACAAGAAGCAAGAAAGGAGAAACAAGAGTGGCAGCCCAGCCTCCCACGTGAGCCCCCTTCCCTCAACCCATTAGCGTTCCCTGGAGGGCCTCTGGGGAGACCAGGAGCAGGGGGCACCCAGATGGGGTTGGCTGCGGTTTCCCCACAACAGCGCCCTGGCCCTCGGAGCTCCACTCCATTTCAGCTGTGACAGTACCTGTTTGTGAAACTGGAGCTTTCTTAAGAGAAGGGAAGGCAGGCCCAAATGGGTAGTTGCGAGCTGCCGCTCCCCCTGCCAGGCCATTAGGAGGCGGATTGAGATGATGGGGCGTCGGGGCCGCCACAATTAGGCCAGCACATCACTATCTCTGCAAATGGCATGAGCAGTGTGATTTAACAGCTCATTATTAACGGGAAAAATGAGATAAGGACCAGGTTCGGTGTCCAAGGGGAGCTCCTCTACCAAATTGAATACGTGCTAATGCTCACTCTCTAGCCAACGCTGACACGGGGGTGAATTCCACTGCTGTCCAACTTTTACACCCCCAGCCCGGGCCCTCCCCGCACACCAAGGGAGGAAATGGGCCCTGATAAGAGCACATTATCTGCTGTGACCCATAAGGTCTCCCTGAGAGTAACAACTGCATGGGGAGTGCGGTCTCCCTCGGTTCACAGAATTGGTTAAAAACTAAATAGCAAGTAGCAGCCCTCTTTCCAGGGGCAGCTTCAATGCAGGATGAGGAGCTGGGTCACTTCAGAAAGACCACAAAGAAGAAATGTGGAGATTTCAGGCCCCTGTTCACCAGAGCTCCGGCTGGGGCCCCTACGGCTCGCTGTACTCGAGTCCGTCAGACAGGCTGGAGGCTGTGTGTGTGTGCATATGTGTGTGCGTGGTGATGAGCGTGTGAAAGGGAGTGCGTCCGTGTGTGCACTTATGAGTGTGTGAGAGTGAGGTGCGTGAATGCGTCTGAGTGTCCTTCCTGGCTCCCCTCCAATCTGATTGCCACACAGCAGCCAGTGTCACTGATCACGTCTCTCCCCTAAACCTCCCAAGTGGTTCCCAGTTCTCTTAGGCCAAGGATCAAAATCTCTAACCTGGCTGAGCTTCCGCCTCGGGTTCCAGCCCATCCCCACCCTGGGTCCAGCGACACCGGCCTTGCGTCGTGTCCTTGAACACGCTCTGCTCTTCCCTGTCTTGGAGACCTTGCATCCACTCCTCCTTCTGCCTGAGACATTCTTCCCACCTTGATTTGCCCCCTCAGAGTCTCAAGCAAACAGCAATTTCTAAGAAAGCTTTTCTTGGCCCTTTTATGGACCTTTACATCATCCCGTACATCTTCTTTGTATCGTGTGTCACCATTTTAATTACATAATTATTTGTGTGCCTGGTTATTTAATGCCCATCTTCCTCCTTCCACTGTGAGCTCCATGGCAGCAAGGTCAAACTGCATTTTCTCTGTGCTGATTTCCAGAATGCTCTATGGGAGGATTGGCCTACATGGCGATGAGGTAGAGGTGTTTCCAGATGTGTATGCAGCACAGACTAACGGGAACAGCTCGAATAGCTACTGAGTAAAGAGAGTTGAACCATTTTCCCCCATTCCCTCATTTGTTAAGTCACCACATGCTCACCAAATGCCCACTTGGCGCCAGGGGATGTTGCGTGCTGTGCCCTCAGCGTCCATCGGCTAACAACATAGGCAAGGACCACGCGCAAGGCACAGTTCATATGTCCTGTCCTCTCCAGAGTCATTCTTGAGACTTTTACCTCCCAAGTTGAATTATGGCTCCTTCCTTAATGATCTCTCTATGATCTGTGCCCGTCTCTTACCCCTACCATGTTTGACTACACCAACATGACTCTGTTCCCCACTGAGTGTGGGAATCCTCCAGCCATCCTGGTGCCAAATAAATGGCCAATGAAACAATGTAAGGATGAATGACTAGAGCCCCACAAGCCTCTCTTAGAGAGTCAGGAGCATGACCTGGCCCTTCTTCTCTACCCTTTCTCAATCCCCCTGGAACTCCCATTCTCTGTTCTGACCACCCTGACCCCAGCACTCTGGACAACCCTAGGTGCACTCTTGCACAGGCTGTGTCTCACACATAGAAAATCTTACTTTTTGGGATCCCTGGGTGGCGCAGTGGTTTGGCGCCTGCCTTTGGCTCAGGGCGTGATCCTGGAGACCCGGGATCGAATCCCACGTCGGGCTCCCGGTGCATGGAGCCTGCTTCTCCCTCTGCCTATGTCTCTGCCTCTCTCTCTCTCTCTCTCTCTCTCTCTCTCTCTCTCTCTGGGTGACTATCATAAATAAATAAAAATTAAAAAAAAAAAGAAAATCTTACTTTTGTCTGGCTCCAACTCATCCTGAAGCTCACTTCACCTAAGCATCACTTCCTGCAGAATGCCATCCCTGTCCTGATCATCACCACCTTCACGCTTGCCAGTCACCAAGCCCAGACTAGGTAGGAACTCCTGACATGGCTTCCCATAGTTCCCAGAACATCTCCTACCAATCGTCTGTCTTCCCCTCTTCATGAAGACAGCAACCACATCTATGCATCTCATCACCATCCCATTGCCTGACACATAGTAGGCTCTGAATGAATGATTGTACAAATACATGAGTAGCAATTACATATAAAACATGCTTCTAATATCTTGCCTTCAATGATATAACTGCAAATATACAGGCATTTTGCTGAAGGTCTTAAAGTTCACATTTGGAATTAATTTTTTTTTAACCAATTTGCATGTTATTCTCAATATCCTACATCATTCTTGGCTATACCTGCAGGCCTCGGTAATGAGGACTGATGTTCAGAATGAATCAAAGATTAAATCATGCTCACTGCATGTAAGAAAAATGGGTTCTGACATTTTCTAAGTATTTTTAACAAGGGTTGGAACAAAAGAGGATTTCTAATTAACCCTCAGTTACCTAGGAAATTATATCCATCATGGCGTTCATTCACAAAACTATATTTCTTGATCATGTACTGTGTGAATGATTAAAGGCCAAATATGTGAGTGAGCATATGTGGGGGCAGGAAGTAAACATGGCAGTATGTTGGGCCTGTTACATAAATTACCCCACCTAAACCTCACAACCTCTCTGTGAGGTCAATTATTATTGCCATCACTTCTAAACTAGGGAAACCGACGCAGAAAAATTGAATAATTCTCCCAGGATCACACAGCCAATAAAGGCTGGAGACAGGATTTTAATTTAGGTCCGTGTGAATTCAGACCTGAGCTCTTCCTAACCCTCTGACTTTGCACACGTCATGGCTGAGGTCATGTCAACAAGGTCATGTCAGCAATCCTAACACAGCACAGAGGGTATAAGCAGGCAGGCAAACACGGTTCAAACCCTGACCCATCACTAACTGTGATTCAGACACATGAACCTCTGGAAGGCTCAGTTTCTACAACTGTAAACTGGGATGATGAAGGCACCGTTCTCAAAGGGTTGCTGTAAGGATCAACGAGATCAGCCACGTAGGGAGTGGTGTACGGTAAAGCCAATGATGATGCCTCAGCAAAGGACTCTTTTAACCCCACAAATCAAATGCTTAGGAGATAAAGGATGGGGAGAATCAGAAGTAAGTGAAGCAGGAGTCAAAAGTAGACTCACTCTACATAATTGCCAAGGCAGCAGAAAGGCCCGGCACCGATGGGTTTTCATTTTAAGAATTCGTTTCAGAAAAAAAAAAAAAAGAATTCGTTTCAGAAACATGAAACCACCAGTGCTTATGTTGACATTGCCAGAGAACGATATTCTGTGGGAAAACACACATATGGATTACTCAAAAAGTAATTCGGAAATCTCAGGCTCTAATTGGAGACATTTTTGGAATCTCATACTCAATTTATCTTGCCTATGTCTTTTTTATGTGAGCACGGGAGCGATATGATAGAAAGCTATGTCTAATTAAATATAAGAGAACTCTCTCAGTAAGTAGAAACATTCTAAGTGATGAGAATGCATCGTGTCATGGTTTAATTGGCAGTCAATTTTTTTCTGAGTGGCACATAAAACTGCTGTGAATTCTACAACCAATGGTGTTTGAGATTTGATGAAACTCAATAACTCAGAGACATTTGGTATATGACCCATTTGCAAGGTTTAGCTGCCAGAAAAATGGGAATTCACCCTAAAGTATAAAGGACTGCTCTCCTTTATGTCTCCAATACTCCCCATAGTTAATTTGGCTGGAAAAGGAGGGAGCTATAAAGATGAGAGAAGGAAAGGGATAGAAAAGAAAGATGAGCAGCAGAGTGTACGGTGGTGTCAGAGGCAAATGTTGTATAATTATCACCTGTATACAGGGCCAAACCTAACAGGAATCAATATTTAGAAGACTGACCCCAAGATACTGAAATTCTCAGTTTTCAAGCAAAGATTCTATCACATTTACCACATATGTTTGGAAAAGAAAGTGGATTTAGAGTTACTGACAAGCTTGCAAGGACTGGAAGCAAGACTTTTCTTGTTAGCCTCAGATACCCAGAAATATATGAATCTTGGGCATTCCAGTTAAATGAGAGTTGAGGATGGTAGTAGCTTCAGCTCATGAGTGGTCCCTGTCTCCTTTGTGACAGACCACATGTTCTAGAACACCCTGCTGTCCCTTCTGCACTCCACTTGCCTCATTCTCCCACTGACAGGTTGGCACCTTCAAGATTTAAGAGAACCGGGGTCAGTTGAAAAGTCAAAACAGATTTGGGGAGCATGAAGAACTTGTTACCTTCTCTGGAAAGAACCTTGGCAAAAGTCCCTCACAGGCTTTTGTTTCTTTCCTGTGCTTCGTTTGACCATAGAAGTATGAGAGATTAGGGGCACCTGGCTGGCTCAGTCAGTTAAGCTCCCGACTTGATTTTGGTGCAGGTCATGATCTCAGGGTCATGAGTTCAAGCCCTGAGTTGGGTTCTGCGCTGGGTGTGGAGCCTGCTTATGATTCTTTCCTCCCTCTCTCTTTGCCCCTCCCTACTCTCTCTCTCCCCCTCTTAGAAAAAAAAAAAAGGTATGAGAGATTCAAATTACGATGATATTTCCATGTATATGTCAATGAACATATTTTTTGATATTTGAAGGCTCATTTATAACAAAGCCAAGGTGCTAGCTTCCACCTCCCAGCCTAGAATAATTTGATTGCAGAAGACAGGAAAATACCTTGAGACCTGTTAAAGACAGTACTTTAACCTCCTGAAGAAGCTAAAGAAGAAATATGTAATAAGAGTCCTTGTGGTTTTAGAACAGGTGATAAAATGCACATAGAACTTACACACAAATGAGTACAGGTTTAGGAGGAGGAGGAGGGAAAAGAAGAAATGAGCTCCAAACACGGGGATTAACCACTGTGGATCCACTCATGGCAACTCCATGCAAAGCCCAGGAAGGCAGCTGCTCACTCAGTTATGGATTCCATGCTTCCACTGGGGCCTGAGCTCCTTCCTGCTTCCCAAGGCTGCACTGCAAAACTACCCTCCCTCCCTTCCTTCTCTCCTGGTTCTTAATTCCTCTTTTTCTAATTATTGATAATAAAACATTGGCCATTCTGACATATTATTTCTTCTCTGAAAAGTGCTTCATTCCTTCATCACTACATTGTACAGAAACGACCCTCAATACCACTTCCTCCCTTCAGAGACCAAGATGGCGCACAATCTTTAATGTCCACATCATCAACAGCCACCGATCACCGACCCTGTGTAAAATCAGATGCTTGGCTCCAGTTTCACTGATAAATCTGTAACATCCATCTCTTGAGTCATATCCTCTGTTTCTTATGAGAGACTGCTGGTATTTACCAAAATTCATGTTATCCTTTCTTCTTTGGCCTATTTCCCAGGCCCCTTTTTTCAAGTGAGGCCATGTGATTATTTTGCACAAGTGGAGCATGGGCAAAGGGACTAACACCACTTCCAGCCTGGTACCTAAACCTCCTGCATAATCATTACGCTTTCTCTTCTGTAGCCTATTGGCCAGATGCTAAAGATCTAGTAGATTATCCTGGAGAGGGATCAGTAAGGTCAACAATAGTTTCGTGGCATGGAGGGTGCTAACAGGCCCTGGGTGATGTATGTGGTAGGTGAGCGCTGGGTTGGAAGAATGTTCCTTGAATGTTCCTATGGAGCACAGCCCCTTACTGATCTACTTGAAACCATGGCGTGAATGAGAAATATACCTTTATTTTGTTAAGGTATTGAGATTGTTAAGGTTTATCTGTTATAGCAGCTAACACTATTTACTCTAACATAATTCTATTTTTTTTGAGAACTCTTTTCTAACGTAGATTTTGTGTGTTTTATTTGTGCTTAAACATTTCAATTGGATTTGAGGTTTGTTGTTATTGTTGTTGTTGTTTTGAAAAGCAATGATCTGCCTTCGAGTTGGGGGAAATGCAATTTGCCAACGGCGGTCACACTAGCAAGGAGTTAATATAAAGCTCCCAACTAGATTCTGGAGCCTAATCAGGCAGTCCCTGGGTAGCTAACATCCTTCAACAGGCAACTGTGCTGCCAGTTCATAGAATGCTTGGTCCATACCACTGCCTTTCACTTGAGCAGATGGGGGTTTTGATATAAATTGTGCTGGCATTTGCTGCTCTGAAAATAGATCTGGTTGTGCCTGCTTCCGAACTCAGTTTTAAAAAGCAACAGTCAACACGTCCCATTCCCTCCCTCAAGGCAGGTCAGCAGGATTAGACCTGTTTTCTATTAAAAAGCACAGGAATAAAGAATCTAAGCATCTCAGACTTGTGAGGACTCTTGGGCTTCATCTTATTGCCCAATCAATGCAGAAATGCCCTCTCGAGCATTTCAGATGGAGCACCCAACCTGTGTTTGCTTGCCCTCACTGATGGGGAGCTCACCACGCAGTGAGGAAGCACGCTCTAGCACTGAAGACCACTGCAACTGGAAAGCTGAAGTGGCCACCACAGTTTCATTCTTCAGTCCCATATCTGCCCTTTAGAGGTATACCCCCTCAAAAAAATGCAATGCCAGCTCTACAACTTGGCCATATTAACTCTTCATGCATGTGAAGACAGAATTGAGCACTGAACACTTATCTTTTTCTTATCTCTGTCCCCAAGTCCTCTCTTCTCCATACAGCACAATGTCTAGGACCCTTCCTCAGAACATACTCCAGCTCTTCAATATCCTGTGAGAACAGGTGCCAGCAAGAGCCACGAGGCTGACAGATATGGAGAGGTATGGGGGTGTCATCCAAGGTGTTCCAAACACCATGGTTCTGAGTGAGGCAGCTCTTCTGATTGAGTATGAACGGCATCAATGCACAGCAAGACTCTCCTCAGCAGTAAAGTCCACTGGGAAGATAAAAATGAAGATGAAGAAGCAAGAGCTTGGAGCTCATGGAAACCCTGGAATGGATTAGCACCAGGATATGCTTTGAAAGTACAGGGTAACTCGGAATGACGCCTTCTTACTGCACAGATGCCTGAGGGGCTCCTCAGGGGCCCCAGCCCCAGCCTGTCCCACCTGCCTGCTGCTCCTGAACCCGTCCACCAACTCCTTCACCCTCCACTTCTCAGGTCTGCTCCCATCTGCTTACTCCTGGCTGACACCCGCTCACGCCCATGATGGCTCTTAGCTTCTCCCGCCCGCCTCTTCTGTGTGTGGGTGGCCTGTGGTCTTTCCCAACATGTTCTCTGTGACTTAAAACTTCCACAGGGAGAGAACTTGATATTTTCACTTAATCACCATCAACCCAGTCGTGCCCAGTTTTAGCAGCAGGCCGCCCTATCACCTGCCAACCGGCCTCAAATACTCTCCTCTAACCCACCAATGTAGAGAGGGGCGGGTGACTTTTATACAAGGAACTCCGTGAGGGTCTTAGCAAAATGGACCTAACCTGGCTCACCCTGCCATATACCACGTTCATGAATCCAGGCGGATCAACACTCTGGACAGCCCCAGGTGCCCTCTAAGCCTCCCAGAAAACCCCGCAGTTATGCCTTTACCAGCTGCTGCTAAGCCACGATTCTTCACCCTGCACCTATGTGTGCAAATCTTACAATTTGCCTTCATAGATTCTGCTCAAGATCCCAGGCCTGCAAGTTCTCTCTTCCTCTGGACTCTGTCTTGACACTGGGCTTTTTATCTCTGTCCCATAAACCCCAAAGGCTCCCAAGAGCCATGAAGGAACCATGAAGGAAGGAGACAGAATGAGAGGGCTGGAGTCGGCACCCAGCCCCACCCCTACATTGGCCAGAAATACTGTTGATCACAATTAAATTCCAGCTAAGAGTTTGTAGGGACGGTGGTGTCTGAAATAAAAACAAAACTTGAAAACCACGCAGGCCAGGCCCCTCCTGGGCTTCTGTGCTCGGTGGCTGGTGTCATTTTTCAGCGCACGCACAATCCTCCAGGCCCCCTCCTGGGCAAGCTGAAGCCAGCGGGGACACTCCATCTCCCTGTTGCAGCTCCAGCAGTCATTACATGCAGCAAAGAGCTGGAACAATGACTGCTGCCCTGCGTGCTCCAGGAAGCAGGGCCCGCTGCGCCGCTTCGCACTCTAGGCCTTAACCAGCACCGACCCAGCCCAGCTCGAACAGAGGAGCCTTCATATCCGGCACCATCGGACCACCAGGGGCAGAGGGCCAGCAGGTGAAACTGGCTGTTGGCAACTCCCAGGTGGGAGATGAGATGCCTCTCTGCCTGCACTTCCACATTGCCTTTCATCAAGCTAAAAATAAGCCAGGTACCCATTGTAAAGGATTCACAGGCTATAGAAGGGGGCTTTTTCCTGTTGTGTCCAAATCTTGGTTAAAGCCTCAAACTAAAGGTGATGTTCTAGAGAGCTGCTTGATACACCTCAGCAGCACTTACTGAGAGATGGCAAAGCTAGCTCTGAGGTCCCTTCTCCACTCAGGCTGTGTGAGAGGAGGCTGGAGATTCAGTGAGGAGCAGACCTTTCTATTTATCTATCTATAAATAGAATCTATCTATCTACAAATTATCTATCTATAAATCTCTCTGAGAGAGAGAGCAAGAGAGCGTGCACGCGCACACACACACAAGTGTGAGGTAGGGGGAGAAGCAGAGGGAGAGGGAGAAAGAGAAACTCAAGCAGATTCCATGCTGAGCGTGGAGCCGGATGCAGGGCTCTGGATCTCACGACCCTGAGATCACAACCTGAGCCAACACCCAAGAGTTGGATACTTCACTGACTGCACCACCCAGGCACTCTGGGAGCAGAGGCTGGAGGACACTTGTAGAGGAGTGGGAAGGGAGAGAACGGTGGTGCTTCCTACCCTCACCCCTCATTGGCCAGCTGAGGGAGGCCCAGAAGAGCCATACGGAGATGGAGGACCCACGCAGGAGGGGGAGAATGGCTTCTCCCCTCCTTAAGTGGATGTGTGCTGAAACTTGTGAAAACAAATCCTGGGCGTTAATGGAGCGGACAGATGTAATAAAGTATCTGGGAATTCAGCAAGCCAGCAGGAGTCTGGAAGTGTGCATAAAGTGAAAGCTGCTGCCACGGGCTGAGCTTGAGGCTGCCGTGACGGCAGGGCAAGGGCACCAGCGGGTAGGCTGCTCATTCACTTTTCAGCCCAGCAAGGATGCGCTGTGCCCATGGGACAGAGAACACTGGTGAAGGCCATCTGGGCTTGAATTGTCTCAGAATCTCCTGCCCCAAAGCCAATCTTTTTTCTACTAAGCCCTTGGACATTTCCATAATAGCTCAGTGAAGATCTATTGATTTATTAATTGACTGAGTGATTGAAAAGTAACCAGAGGCCTGACCCCCTTGGCAGGGCCACCAGCTGCCGAATAAATGAATGCACTGGTGCAAGTTTTTGATCACCCAGCAAACCTTTACCAAGCACCAGCCCTGTGCCAGGAACTGTGAGTGGGGCTGATACGAATCTGGAAACCACTGTCTCTATTCTAATTGAGCTCCCAACGCCACTGATGGAGGCAGAAGACTCTCAGTATACCTGGGGGATTCTAGAAAGTCTTCACAGAGGGGTTCGTGAGCTTGTGCGATGGACAGAAGAGAGGTCCATTCAGGATCTTCCCTGGTCCCCTCCTCCCCAGGACACCTCTCTTTCAGGGAATCCAATTTTGGTTTCACCAGCTCCATGATCAGACAGGCAGAAAGTCCTCTCTCCTCTTACTTTTGCTTCCACATACCTTAAGGCCCTGCACAGAAGTAAAGGTTCTTAAGCAAGAGCTTTCTTGATTCAGATGAAGGGAGAATCACATGGGAAAGTGTTTGCCAACAATTAGTTTGTACATCTCCACTCATTTCATACCTTAACAGCCCTCCTAAGCAGCCCTTCTCTTCTTAGCCTGATTCCCCGCTTATAAATTTTACAACAGGAGATGACTGAGTGGTGGTGAGAAAAGGTGACTGTAAGACCCGGGACTTCCCTGAAGAAGGCAAAGAGAATAGAGCCGAAGGTTTAGTTCCTGGTCAGGGTATTGAACTTCACGTTTGAATAGCACCATTTGCCCAGTGATCTCAAAGCTTAGGGGAAAGGGGAATCAGGTCATCCAAACCTGAATTCAGGGTCCACATAAGTAATACCAGTGATAATCACTTACTTCTCTGGGTGCAAAACCAATGACATAGAGCCAAGGCAGTACAGTGGCTGCATGTGTCAAGGAGATAATTCCCAGCGATGCCTAATCAGATTAGCCCCTATCTGCAGCTGGCAAAACTTTCAGTGGCTGTCACAGCTCAATACTGGCCAGTAGACAAACCCTCTAAGCCAAAGGCACTGTAGACAGACCAAAGGCTTCCATACAAATTGGGAAATGACCAGAAAGACACCGTGGAAATGAAGATGTACTTTAGCAATAGCACACCTAGAGGTGCCCAGTTATTTGACATTTTCCAGCAGGATGACAGTCTGGTCTCAAACCAGAGACTACAGATCTGGGGTCCATAGGCCAAATCCAACCCATGTATATGTTTTGTTAGGCCAATATAACATGTGTATATGTTATTCGAGTTAAGTTGCCAATATTAACAACAAGAATATTTAACCAAAAAAATCTGACTTCTGGGGTTAATTAAAAACTTGGAAGAGCTCAAGGATTTGAAAGTATAAAAGGAAACCATTATAATATAATAAGAAATCATTGGAGAATTCTATTGTAACCTCGAGATAAAGAAGGCTTTCCTAAGGAAAGTTTCTAGAAGTAATAAAAAAATGATTGATAAATTTGACTACATAAGAATCAAAACCACCATAAACAAAGTCAAAAAGACAACAGATTAGGGGAAAACTGCAGCTCGTATTCCACAGGTAGACCTCTCTAATACCAAATGCTTCAAGAAATCGATAAGTAAAAGATCAACAACCCAGTAAGAAATAAGTAAATGATATAAACTGACACTTCACAGATAATGATATACTAGTGGCTCTTAAATGTAAAAACGATGTTCAGCTCCACTCATAATTTAAAGAAAAAAAGTTAAATTACATTAAGATGCCACTTTTCACATTTTCGAATGGCAAATATCCAAATCTTTGATATTACCCACTGCTGGCAGGGGTGTGGGAGACTCAACTCCTCCTCCCGACAATTAAACGACACAACTATTTTGTGCCACAGTCCAGAAACCATCTGACTTTTAATCGTGTGAGCCAATGATGAGATGCCCTTCAGAGTTTCCTAGCTGCATTCTGAAGACGGAAACAAGAACTTTGTCTGGATCCTATTTGGCATTTAATTTTCACATGCCGCTCTCCTATAATAAGCAAGGTTCTGGTTTAAAATAAAAGAGTTCCTGTAGCATTATTTATAACAGCCAAGATACGGAAGCAACCTAAGTGTCCATGGATAGATGAATGGATCAAGAAGACGTGGTACATACACACCACGTATGTAATATTACACAGCCACAAAAAAGGATGGGATCTTGCTATTTGCCACAACATGGATGGACCTAGAGGGTATTATGCTAAGTAAAATAAGTCAGATTGAGAAAGACAACTACCATATGATTTCATTCACATGGGATCTAAAAAAGAAAAAAAACAAAATTAATTACTAAACAAACAAAAAAGCAGAATCAGACCTTAAATCACAGAGAACAAAATGATGGTTGTTAGAGGGACGGGGGTTGGCAGAGGATGAACAAAATGGGTGAAGGGGAGTAGGAGATCGACGTTTCCAGTTACGGCACGAGTAAGTCATGGAGATAAAAGGTACAGCATAGGGCATACAATTAATGATATTGTAATCGCAGTGTCTGGTGACAGATGGTAGCTACACTTGTGGTGAACACAGCACAACATTTACAGAAGCTGAATCACTATGTGGTGCACCTGAAACTAATGTCACGTTGTGTGTCAACTACACTCAAATACCCAAATTTAAAAAACAATAATACAAATAAATAAATAAGTTTCCTCAATAATCCTAGCTGCACGTGCTCTTCCATTTCTTATTAAAATGGGAGCAAGAAAGGGAGAAGCAGCAGGAGGGCAGGAGGTCTAGCACCGTTGCAAGCTCACTGTACACCAGGAGCCACGCAGAGCTTCGTGTGCATGATCTCTTTTTATCCTCAGCCACAACCCCAAGCGCATCGTCATCCTCTTTTTATAGGGGAGGACACAGATTCAGAGCAGCCATGTGACTTGACCTTCTTTGGCAGATGTGTATAGGGAGTTGCTGAACAAGGGAGCCACAGCTTGGGTCCATGTGGAGGAGAAGCTTACTTTCATATGGGTCGTTTCGGTTGAATGAGTGAAAGGAAATCCGGAAGCTAAGAGTGTCCTTGACAGCTGCTGAGATGTCTCAGTCACACTGTCACAGGGTGCCATGCCAGGGATTTAATTTGTGCTTTTCTTTAATCCCCTTCTTCAGTGAGAGAGGTGCCAAGACCAGTCTTAGATGGCTGCTCTGGGTAACAGAAATAGCAGGAGTGAACCCCCTCAAACCCCATTGCTTCCTCTGGTTAGAAGCAGAAAGCATGACCGACCCTATGCACCGCATAAATCATCAGGCTTCTGGACAATGTGGTGGGGTGGGCAGTCAGGTCCCACGGCAAGAGGGACACGAATTTCCTACTATAATAGAGCACCTGGGGGAGGAGGATTCAATCAATTTGTTGGAAAACAAAAAAGTATATCACTTTGCACTTTGGGATCGTGAAGAGGGTCTCACTGGTTACAGCCTATTTAGCTTCCGTCTTCCCATGGCTCGAATCATATTCCTCTCTTGGCAAGTTGGCCATGAGAGACACCAGGATTCCCGCTGACCTGTCCCTCCTCATTAATGGAACATTTACGGGCAGACGTTGTTATCCTTGGCAAGAGAATATCTTTGGAAACCAGCTTCTAGAGTGGAAAGGCCAATATTTTTTCTGTGACCAAGGAGCATCCCTGATTTATTTCTTCATGGGGTCCTTCGTGGAGTATCGGGTTGTGATGGCAAAAATTCCCAGAGAAGAGTGATGGGGAAGAAGCCACTCGGTGGCCCTGGGAAAGCGGGTTCCTTCTGAGAGTGCCAGCAGCACTTCTCTGAGACACCTCCCTTGTGACCCAGCCCAGCTCCCCTTTGGGGGAAGAGACAGCTCTTTGCATCTAGAGCTGTGATGCAAATTGCTTTGTGGAATGCTCTGAACATGATTGAAAGAAACCACAGAGTAAGGGAGAGGGTAGGCAGGAAGCTGTCAAATTTTGCAGAAAACCACATTCCCAGAGTCTCTCCAAACCCAAACTCGTGTTTCCTCTCACCATTACTCAAAATCACTGAGCCGGAGTTGTCCAAATAGCGCATTTCTCTGAAATAGTACAACTTCAGTTAATCAAACCTTGCTATATCAGAGCCCTCAGTAACTCAGAAGCTGTATCTACTTCCCTCTTTACCTCTGTCATGAAAACAAAAAGGCAAAAAGAGAAGAAAACCGTCTAACCTCAGGGCTCCGCACAATCACTTTTAGAAGCTATCTTGGGCTTGGCGTCAACAATAAAGAGCCGTAAGAACTGATGCTCAGAATTATTAGGCCTGGGGTCCTTTAACATCTTTAATCACCCTCCCCCCAAAAGGGCAGGGGATTTGATATGAGCCTTATACTCTATCTACTAGAGTATGAAAAAGAACTCAGAACTAACAAGGCTTGAGACCAAAAGGGTTTTCTGGATAAGCATCTATCATCCAGAGCCATTCCTGTCTGCAAGTTTAGCAATTAATACAAGTGGCGCCGTAACTTCCCATGACTGGAGGCATGCTTCTTGGCCCTTATTCTGTGACGTAATGGATCAGAACTATATAAAATGCACAGAAGACTAATCCACAAAGCCTATAACCAACTAATTAAATGCCGTCATAACTCTCTGGCTCTTAGCTTCCCTACCTGGTGTAAGACAAGCCAGTTGAATTAGCACAGGCTGAACTTGGATGGGAGGAAAGAAGGATCAGAAGGGCAAGGGGACCTACCCGGTTGCAAGAAGGAAAAGGCTTAAAAAAAAAAAAAAAAAAAAAAAAAAGAAGGAAAAGGCTTTCTTGAAGAAGGGAAGAGCATGATTAAAGACTTGTCAGTGGTAAAGAGTGTTGCTATTTTCCTTGGATCTGGTGACCCTATCTTCACTCTTCTTGGATATGGATTGGCTGTCCCTTCTCCAAGAATACTATTTCTTTCTTTTTGCACATGACTACATTCTAGGCAACCTTAAAGGTCCAGTTGAAAAGTCATGTCCGTACTCTCTCTTCTACAAATAACCTCTTTACTAAACTGTTCCAGCACTGATTTGCCTCAATTATGATATTATCACTTTGCCTTATATTAAAATATTCTATACTGAACTGTAGTCTTCTGGACACAAGGCTGGATTTCATATTTGCGTACCTGATACCGCTTAATCATAATGCTCTGTGCTTAACAGGTTCTCAAATTACTGTAGAATGACTGAATGAATGGAAGAATAGAATCCCATAATGTCTGGACGTAGCAAAATTACTCCACTTTAACTTACATACTTGAAATAAACATTTTTAGTTTGGAATTCTGGCTTAAGTCTTCTTGTAAAAATACTGGAATAATCCCATTCCAAATTCTATGGCTTAGTTATGGGTCCCCCATCTGACCACTTCCTAGAGCATAGAAGACCTTTTAATTTCTGACAGTGAAATCTTTGATGAGCGCCCTGCATAGTGCTCTTCTCGTTGCTCTCAAATAAACGTCCATGACAACATTTCAGCTCAAGCCTGCTGGGAAAATTTAATTCCTCTCTTGCAGCCTCACCTCCCAAGAACCAGAAAATAATACTTAGAGAACCAGTAATCTTTGTTCAACACAAATAGGGAGGAAAACAATACCCAAGGCTCCTTAAAGCTGTGTATTAGCCACACTGCAGAAAGTATCTCATTGATATTAATGTGCTTACAGCTTATTACATAAAAATTAATTAAAAATGAATAAGGCCAGAGCTTAAAATTTTGCATGTCTAATTTCCCTGCCAAGGAGCTCAGACAATGAATAGCTAAAATTCTAAGAGCATTAGTTTATCGCAGAGCAGCATACAACTTCCATTACAGATCACCCCTTTCACAGGAAATAGGGGCTCTGGGGCTTTACAGGTCCTCCATTAACGTGGCATCTTTACACAGGGGGGTTAGATCTAAATGGACTTGATGCTATTTTATGATTCCAACCTCATGCTTTAACCCCTAAGGAGATGCCCCATTATTTCTGAACCACAAATAGCCCATCCCAGGCCAGATGGAAAAACCTGCCAGAAGTCTCCCCTGACCCCAGATATCTCTGCAGACTCATGAGTAACTCAGAGGAAGGAAACCCATAGCAAGTTCGATCATGCTGACCCCTACATTCAGGCCCTTGGTCACTCCTACCCTCCACCTCTGCTCCCCGGGAAAAGAGAGGAGCCGTGTGAAGTAAGGAGATCCTGAACACTGGACATGGACAGACATTAGCAAGCAGCCTGGGTCTCTGAACTGCAGGTCCTCACATAATACCTACCTCATAGGCTTGTGTCTGAGCTAAATGGGATAGTGTGTATGTTGTGCCCCAGCACAGAGGAGATGCTCAATAAATACTCTTCCCACTTCAGACAAAACCCACAGTTTCAGTCCAGCAATTTGGCAGCTTCAGCTTCATTTAGTTTCTTCCTCACAATATAAAATATTCACAAGCCTCTTGCCTGTTGAGTCTACTAGACAGCAAATTCTTAAAGAGCCAAGTCTCATTCATCTTTGTGTTTTCAGCACCTTGCATAGAGCCTGGCACAGCTGTCGGCTGAGAAATGTCTACAGAATGAACGAACGAATGAATGAATGAATGAATGGAAAAGAACAGCCAGAAGTTATTGCATGCTTACCACCACACATTAGCTCATTTGATCCACATAGTAACTCCCTGAGGTAGATACTCTCTGTTTTGCACTTGAGGATACAAAAGCTCAAAGAGATTTGGCATGACAACATCACAGGGGCTACATAAGTAATAGAGAAATCATATGAAATTACCTATATTCCACCTTTAAAAAACTACAAGTGAGTATTTACTATGTATCAGGCACTGAGCTAAAGACCCCGCACGCATTATAATTTAAGCGTTACAACCTTGTGAGACAAATTACAGACGGGGAAACTGAGGCCCAGAAGGGTTAAGCAACCTGCCTATGCCAGAACTCCACACAGGTAGCCACCTCCATTGGGGCTGGCATCACAGGGGCATTGCTTCCCTTTGAGGCGACCCTAAACGCCTCCCCACAGCAGTGGGGGCCGCCCCCTCCAGCTAGAACCCCATGTGGCTGGTCAGACCCAGCTCACTATTCCAAGGTTCACTCATGAAGCCTCCTTAAAATAACTGATGCTCTCACCACTGGCAGTGGGGCCAGCCCGGCAGAGATCAAGGTAAACCACACTGCTGCTCTCCTCCTGGCTGGCAGTGGGCCACCAAAGCAAGGACTTGCAGAATTGGGGCCAGGAGGGTGGCTCCTCAGAGCAGAGAACGCTGGGTTCCAGGTCTGGCTCTGCCTCTCAACACCTGCCTTATTAGAATCCCTCCTCTCTCCAGCAACAGAGACGGACCAGCTGTGGGCCTGGCACTTGATCATCTCTTTTAAGCCTTACGATAACACCATGATGCCCATAGAAGGTTTTCCATGACAGATAAGGAACCTGCAGCCCCGGGAGGTTAAGTAACATGTACCATGAAACCAGGGAGTTGGGATGTGACTCCAGATTGATCTGGCTTTGAAGCCTACGTTCTCATCACTGCCCCATCCTCTGATGGACTCTGCTCTCTTGTTTGTGGTAAAGGATGATGGTCATTATCCTAACCTCTAGTACTGGGGCAAATCTATCTTTTAAGAAAAGATGGGTGGCTCAACTGGTTAAACTGGTTAAACGTCTGCCTTTGGCTCAGGTCATGATCCTTGGGTCCTGGGATCAAGCCTCATGTCAGGCTTCCTGTTCACCAGGGAGTCTGCTTCTCTCTCTCTCTCTCTCTCTCTCTCTCTCTCTCCCTCCATCCCCTCCCTCTACCCCCCTACCCCCCCATCCACTGCTTGTTCTCTCCCTCTCTCTCCCTCTCTCTCTCTCTCTCTCTCTGTAATAAATAAAATCTGGAAAAGAAGGGAAGAAGGGAGGATGGAAGGAAGGAGACAAACCTTTCTCTCAAGGCACGTACTGGGCACCAAGTGCAGGATCGATGTTAGAAGTCAGAATCATTATGTTGTTCCTCCCATCTCAGGCCTCGGTTTCCCCATTATAAACTGAGGAAATTCAATTAGGGTTTCCCAAACCTCCACCTTCATGACTTTCACCATATCCTTATACCACATTTACTAATGTTTAATGTTGTCTTTAAATCAAATTTAAATCAAGTATTTTAACATTTTTAGCATCATCCTAAGCAATAATATATATGAATCAAGATTGTAAAGTACTTAAAAAAAAAAAAAAGACTGCAGGGGCATCTGAGTGGCTCAGTGGTTGAGCATCTGCCTTCAGCTCAGGGCGTAATCCTGGGGTCCTGGGATCAAGTCCCACATCAGGCTTCCCATGAGGGGCCTGCTTCTCTTTCTGCCTGTGTTTCTGCCTCTCTCTGTGTGTCTCTCATGAATAAATAAATAAATAAATAAAATCTTTTAAAAAAACTACTGTAATGCACTGATTATATTCTTTCCTAATACACAATAAAATAATAATTACATTACAACTCCAGGTAACACTTAGAGAAGCATCCGTCAGAGGCAAGTGAGCCTTGTTTAGGGAAAATGACCTAAACTCAGTGACCTCTGAGCTTCCATCCAGCTCCTGCTCTGAGTTTGCCCCTCTCCACCAGTATGGGTGTGTGTGTGTGTGTGTGTGTGTGTGTATGTGACTTAGATCTGTGTCATTACTTTTTTTTTTTTAAGGTTTTATTTATTTGAGAGAAAGAGAAAATGAACAGGTGGGAGGAACAGAGGGAGAAGGAGAAGCAGACTCCTCGCCAAGGAGGGAGCACCACATGGGGCTCGGTCCCAGGACCCCAGGATCATGACCTGAGCTGAAGGCAGATGCTTAACCAACTGAGCCACCCAGGTGCCCCTGGATCTGTGTCATTTCCCAGTCATGTGGTCTGGTCCTCTATGGTGGATGCCCAGCTGGCATGGGGGCAGCTATGTGCTGGGAACAGGGGCTGCAGCGGACAGGCGAAGGAGGCAGGAATTGATCTCTGAGAACCTGAGCAGAGCATTGTTTCCAGCTGGGATACAGCCAGAGGGGGCTGCAGGAGCTGGCCTGGGGTAGGTGATCGGTGAGCATGAAGGGGTGGAGAACAGGAGAGGGGCAGGGTCCCCAGCCACACATCAAACCCGAATCTGGCTTCCCACAGTGTGAGGCTAAGGTGAGCAACTGGCCAGTGCTTTCAGGGATCTAATTATGGCAGGAGGTGGGGCATGGGGGGGTGAGAGGAGGCACCACAAGTGCCCTGTCACACACTGTGGAATGCACCCTTTAGTTGCATGTAGCTTAAGCCTGTTTGTTCTCATTGATAGATAATAGCCCATTATGTATATATACACATCTACTACGGTCCATTCATTCTGTGCTCACTGGGTATTTATATAGTACTCAGATTTTGGCTGTTATCATGTTGCTCTGAACATTCTAGCACAACATTTGCCTTCAGTCCTCTTGGGTATATGCACTGGAATGGACTAGCTCACTCATGGTGTGTGTACGAGTACAGGCGTAGTGGTTGCTGATGCTTTTCCCAAGTGGTTGCACCAAGTTCCAGTCCCACCAGTAGTATGTGAGCATTTTAGGTGTTCCACATCCTTACCAACACTTGGCATTTCTTATCCTTTTAATTTCAGCCATTCTGGTAGGTTTACAAATCATCCATATTTCAATTCTGTCCAAACTGCAGAGCAAGCCCATTGGTCGATGTCATTTCTCAGAAGCACTGCGGTCTAGCAGAGTGCTGAGACCCTGACTCGGAAGACCCAGCCTTACTGTCTGCTCTCCAGCTACCAGCTTGATGCCATTAGAAACAACTGCCAAAAAAAAAAAAAAAAGAGAGAGAAAGAAAGAAAAGAAAAGAAACAACTGCCACTGGTCTTTGCAAAGTCCCTACTCAAGCCTTTGCTCATTCATCTGACCCTCCCTCCCAACAAACTGATGCAGGCAGGCTAAACGCTTATAGAACCTGTGAAGTGAGTAACGGACACAAAATTCAGGCCTGTTTTCTTCTGATTCCAGTCCAATGTCCTTTCACTGAGCTTACACTGATTCAATTCACTAATTCCCCATTTCTAAGAAGAAAGTAGTGAACTATGTGATCCCTGATGTTCTTTCCAGTTTAAATATGGGCTTATTTAGGTCCATAAGCACTCTCTGAAATACCATCGCACCTCAAATACCATCAAGCACTGCATCCTACAATCTGTCTCTGGAATCCACCCGCTGCTTTGATACCTTACTGCCGCCACCTGGGGCCAGCCCACCATCCTCCTCCTACCTCCCACAGCAGCCTCCTAAGGGGTCTCCTTGCCTCCACCCTACCCCTTCAGCCGCATTCTAGATGTGAATCTGATCACATTACCCTGCTGCCATGAACCCTCCAATGGCTCTGAACGGCCTTTAGAAAAACGTTCCCAATCCTTTTGATCTGGCTGCTGCCTCCCTTTCCAGCCTCATCTCAGTCTCTTCCCTTGACTTATTTTGCACTAGACCCACAGTGTTTCAGTTCCCTAATATGCTCTCCTCTCTCCTACCGGCAGACCTTCACATATGCTGGTCTCTGCTTGAAAGGTCTTTTCTCTGTCCATCATCTCCTAAGTCACCAGTATTCATTTTTTAAATATAGATTTCTTTTTTTAGATTTTATTTATTTATTCATGAGAGACACACAGAGAGAGGCAGAGACACAGGCAGAGGGAGAAGCAGGCTCCCTGCAAGGAGCATGATGCAGGGCTCCATCCCAGGACCCTGGGATCACGACCGAGCCCAAGGCAGATGTTTAACCACTGAGGCACCCAGGTGCCCCACCAGTATTCATTCTTGAGTAAGAGTTTCAGCTTGGACACTAGTTTGTCAGTAAGTTCTTACCAGAGCCCAAAGTGAGGGGTGAGCCCTGTGCCATAAGCCTCATAGCAGCCTCCTGTCCCCCCCCTCAGCAGTACTCATCCTGTTGGCTCTTCTTCTTGTGCTCGGCCTCCCTCCTAGGATGCAGGCTCCCCGAAAGCTGGCACCATGTAGATCTTCCCCACTGCTGACCCACGGTTCCTAACAGGCAGGCTCCCAGATAGGAGGCTCTCAATAAACACTGATGAGTTGAGAGCTTTGAGTGATCGACTGATGGACTACAAGCGCTCAGATTGATGTCAGAGTCAAAACAAGGCTTTAGAATCTTGTTCTAAAGACACTGGGGGTTCTTTCCAAACTCTGGCCTATACACAAGCCATGTTACCTTGGGCAGATGATTTCACCTTGCTGAACCTTAATTTCTTCATCTTTACATTTAAAGTAGCAATACCTGCCCTTTCTGCCTCATGGATGCTGTGCCAAGAAATGGGATAGCAGCTGTGAAGATGCTTCACACAAAGAAGACACCCAAACAGGGCAGATCCAGCAGCAGGGCTGCGCTCCAGAATAAGTGTGATATCTCTGGTCTTCTTCTCGCCAGATGGAAAGGAATGGTCCCCATGTCACCTCTCCCCATACCCCATCCCTTAGTTCATCCCCAGGGCACCTTGGGATTGGGCTAAAAGCCTCTTAATAAATAATAAATAGGACACAATGAGAAGGAGGAAAGCCAGATGAGATTGCCAGGAGACAAAGACACCCTAGCCACACACCCACACCCACACGCTCCTGGTCGTCCATGTCTCTGGGGTTTTATAATGAAGGAGAAAGACTCTAGATACATTTGGAAAGGGGAAGGAAATGCTATTGATGGCATGTGGGTAGAAAATGTATTCTGGTTACTAGAAAGTCCTTTAAACATCACATAACCGAAGGGCTTTCGATTGCCTCAGGAGTTCAAATGGGTTCACAGGGTGGCCTGGAATGGAAGCACCTTTTGCTGCTGACACAGTGGTGTTCAAAGTGCAGATCCCAAAGCAGCAGCAGCAGCAGCCTTGGGAAACTTGTTAAAATTCAGATTCTCAGGACTCACTTCGCCTTAATAAATCAGAAACTCGGGGAGTGGCACCTGAAGTGCCTGAAAACCCTCCAGGTGACTCTGCTACACACCCAGAAGAACATGAAAGATCTGGAGATGCCATGGAGGGTCCCACAGGTGTGGGAATATGCCCTCCAGCACCACCAACACCTGGTTCCCCTGTATCGCAGACTACCTAAGGCAGATCTGGAAGTTAGTTGCTCTGTGCACACATCCTTGACTCTCTTCATTGTAAAAAAAAAAAAAAAAAAAAAATCCTGGAACTCAACCAGAGCCATGAATATAGGGGCTCAATAAGCAAGCAGATAAGCATGCCTCCTGCCCTTCTTCCTCCCCATTACCTCAGGAAACACAGGCTACAAGGGATGAACTGCCCAATGCCTACTCAGTCTAGAGGGTCTCACAATGGAGAGGACTGGAGCCTAGGAGTGATGCGACAAAAACTGGTTGACTCTAAGTGTTTTGGTGTTTATATTTACCTTCACCTCATTAAGAACCCTGCATTGCCATCTTGGTTTTCCTGCTTCCTTCTCTTAAAAAAAATAGATTTTTACTTGCTAGGGAAAAAACTACATCCATAGACAAGGAATAGAGAACACACAGAGGGAAGAAAGAGAAAATTCTTGCACATCGTGTGTTATGAGATTTGGGGTTTGAGGCAGGGAGAGGGGTTGGCTCTAACCGGAGAGGAGAGAAAAGGGAATTTTGCCAAAGATTGCGGTAGATGATGATGAGTATCGCTGGTGTCTCCAGGACATGTAAGTAAAGTAAATTTTAGTTACTTTATAATTTGAATTTAATTACTTTAAAATTTTAATTTTGATTGTTAATCCTTGGGTACAACAATGCTCCAGAGCTGGAGCATGTGCTTGCCTAGTCTTACTAGGGTTACTCGGATAACTCTGCCAAGCCCAGCACTCCTACACCGCTATAGGGACAACACGCTGTGCACAGAGCACTCTGCCCAGGCCAGGCAGGGAGGGTTTCTCTATAGAGGAGACAGCAACCCCAGGTCTGGAAGAATGAACAGAGGTCAGTCGGGTAATGAAGGGCAACTGATCAAATGATAGAGGACCTGTATTTCTAAGGAGCAATTTGGCAGAAAAAAAAAAAAAAAAGGACCAACAGCTCTCAACAAGAGAGAGAGCTACCACTCTAAATATTGTGGGTGACAAAAAGCACAGCCAGGTCCTCCTTGGGCAAATGGCATCCGCCTCAATTGTGTTGGGAGAATTTATGACTAGCCAAGCAGACATCTCCAGATGCCTGGGACCACTATTAAGTGGAGCCCGCCAGTGCTGAGGCACCTCTTCTTACCCTTTGCCACACCACTTAAGAATATAACCCTTGGCTAGAAATCTGGCCTTGTGCTCCTGCCATCTGGGTCTTTGGAAAATTATCATGTTCCATCAGTGTTCATTTCTTTTTTTTTTTTTTTAAGATTTTATTTATTTATTCATGAGAGACACAGAGAGAGAGAGGCAGAGACACAGGCAGAGGGAGAAGCGGGCTCCATGCAGGGAGCCCCATGTGGGACTTGATCCCAGGACCCCGGGACCAACGCCCTGAGCCGAAGGCAGAGGCTCAACCGCTGAGCCACCCAGGGGTCCCATCATCAGTGTTCATTTCTAATGGCAGCAGCTGCATTCGATTCTCAGTTACTGAGAGCTGGGCCTGTTTTAAAAGAACACTGAGAGCTAGATAATAATGTAATGTTATTCCCACTTTACAGATGAAAAAACTGAGGCACCGTTGGTTTGCACTGGAGCCAGACTGAATCAAGGTAAAGATGGTGCCAAAGCCTGGTCTCTTACCCACCAAGCTCTACTGACCCTCCACCCCAAGCCTTAACATGCACGGTCCCTTCATCTGCCCACTACTCTATTATGACATTCCTAAGTGAAGAGGTTTCATTTCAGTCCTCACCACCCAACACAGTGTCTGGTATATACTAGGTGCTCGGGAAACATCTGTTCAGTGATTAATTAAAGGAAAGAGTCCTTCCTGTGTCAAAGAAGCCTGGCCCTAAGGGAGGTCAGGCCTCCTCACTGAGTCTGAAGTGTCATGTGAAGAACATGGGCACGCAGCCCTGCTTCCAAACATCGGCCCTACTATGCAACAGTCCATTCATGAAACCTTCATTATTCAGGCCCGAAAGTATTTTTCAATTTTTAAATTTTTCTTTGGAATGAAAATATCCCATGAGAGAGTTGTCAGGAGCATCAGCACAGTGTTGTAGTCAGGAGGAGTCCAGAGGCTGGAGCCATATCCTTCAGGCTCAAATTCCAGCTTAGCCATGTCCCGACTGTGTTGTCTTGCAGAAGTTCATTAACCTCTCCACGCCTCAGTTTCCTTATTTGCAAAATAGAGATAATAATATTTATTTAGGAGGTGTCTGGATGGCACAGCTGGTTAAGTGTCTGATTCTTGGTTTCAGCTCAGGTCGTGATCTCAGGGGCATGAAATCGAACCCTGCACGGGGCTCTGTGCTCAGTGCAGAGTCTGCTTAAGACTCTCTCTCTCCTCTCCCGCTGTCCCTCCCCACTCTCTAAAATAAATAAAGAAAGAATTTTAAAAATAATATCTACTTAGTCGAGTAGCTATGGAGATTAAATGAGTTGGTGTTTGTAAAGTGCTTAGGATAATACCCAGCACACTTAACACTATTTAAGTGTGTGTGGAATACATAAATCAGCAGGGATGAGGGGATCCCTGCGTGGCTCAGTGGTTTAGTGCCTGCCTTCAGCAGGGATGAGATGAAAACCAGAGGAAAGTCAAAATAAAGTTCTATATGATAGATGAAATGGAGGGAAGGGCTCCAGTAAAAGGATGTAGGAGTTGTGTGATACAAAAAATTTGCCACCTTTATAAGACGTCCTATAACACGGCACTGCCCAACCTGTTCCCAATCTCTCGGGAAGGTCCCCCTTCCGTCGGTGTGCCCTAAAGCTGGGCAGGTGGAGAAGCAGCTCCACAGAGGATGCTGGGGCACAGCAATGCTGTGCTATCCTGGGTTCTCTCTGTAGGGTCCAATCTCCTTGGGCCCCACTCCTGGACCCCAGTCTGGCCCCAGGGCTCTCACCACCGGCCCCTCCCCCCCGCCAGAATCCTGACTCCTGGCCCAGCCCAGAACATGCAGTCATCTCTCTCCAACTCCAAGTCAAGTCAAGATCCCAAACTTGGGAACCAATTAGATTTTGGTTCAAGTCCCAAGTCTGCAACAGATTATGTGTGTGACCTTGAGTAACTTAACTACTCTCCCAGAGTCTCTTTCTTCAACTTTAGAAGTGAGGTGGGGTAATAAAGTCGACCTTCAAGGGTTTTTGAGAAAACTAAATTAAATAGCCACGGTAGATCCTGGGGCACGGAGCCTGGAGTGTCCTAGGGGTTCTATGAGGATTTGCTGAATGAATGAAAGAATGAATGATCGGTCACACAGATCAGACTCTCAGACGCTGGCTCATGGCCTGCACTTCATGTAGCGAGGAGGAGACCCTAGCACCAAATCATTTCTCCTTTCATCCTTGCTAACGTCCCTCCAGGCAGCCCAGGCCCATTTAAACCTAGCGAGGGGAGGAGGAGGAGAGCTTCCAGATGCCACCCACTACCTAAGAATGTGGCTGAGAGCTTAGGGGACAACCAGCAGTGGCTCGTAGTTTGGAAGAAAACCAAGTTCTGTTAATGAAAGATTAGAAAAGGCAACATCCAAATGAGTCTCCATGCTTTGTTGAATCTGGAAGTCACATTTAGTAAAACACCAGGGGACTCTTCCTTACTTTTCCTTTCTTAAACCCTCAAACACCATTCAGCTTTTTTACTTGCAGAGTACACCATGTTTCTAGCTTCCCGGAGGCCCCAGCTGACACGGGGATGGCCAATGATTTGCTCACCAAGGGACGCTGATTTTCCCAAAGGGGGAAAATAAGGCGTGTGATTTACATGGCTTAATATACTCATTAAAGGTTTAATTGGAGTCACTTTGCCACTGATCCTCCAACAGCCCCCTTTCTTCCCCATTTAATTAACAGAGTAACCTTTAGCTTCACAACTCATAAAGAAAGCCAAGTATAAAAGAGGGAGCTCCATCCACTTCTCCATCCTGATCCTACCAGGCAGCTTAAAACCCCAGTGAGACTCAAGTTCGGCGGGGGTGGGGGGGGGTGGGGGTGCCTGTCTCCAGTCTGGAGTATTAACATCTTCAGAAAAAAGGAGGCTGAAGACTGAGTCAGCCAGGCCCAGGTTCAAATCCTAGCTCTGTCATTCATTAGCTGTGATCTGGGCGAGATACTTAAATATCTTTGGCCTCAGTTCCCTCATCTGTAAAATAGGGATAATAATTAAACAGATAATCCACGGAGTCATGAGGTTCAAATGAGTGTAACATTTGTGGTGACTTAGCACAGGACCTGGCATGTGGTAAAAATGTCCAAAAAAGGTTGGCAGTTTGCTCTTATCGCTGAAGTCACAACTATGGAGTGCGATGAATTCTGGGGTTGCAGGAACTGGACTGACAGGGGACTTTCCACAGATGATAAATTCTTATTTGGCCTTATGGGGTCACCAAACAGTTTCTGAGAAACCACGTAAAAAATGTCCAGCAAAAATTATTTGGAATACTGCACGCGATTACTCGTCTTCAATCAAGTTTAGAATATTTTAGCCGCTTGGTATGGTCCCAACTGGTCGGCCGTCCCTCTCCCAACCTCCCCCCTTCCTGCCCTTTCTCTGCCCGCTTGCAACATGAAGTATAAATAATTAATGCTATCCAATTACCTAAGCCAAAAATAAATAAAGCTTCAAGGGTGTATTGGATTTCCATGCGAACCCACCATTAGGAAGATGATGCATTCTACGTGCAGGTGTCTGCATCCCGAAAGCCATTTGTGATGGGGCCGCTCAGTGGGTACCAGGGTTAGTTAAAGCTCGCTTCATTATGGTGGCATCGGGGCAGATGGGAACTGGCGGCACTGGCTTGTTTTCATAGGGAAATGTGCACCAAGTCCCAGGTCAGAGCGGTGATAAATGGGCTTGCCGACAATTTGCTGGGAGCATGCATCTTGGGGGACTCCGGAGGTCATGAAATGTCTGCTGTTAAGCTACACAATTTTCTTTACTTATCAGTCCCAACCACATCGCAGACACATATTTGAACAATGAAACAAAGGAGGACACGCATTATCAGGCCCCAGCCAGGGAACGGAGCGGCACTAAGCCAGCCGGTGCTGATTGGACAAAGCCTGGGACACACTAAACGCCAAGTGTGGAAGGGAAGGAAGGCTGGCATCTCGTTTTGAAGTAGCAAGTTGGAAGGGGGGGGCGGTGCCGGGGGGCTGTGGGGTGGGGGCATTCTCTAAAGAGCGTAAGTTCCAAGGGCTGAGGTCATCTATCACCACCACAGCCTGGGCGCTGGCTCCATCACCACCCCGCAGCAGCAGGGACCGCTCCAGAATGCAAATCTGTTGTTTCCAACCATCCCGTGGCTCCCCATTGTTCACAGGAGAAAGTCCAAACTGTTTTTCTCACGTCTACACACCCTTCCGTGTTCTGGACCCTGCTTGCACCACTTGCATCCCTCCACCCTCAGCCAGGCTCCTGCCACACTTCACTCGCTTAGATGCCTGCGGTGGGTCCCTGCAACACTCTTTTCTCCATTCTTTCGTGGGGCTAACTCCTAGTCGTCCTTTATGTCCCATCCGTGATGGGCTTCCTCCGGGAAGTCTTCCCTGACCACCATTACATTGGGATTTGGTGCTCCCCGTTGGCCTCTCACAGCACCTCGCAGTTTGGCTGTCGTCGAAGCCTCATTACTTTTCCCTAGACTGTCTGCTCCACTGGGCCGGGGACTGCCTTATTTGTCACATTTCCAGTACCCTACCCCATGCCAGGCACAGAGTAAATGCTTGAAACTGTCCATAAAATGAATGAGTAAATATGCAGAGAAAGAGCCCTCAATGCCGGCAGGATGCAGGAGCCCTAGGTGGGCCACGCGTCCTGCCAAGGTAAGGCCAGGATCCCCACCTCCTCCTCCGCCCTCATCCAAATGAGGTTCCATCTGGCACTGGAAGGCAGAGACCAAATGAGTTAACAAAGCTGAAAGCCATACAGGACACCAGACACAAAACCTCTAGGGGGGAGCTTGGACGTTACCCTAAAATAGGGGAGCAGAGGTAGATACGGTATTTGGCATGTGAAGCAGAAGTGTGGGGCCAGAGAGATAAGAGATGGTGCCGGAGAATTAGGAGCAGATGGAGAAGAAGGGGATTCCAGGGAATTTCCCAAAACAGTCATGAGCACATGCTGCCTTTACGAATGTGTTTTAAAAGCCGGGAGCAAATTAGACCTTCTTGGCCGGAGGGTGCTCAGGCAGTGAGGCCCACAGTCCCTTCGAGGCGATGGTGACAGTAGGGACGCCAAGAGAAAAAGGAGCTTGGTTGATTGCAAGAAAGAAGTCTGGGTGAGGGGAAATAGGAAGACTCCCAGGGCCATGAGCTCACCCTAAGGGAACGAGCAGGTCCAGGGAGACACCCAGATGAGTGCCAGGATGCCTCTGAGCAGGCCAGCCTCAAGAACAGAGCCGCGGCTTTCAGCAAGTGGCCGACCGGCTCTGGGATCCCTCTTGCTTTTCTGGAAAACATCCCCCTCCATGGCATTCTTTTTTAAAGATTTTATTTATTAAAAATAAATAAAATAAAGATTTTATTTATTTATTCATGAGAGACAGAGAGAGACAGAGAGAGAGAGACAGAGAGAGAGAGACAGAGAGAGAGGCAGAGGCACAGGCAGAGGGAGAAGCAGGCCCCACGCAGGGACCCCGACATGGGACTCGAACCTGGGACTCCAGGATCACGCCCTGGGCCGAAAGCAGGTGCTGAACCACTGAGCCACCCAGGGATCCCCGTCCCTCCATGGTTTTTGCTTAGCACCTTGTCACTCTTCAGGGGCCCTTCCTCGTTGATACCTTTTACTCTTCCCACACGCTAGGTTCATAAGTCCCTCTTCCACCAGATGAGGAATCAGGATCAGAGGTTCACCCAGCAAACCAGTGGCCACACTCGGTCCAAACCCCCCACGATGTCGAGCCTGGCAGGCTGCCGGGTGGCCCGAGCTGCCGGGTGAGCACACAGGAGCCAGGCCAGCCACCCGAAGTCGGCAAAACTGCTCCACCTCATAGGTGCCCAAGAGCTCTTCCCAGATATTTGTTTCTTTGTACCCAGCAGCAAACTGCATACCCCCCCAATCTCACACACTCATACACACTCACACACACACAATGCCTTGCTTCTCCTGCTCTCACCACAGCCCAGTCTTGTCTATGTAATAAGGAACCTACACGCGGGTGACTATGGGTGACAGCATCATATAGCATCGCTCCTAAATAACCCTTTTGCAGTGTTACGGGCTCTCTTTGGAGACCCAACACCTTCCCCCGAAGACCTAACGAAAATAGAGAAAAGGAGAACAACCACTATTCTCTGAGAGGCCCAGCCCTACCCTGTCCTAGGCACGCAGACGGATATTATAAAGCAAGTACTGCCAATCCCATCTGACAGATGAGGACACTGAGTTCTGGAAAAATTCAATAACTCGTCTAGTGGCACAGCTAGGAAGTAGCAGAGTGACACTTCCAACCTAGGCCTGTATGAACCTCAAATGTGGCTTATTCCACTGTGTCAAGCTGCCTTTCAGTGGGAGTGGTGTTTTGAAGTACCTGTGGGTATGTGGGGGACGGGGTTTAAGGGTGGTTCGCTGGCAGTGCGCAGAGGGAGGGGCTTTCAGGACAGACAAACCTTTGGAAAGCTTCTACGTCAGTCCTTCATGCAAGCGGAAAAACAGCCCTGACTGCAGAAAGAACTCAGTGGAGAACAGAAGCAACCACTGCAGAAAGGAAGGGAGCATTTATCATGGAGGGGTTGGGGGATGGAGACCCAGGTGGGAAAAGAGAAGGGGAGGGAGTCAGCCCAGTGTCAAAATTTGGGTGAAAAACTATCAATTTCCTGGCAGGCCCCTCCCAAACATCTGCTTCCCTATCTGTTTGGGAGGACCTGGCGGTCTAAAGCCAGCAGCCCTCAGCAATCATGTCAATGAATATTTCTCCTCTTATTCATGGACGTTCAGAGGCATCGGGATCCTGAGCTCTCCTAGGATGGTTAAAACCAACTCTTCTCTTCCAGGCACTCACGACAAATTATCTAGGATGGGCAGGTCAGCCCCTTTTGCCTCTGTCCTTGCTCCACACCCCCTGTACCCTGCCTTGTGTGGCTGGCAATCCAGGTGGATGACGCAGACGGAATAGAGAAGGCAGGTGCTCAGCAATGGGGTTTTGAGGACCAGACAGACAGCACTTCTAAATTAAAACTTAAAAATAGAAAAAGGAGGAAAAAAAAGTCATCTTACCCTGTGTTCTGTGATCCCCTGCTGAATAGGAGTGTGGGTTTAAAATTTAATCATGAATTTATGCGAAGGAAAGAAATCATGAAGTAAGTGTTTAAGGTGCAAAATCACTGAGCTCTTGGGTTGTGATCACTCAACTTAGCATAAAAATTAAGAATGTTTTCCAAGAACAGAGAAAAAGGCGCATTTAAAAAAATTTTAATGACAGATGACATTATTTTTTTTTTTTTAAATAACAATCTGACTTGTGACACAGCATGTGGCATAAAAATGACTCCGTATTACAAACCCGGGCTTGGAGCTGCAGAAATTGTACCCCTGAGAGCATCACAGAGAGCCGCAAGGTGCTTTCTCACTATTGGCCTCTTGGGCTTCTGCAACTGAATTCTGGCCTTTGTCACCCACAATTCAGTTCGGGAGGCAAGGCTTACCCCAAGTGACGTGCTGGCCAGGCCTTGGAGGGAAGGGAACTTGCCAAGAGTGAAGGGGACAGATGCAGGTGAAATGGGCTCTGCTCCCCAGCCCCCTGCCGAGTTCAGGCCTCCCTCCTCTCTCACCTCCGCGGCCCCACGAGCCCCTCACTTGACTCCCATCCCCTCCGATGAACTCTCAATGCAGCGTTATCATTGTCAAACACAGCATCATCCCATTGCTCATGATTAAAATCTTTCCATGGTTCCCTGGCCCTCGGGAGGGAAATCCAGCCATGTGGCATTGCTCATACCAGGGCCCCAAGCAATCGGAACCCCCAGCCGCTCTGTCATCCTTCCTGCTCTGTGTTCAAGGGTTCCACCTGTCATCCCAAGGCCCAACAGCATCCGGCCACGCCTTGGCCTGACCGCCTCCCACTCTGCCCTCTTGCGCCCCCCAGACTGGCTTCTTAGGCGTCTCCCCAACTGTCTCCTCGGACCAGTGTCTACTTGGAGAGTCACATGGCTCCCTCCTTCGCTTAGTTCAGGTTCTGTACAAATGTCACTTCTCGAAGAGGCCTTCCCTACCACCCCCATGTAAAATAAGAGCCCTTCCCCTAACCACACGCCCTATTATCCCTTACTGTGCTTTATCTTCCCCCCAGAGTGTCCGTGGCTACCTGACACAGGGTACCCACTCCAGTTTACTGTCTGTCTCCCCCGTGCAAGAATAGAGGCGTCACGACACCAGGGACTTAGCCCATTTTGTTCTCTGCTCTATCCTCAGTGCGCACACATTGTTGGTGCTCAGTGAATATTGACAGAATGAATTAAAGGGATGAATGGCATCCCGTTCTGTCTGCTGTTCCCAAGCAGAGTGTGAATGCCTCCCTATCTGAACACGTTCCTTTATGGGGAATGCCCTTCCTCCCATTTCCATTACTAGGCTAACCTCAGCTTTTCTTCAACGCCCTTCCCCACCCTTTCCTGTGCCTCAGACCCAGGCCTGGCGAGGGTGCCAGCCCTATCCCCAGGCTGATTCTATTACACCAGAGTAGAGCTGGGATGTGCTTCTCTATCTCTCCTAGGAGATGCTGACCTCCCCATGGGGGGAGTGTATTGTTTGTTCTGTGTATTGTGGGCACCGAGCAAGGGCCTGGCAGATAGTAAATACTCTATAAATGTTTGCTGGATTAGCAAATACATGATAATTACGGCTGTCGTCTATTGAGCATGTACTCTTTGCCTGCCAGTGCTCTAAGCACTTTGCAGAGGTTAACTCCCCATCCTTCCAACAACCCTATAAAGTAGGTGTTAATATAATCCCATATTTCAGATAGGTAAATAGGGCATAGAGAGCTTAAGTTAGTGCCCCAAATTCACACAGTGTAAGTGGCTGAAATGCGGCTTGACCCCAGCTTTGTATTCTTGGCTCTTCACCAACACCCCCTAATTGCCTTTGGAATGAATGAACAGGTAAGTGTCACAAATGTTGGACCTTAAATATTATCCTTTCTCCTCTTCCCTCTTCTCTCTGTGCTCCCTGTTATTCTTAGTCTCTCCCTTCTCCATATAAGCATTTGTACATCCAATTAACATGCGCTTATTGAGAACCCCCGATGTGCCAGGCACAGTGCTGAGGGATAGAGAGAACTCCTGTGATATTCTCATGAAGCTTCCTGTGTAGGAGAGAGACAGATGCTATTTAATCATATGACTACACAGGGACAGATTATAATAAGGGCTGGCCATTCATTCATTCATTCATTCATTCCTGCAGTAAATGTCTGTTGATGGCTTACCATGTGCCAGGAGCCATTCTAAGTATTGGGGATGAAGCAGTATCTGTTTACACTGAAATAGACCAAAGTAATTAAGCAAACAAACATACAGTCAGGATAATTTCAAAGATATATCAATTACATTATAGGCGTAATGAAGGAGAAAAAAAACAGACTGAGAAGAAAATACACAAAGAACTATGAAAGCACATAGCAGGGGGCCTTGATCTAGACACACAATGACAGAAGCCAATATATCCAAAGTACTTCCTATGTGTCAAGTACCAAACTCTCCATTTGTCAGTCCCTTTATTATTCACACCAACAAGTCTGTGTGGGTGCTATTGTTATCCTCATTTTTACACATGAGGAAATTTCAGGTATAGAAGGATAAAGTGCTTGCTCAAGGTCAAACCGCCAATAAGTAGCAAACCGACTATATGAACCAAAGCGGTCTTGCTCCAGAGGCTACACTCCCCTATGCTAAGTGAACACTTTCTTCTACCATCTGGAAAGGTGGTATTGGGCGAAGGTCCCAGGAGCTCTGTGACCATGGGCAGGCCACCACTTCTTTATGCTTCAGCATTCTGGAGTGAAAGAGAAGACTGCTGGACTAGATCAGAGCCAAAAGTCCTCTGTAGGGGATGAAGGACCCTCTGAAATCAAGTAAAGAATTTTGTACGCATATAAATATGACCACATTTCTTAAGTGTGGCACCATGGTTTAAATTTTCCCAGCACTCTGTAGACCCCTAAAAAGTGCAGTAAATTATTCCTTCCAGAATGTAGTGTTCCATGGAATATTCCAAGAAACAACCTTTGTGTATTTTTCTATAGATCCTACCATGCCTACTCACAGAAAAACCCAAGTGTCTACAGTACTTTCTGTCTGGAAGGTGAATTCTGACTCCAGCTTAAACAGTTTGCCCTGCATCTCCCAGGTTGTTCTGGTTCTCTTTGATCTGTAATCACTCCTCCTTTGACTGCAACGTTCTGTACATTGAAGATCCAGACACAACCCTCCCCGGCCCTAGTATCATTAAGGCCAAATAAAGCTGAGCTGTAGAGTTGTGATTTCATAAACATGTCCAGTAAATCCAACAGTGAAACACTCTATTAGGTGGGAAGCATCATACATAAGTTATTTATTTGCCCATCCAAATGCAAATAAAACAACTTCATGGTACCAGGGTATAGCTGCATTCCACAGCTGTCGACTCATGGCTGACAGCATGGTTCGTGAGCTTTGGCTTTGTCTCTATATTTTACATTTATATCACACAGAAAAATACGTTTGGTCCTTCAATGTTCGGGTAGGTCTTAAGACACTTAACATTATAAGCACCTTTCAATAATGCATTAACATATAAAATATATTCTTAAAGACAAACAGAGAGAATTAATATTTTATGGGCTACAACCCACAAATGTCTTTAGAAGCATTGATTGCTTCCTAAATCCATTAGGTTCTATTTTGATCTCCAACGGCTGGAGACAGTCTGCTCTGTGGTAGGAGTTATTTTGGCAGCCCAATAATTTAGAGATGGCCAACGTTGTGATGACCTTCAGTTTTTGACATTGAGTGTTAAAGGAGTTCTAATAAGAAGGCACAGCTCCTGCCTGTCACACCACTGCCTGTTGCCATGATTATATATTAGCTGGTCAGGGGAAAAATGTTCTTCTGTGATGAAATTAGATTAATCAGGCATCAGGTTGATCCAACTAACCCACTAAAAGGTCAGGCTGGAGCTATTTTCCACCAAGGTGATAATAATAATTACAGTAGTGGCAGCTATCATTTACCATATAGATAATGTGTTATCATCCTACATAACCAGAAGGAACACCATGCACATCATAGGCCAGAAGATGACAATAAAGTGTTGTGAGGAAGGGATATCTTTCCCTCATTCTAACTCCTATAAAGGCACTCTAAAGCTAGTCATCCTCCAGTGACATACAAGTTAGTGACCATTATCCCCATTCTCCACCTGGGGAAATGGACTTAGGCAACCCCACAGTTGGCCAAGATTGATGCTGAGATTCAAATTCAGTCCCCCGGGCTTCAAATCCTGTCTACGTTGTTTCCCCTGCACCACCCTGGACAGCATACAAGCTGACCAGAAGGAGGGACCAATGTAACTCCAGGAGACTGAGGGAAGATACCAGCTGGAACAGATGGGAATGCCAGGGCCTTGCTTCCTCACAATGCAGATAGCTAGCTGGAGCCAGCAAAGCCCCTCACCAGAGCCTCCATCTGGAACATGATGAGGATATCTACATGAAGACAACTCATCTCTTTCTTCTTGACTCATGATCTAGCAGATTCTCCAAAATTAAACTCTGGCTTATCAGGTTTGTCTCTACTATGAGAAGCTTCTCTTCAGTGCTGCCACAGCCCCTTTGCCCATCCTATCAGAGAACACACCACATCTCAAACACCCTCCAGGCCTGGAGTGGTTGAGGACAAAAATTTCTTGTTATTTTTCTCTGCCATAGTTCCCAACAATTTTCTGTTGAATGAATGAACAGGTTCAAATTAAGTGGATTTTCAGTGAACTGTCTCACCTCTAGACAATCCAGAACTAAATGTAGAGGTGCCATCTCTCTCCAAGTTACCCATCCATACTCTCTGCCCATCCTTTTTGGCTCAGCCCAGATCACAGGCCATGCCTGAAACCTCCCCTCTCCCCTCAGACTATCTCCCACCACAGGAATCTTTTAGTATGCTCCCATGCAAGCAGCTTTGTGTCTCCAAATGGATTGAAGAGTCCTTGTGAGAGAGGACTATTTTCAGAGTCAGAGGTACATATAATATGCCTGCAATATATGCCATTTAACTTTCCTAAAAAGCCCCAGAGGAAAGCAAACAAAATCAACGGACTCTCCTGGAACTAATATTACACTATATGTTAACTAACTGGAATTTAAATAAAAATACAGTGACAAATACACGTTTTTCCCTTAACTGGTTTTAAAAGCAACTGCATAAAAATCAAATCAAATCAAATCAACTGACCCTAACTAAGTCCCACAGCTAACAAGCCACTCTGCACACATTAAATTCTTTAAATGTCTCTGCAAGTAGGGGGAAATTACACCCATTTTATAGATGAAAAAACTGAGATCCGAGTTCTTAAGTAGTCAAGACAGATGACTAACGAGGAGCACATCTGGAATTTGAACCAAGATTGGGGCTCTTATTCTTTCCAAGACACCAGGCTACATTCTGATGGAAGTAATATAATAGTGTCTTCTTTCCAATACTTTCTACTGAAGTCCCAGCAGTTCAGTACGTGAAAGGTAGTCCTGATTCCTCCCGGCCAAAAGACCAATGGATCTCCCTAGAAACTCACTCAGTACATATGACAGGATGCGGACTCTGCATCTCTGAGTCTGCTGTGATACAGTCTTACGTAAGCCCTGTTACATCTGCAGGAGAAGCTCAAAGTTAGAGACCTGAAATGCATAGAAGAAGCAGAGAACGTCAAGGAATCATATTTTTCTGATGTGGGTTACAATGGGACACATCTCTTGCTTTTCTTCCCATTTCACTAGTTGTTCCTTCTCTTTCCTGCACTGTTGCTCTTCATCTTCTTGACATTTTAATGTTGGCATGAGCACCCAGAAATCAGTCTTCAGATCTCTTTTCTAACTATACTTATTCCCAGTGTCATGGTTTTAACACGACTTACACAGACTTGATGACTTCCAAATGTATATATCGGGACTGGACTCCTCTGAACCTCAGACTCCTAACCCAACTGCCTACTCAACACCTCCACTTGGAGATCTAGTAGACATTCCACCCTTAGTGTGTCCAGACCTTAACCTTCTGCATTTTCTTCTCCCCACATCTGCTTCTTCAACTGGATTCCCAGGTTCGTTAAATAACAGCTCCATTTTTCCACCGGCTCAGGCCAAAAATTTCAGTCTTCCCTAACTTCTTGCTTTCTCTCATCCAGAACTAATCTACCAACAAGTATGATTTGTCATATATTCAAAACATATCCAGAATCGGTCTGCTTCTCTACCTCCATGGCTACAACCACAGTTCAGGTCACCCTTACCACTCACAGCGATCACCGTGACCATCTTCTCCTAACTACTCTCCTTATGCCCTCTTCCCCCTTCCAGCCACTGTCCACACCACAGTTCCAATGAATCCTTGAAAACGTAAGCCAGATGTTGTGTTTCCCCTGCTCAGAACCCTCTACTAGGTTTTCATTTCATCTCAGTGTAAAAGCAAAGTCCTTATCATTGCCTACAAAGAAGGCCCAAGCACCCACTGATGTCCCCTAGCTCCTGCTCTGCTCCAGCCACACTTGGCTCCCTGTTCATCCTTGAGACACCAAACACATTCTCACTGCAAGGCCTTTGTGTTTGCTAGTCTCTCCTCCCTAGACACCCTCATGCCTCACTCTGTCACCTCAGTACTCCATGGCCATGTCCATGAGGCCTTCTCTGACCAGACTGTGTAACATGCCACCAGCAATCTGTCACATTTCTAATCTTTGTACCTGACTTCATTTTTGTTCACAGAGCTTAAGACCATCTAACACATTATATATTTTATTCACTTTATCTTGATTATTCATTATCTCCAGTCCTCCTTGAGTATAAGCCCAGAAGGACAGGACCCATCTATTTTTGTCCACCAGTGCATCCCCAGTACCTAGGACAGTGCCCAGTACACAAGAGAAGTGCAGGGAGCCATTTTCTAATGAATAAAAGAATGATAGGAAAATGTTCAGATCCCAGGAAACTAACCAAAAATATCCCCCCACTCCAAAATAGTCCTCAGAGTTTAGAAATGCCCAACATGCCATACTCATGGCCCAGTCCATGCTGTGCCTTCCCCCAGTGATGAGTAGGAAGGATCTGGCATCTTCCCTAGAGGTTGACCTTAGTAGAGTATTTACCCAGAAGACTCTCTAGTCTTATTACAGAACTCTTACCCAGAGTTATCTTTGCAAAGGGGTGAAATGCTACAGTGGTGGATCTTTGAGGGATACTTGTGCCCATGAAAGATGACCCCAGAGGCACAAAAATTTAGTTAGTAGCAAATAGGGGAGGAAATAACCTCTTCTCCCCACTTCTCTGTCATTCCCCATTGAGAAAGCCCACCATACCAAAGAGTAAATCAGTGTTGGGGGCACCATCTCCAGGTGGGTGCTGGCATCCCTGTTTACCGCAGGGGTAGAGGGGAAGAAACACAGGGAAGTGAGTCTGGCATAGGAATATGGGAAGAGGTGGCTCTTTGGGATACCTCCCCATCCTCCTGAATCCACAGCCGTCCCTGGACTCACCCTAGTACCCACTGCAATTATCTCTAAGCACACCCGTTGAATAACAGGCGCAAACCCTTTTTTGCCCTAGCCTTGAAAAGCTGCCTCAAGGCCAACTGGTCTCTCAGATCCACGTGCAAGAGTCTGTCATTTGACAGCACTAACCTGCTACTGAGAACCATTCATGGGATGCTTACTGAAGTGGAAATGGCATTCAGGGAGGTTGGCTACACAAACTAAAGATGCTTTTCTATCACCTAGCGCCTGGGCCTGGGGCTTCTCTGGGTGCTGAGGGGGCAGTACCATATGTGGGGTAATGAGCTAGCTGACTACAGAGGCAGGCGGATCTGATTCCAGCCTCAGCTCCACCACTGGCCCTGGGCATGTGAACCTCTCTTTGGCTCAGTTTCCTCAGCCTATATGCAGTTGCTCATAGTACCTAGAGCTTAGGATGTTAGAGAGAATGCACATAGACTACTTAGCACGGGGCCCCCATCTATCCCAGCAGCACAGAGGGAAGAAGGGGGCTCTGACCACATCTCCCTATATCTTCATCTCCCCACTGGAGGCCTGCAGGCTCTGAGGTCAGGAGCCCTGTCATGTTCCTCTGTGTCTATTCACAACGTGCCTGGCACAGAGCAAGGCCACCAACAAGGACTTGCTGAACAGCACAGAATTGAAAATACCCAGGCTGAGCGGTAGACAACCTTGGAGGCTTTTAGGAGAGAAGAGAGGCGCCCGTGTTACTACCCAGAGAAATTACCATTCTGGTAATGTCAGGGCTGAAATAAAGAGCTGCTGACGGGCTTTCCAGGTTGGAATCTGACTTCTGAAGGTGGCAGGGAGTGCAGCGCGGGAGAGAGAGTTCTGATTTTTTTTTTTTCCTTGCAAAATTCATCACAGACACTCAGCCTAAGACACAGGGGAAAACAGAACTGTGTTTTGACTTCTAATTTATCTTCTTAATATCCACTTCCCCGTGTCCTGGACCAGAGCCAATAAGTCTCAAAGATCACATTTCACCAGCGACCTTGAAAGTGTGATTCAACATCTCTTTTTGCAGTAATAAGATCTTTTAACCAAAAGTGACCATTTTATGAGGCTGATACATTACAAAGGAGCCAATAGGCAAACTGAAGCTCAGGGTTATTAAGGCCCTGGGAGAAATCAATGCGCTCTGAAGTCAGCATCCAGCTGTGTCTCAAGCAATAGTGACCTGGGGTTCAGGAAAGGTGTTTGCCAGGGGCCGAGGCTGTGTCCAAAAGCTGCTCACCCACCAACTATGCACATGTCCATGGGTGAAGGAAAGGGCCCAAATCTTCCTCCCCTGCAGGGGTGGGGCTGTCAGAGGGGGCTAGGGCAGGCTGCTGCTCAGGAGGGGCCACTTCACGGGGCTGAGACTAGCAGGGCACCTCTTAGTCCCCAATTGGGGGTCCATCCAGGATCCAGAGGCTGAGCAGAGCTGAGAGTCCAAAGGGAAAGTAGGTTTCAGTGGCAAGGGAAGGGCCTCCAGGTAGATGGGAGAATGGAAGCAGGGGTGAGAGGTTCAGGGATAGGAGAGCAGAGGGCTGGGTGGAGCACCGAGGGCAGTCAGGAAGGACAAGCCAGAGCGTAGCTAAGGCTGGCAGCTCTGCTTCCCCGGGGCGGGGAAGGGGGTGCCAGGGTGGGCGCGGAGCAGAAGCATGATGCACAGGAAAGCCAGCTGTGTTTAAAGAGACAGAGCCGGGGATCCCTGGGTGGCTCAGTGGTTTAGCGCCTGCCTTTGGCCCAGGTTGTGATCCTAGAGACCCGGGATTGAGTCCTACATGGGGCTCCCAGCATGGAGCCTGCTTCTCCCTCTGTCTGTATCTCTGCTCCTCCCTCCCTCCCTCCCTCCCTCCCTCTCTCTCTCTCTCTCTCTCTCATGAATAAATAAAATCTTTAAAAAATAAATAAAGAAAAATAAAGAACAGAGCCTGGCCAACAAAAGTGGAAGCCAGCAGTGCCATCTCTGAGGCCGGCTTCTCCAAAAGCCAGCTCTCCAGGCATCATGGAGTTTCCGGGACACTGATGCGGTGCCAGCACTTGCCACACATCTCCCAGACCGGGGGCACTCAGGGAATGGAGCAGTCCTGACAAGGTGCACGCAGTTCAAGGACACATGTTCCTTTGCTTCCCCAGCCCCATGATACAGAGATACTGGTGTTGCCCTTTCTCCTTTTGTACCCCCCAGCCCCTGCAGCCAACCTGCACATCAGAGCTCTAGAGCCCATGCTTAGCATACACAGCCCCATCCCCCTTCTACAGATGGGCAAACTGAGCCCAGAGGGGAATTGTACCCTGCCCGGTCACAGGGAGAGGATGAAGCGAGGCTGAGGCCAGACCCCAGGTCTCCTGACTTGTAATCCACCAATCTTTCTTCCGTGACGTGGAATTCAAAGGCAACCTTAATTCAGGGTGGAATTTTATTCTATTTTTTATTATAAAATCAATGCTTGCTCATCATAACAAATTCAACTTAAATATGCATAAATAAAAATATCGAGAAGATGTACTCCCCCGCTCACCCACACACCATCAGTAACCACTACAACAGTTTGGAACGTCAGGGGTCAGGAGTCTATAGCCCCCTTTCAGGAGGCAGGAACAAGGACAGCGTCCTCAACACCACACACACACACACACACACACACACACACACACACACCTCAGAGAACCCAACCTTCTCTACAACTGCCCTGCCAAGTGGTTGCTCAGCCTTAACAGTCTTAACTTGTGTACCCCCAGGACTAAGAGAGATCATGGCTTCTGGAAGTATCCTGCCCACTGGTCGATAACTCTGATAATCAGAGAGGTCGTCTTTTAGCTGAACAGAAAACCTTGTCCACCTATAGCCCTAGTGCAGCCCTTTTAGCAACCCCACACACACTGTTCCTCTGTTTAAGGGGGCCCTCAAGCATCTAAGAATAATAATACCGGAAGCCCTCTAAGTCTTCTCCTCACAGGCCAACCATCACTGGTTCTGTCCGTGGTCACCTGCAGGATGTGGTCAGAATCACCTGTCATCGCAAACATCACCCGAGCACAGAAAACCGCAGGGTGACATGCACATCTCTTACTCCCTCATCCCTCAATGTTCCCCTTAAAACAAGGCAGCCGTCTCCACTGAAGACCCACGGGACCCACTGTAGGAGGACCCAGTGTCCCTAAATCCAAATGTAACGGCCTAACCACCCCGGAAGGAGGATTCGCTTGGATGGCTCGAGTTCTTTTGGAAAGTGAAGACCCGCCCTAACAGAGCGCCCCGCTGCATCACCCGGCCACACGCCACAGAGGGTCCCACTCCACACGCGAACTGCAGGCCCCACGGGCCACCCCTTAGCCTAACGTCAGCCAAACCTCCTCACCCGGGAATACCTGGGAAGGGGGGCGCTGGCAGAGAGCCTGAGAGCTGGCACACAGCGGAGACTCCCTGTCCAGGTGAGGTGCCCCCGGAGGGAAGGAGCACAAGGCTCCTTCTGGAACCCCTACGGACTTCGCGGTCTCACAATGTGGCCCTGGCCGTGAGAATGACGGCGACAGCGCATTCTGGATAACGCGGAAAGTCTTCCAGCGTGTAGATGTCCTCGCAGGTTGTGTGGTAGCGGTCGTAGATCACACAGCGACGCACAGACCTCCCTGGGGCCGAGGCCTGGGGCCGTGCACCCCTCTGCCCACACCTCAGGCCATTGCCCAAGTCTGAGTAACTGTCTCCACGCCTCCGCACCGCGTGATCTGGGTTAACATACAAGGTGCTCAGCGTCAGCGAGTGGTCGTAGCAGGGACTTAAGCCGCAGAGGTTCCGCTCACCGGAAGCCACTCGCTCACCTGTATCCTCAGAGCTGCCGACACTGGTTCTTCCTAATGACATTGTCACTTATTAGGGATTGATTCGAGCATGCCAGCCGGGGCTCTGGGCCCTATCCGTTCATCATCTCAGCTAATCCTCACAAGACCCCAGCAAGTGGGCATTTGTGCCCACGTACAGATGAGGACGCTCTCCATTCCTGCGAGGCCGATGGAGAAAGCGCCCCACTTAAGCCTTTGTGGGGAGCTGTGAGGCGGGGACCAGTCTGCCGGGCTGGGGCCGGTTAGGAAATAAGACTCAGGGGTGATTACAGGAACGCTCTGGGGTGAAGGGACAGGGCAGGGGCAGAAATAAAAACAGACACCGAGAGGAGAAGAGTGCGGGGAGGGACAGTGCACTGGGTTGGCCTCCAAATGACGCCCAGAACCCCGGGTGGGCTCAGCCCCTCCCCTCCCCGGCCCCCTCCTGCCCCGAGCACAGGGTGGACTGTCACAGGAGGCACCGGGAGGCACAGGGTCCTTGGCACTCCTACAAAGCTGGTGCCTCCCTGGCCAGCACGCGGGCAGACGCTAGCAGCCTGTGAGCAAAGGCTTGGCTGGGGGCAGCTCCTCGGGGCCTGAGCCCCGCCTGGACGGCCTCCTGGGGCAGGGCTGTCAGAGGGGAGGCCCTCGCTGAATGAATGCACGCTGAATGAATGAAGGACGGTGACGCGAGCGCTGTCCAAGGTAGCGGAAGGTGTACCTACGAGGGGGCTTCCTCTCCCCTTTCCAGAAACATCTTTGTGTCAACAATCAGGCACATCCCCATGGGGGGGCGGGGGCCTGGCGCGGACTCACAGACACCCGGACACCTGCCCATGGGCCTCATTCTTCCTCCCTGAGCCCGGGCACAGCCCCAGAAGATTCCAAAATACTGTGTGAAGCCAAGGGCAGGGCAGCTGCGCACCCAAAGTCACGGGAGCCGCTTGCTTTCCGGCTGCTGACAAGAGGGGCCTGGAAGCTCCCGCCCCTGCGATCTGGCCACTCCAGGGTCCCCCACCACCCCTCCCTCACCTGCAGGTGGCACAGGCCCCTCGCTGAGTCCTCAGGCAAAGACCTAACCTTCCCCACCGGCTGCAGCGCTCCCGGGTGTCCCTGCCACCTCTCCTCCTTCCCGCACAAGGGCTCTATCCCCACCGCATCCAGCCTTCCTCGGGCCTCAAGCCTCCGCTTCCTCTTGACACTGGGCTTTTCGCCCCACGCTCTTCCTTCTGCGGGGCACCCCTCTCCCCTTGCACTCCTACCTCCTCTCCTGCCTGCACGGTTCAGCTCAGGGGAGCCTTATCTCCCCCTTCCCACCTGGGTCAGATCCCCCCTTCCTACTCTCCAATGGCACCCACATCCCTGGGTGTTCCCTTCCTGTGAGCTCCTCGGATTACTGCTGTCACCCCGCACACATTCTAAACTCCGTAAGGGCAGGGGCCACAGCTCCTTATGTCCGCAGAGTCTAGCACAGTGCCTGAAACATAGGAGGTACCTCAGAAAATACTGGCTGAAGGGATAAATGAATAGTTGCCCAATGACCCCAGAAACAGTCACTACAAGCAGTAATCCTTCAGGTGTTGTGGTTTCGTTTTTAAATCAATGGTTTTTTAAAAATAAAAAATAAACAGGGGATCCCCGGGTGGCTCATTGGTTTGGCACCTGCCTTTGGCCCAGGGCGCGATCCTGGAGTCCCGGGATCAAGTCCCGTATCAGGCTCCCTGCATGGAGCCTGCTTCTCCTCCTGTGTCTCTGCCTCTCTCTCTCTCTATCATAAATAAATAAAATCTTTAAAAAATAAAAAAATAAAAAAATAAATCAAAGGTTTTCTTTCCCCTAATAAAAGCAGTAGCTACACCATAAAGAAAAATAGAAAGTGGAAAATACTCTCTTTCTCGATACCCCAAGTTGTTCACCAAACAATAAATCCTGAGGTGTCACTGCACAAAGTACCCAGAAGGCAAAGAGGACCCAACGACTTCCCTGGCTGTGATGTGGCCACTGGGAGGGGAATCACACAGGGGAGTTTGGGTTTTATTTTCCAGGAGAGACCTAGGATGTGTCCCTCCTCCTCACACTTCACGTCCCTCGTCCCATAA
This sequence comes from Canis lupus dingo, assembly GCF_003254725.2. Classification (NCBI taxonomy): domain Eukaryota; kingdom Metazoa; phylum Chordata; class Mammalia; order Carnivora; family Canidae; genus Canis; species Canis lupus. Next base: position 42,023,830 of record NC_064263.1, on the reverse strand, counting down.
AGCAGGTCTCCAGCATTGCTGCCTCTGGAAAAGCTAAGGGTTCACGGCCCAAATGGAAAGAGAAGTTCCTGATACAAGAATCTACGTGAGCTTCACACTTTCACCAGTGAGATGTGACTTCAAAAAACACCTTAAGTCACAAATTCCCCCCTTTAAACACAACTAATAATTTGGAGCAAAACAGCTCTGAGGTCAGTACATTTTAAATTTAAAACAAGCAAATTGCTACTGGGAGAGAAAAATAACCAGACACGTAGGGGAGAAGAAAAGGAAGACAATCAAAATGAAAAAGCCGCCGATAGTGGCCCAAATCACATGGTCTTCTTTCTCAGGTTTGTCTACAAAGGGTACTTTTCATTTCAAGGAGGAAGAATAAATTTTAACCTGACAGCTGATATGATTCCCATTGTAAAATTAAAACACATTTTGTCGATTTTTTTTCCAAAAAAAAATATTTTATTGACACATATAATTTCACGCTGCAGACATAGCTCCTATTTTACAAGCCCTGTAAACAGACAAAGGGATCCACACCCTCCCTCTAAATCAACGGAGCACAGCGAGTGGAGTGGGGCGGAAATGTTTTAAAGACACAGATCAGCCCAACTGAGTTAAGGGTGAATGTGGAAAACAGGAGCTTCTAGGGCAAGCCAACAGACTGTAGAAGCGTCTCGAGGTACAAGGGGGTACTGGGCACCGTGGGGGGATGGACATACAGGCCTGTCTGGCCCCTTCAGCCAATGCCTGCTGGACAGCAGCCTGAGAAACTTGGGACTCACCGTCTCATTGTGGCCTTCCCTCAGCAGGGCGCACGGGGCAAAACCAAAATAGTGCAACCCCTACCTGATCAACAGGGCCCTTTGCAAAGAAGACAGAAGGATGGACACTCTGGGAAAGGGGGGCAAAGGACCTCAGGCTGCAGAGTTTAGCTCATACTATGACAGATCCTCTCCCTGTACAGGGACAGCATATCTCAACACGACCCCACGTGCAAACATGCTCAGTGACGTCCGTGTGGCTTGCTGGCCTGTCTGGTGGAGAGACCAGTGCAGAGACCAGTCTCCGCGCTGGCGCTCACTGGGAACCTGGGCTGGCCATTAAACCCCTAGAGCCCCAGTTTCATCAGCTGCAAGCTGCAAGTGGGACGAACTGCATAAAGCTGTTGTTACACCCTTGTGCCAGACACTGTGCTTGCCTTTACTGCCCGCTGACATCCAAATCCTCACGACAGCTCCAACTGAGGTAGGAACTCTGTGGGTTTTAAGCAGGGCTTCCAAGTATTTTCCTCCCCTAGCAAAAGGTGGAATCCAATTCCCACCGCCACCACCACCGCCACCGCCACCACCACCCCTCCTTGTACAGGCCAGACTTCTTCTAATGAATAGACTGTAGACTCCCTTCTGATGAATAGAATGTAGCAGACATGATGTGGGGTGAATTCTGAGGTAGGCCACTAAAGGCAGTCCATCTGCTGTCTACCACCCCCCCCCCCGAGTCTTTGGGCTCCAGTCACCATGTGGCGAGGTAGCCCAGGCCACACAGAGGCCACACGGAGGCCCAGCTAGACCCCTAGCTCACAGCCACCACCAACTACCTGATATATGAGTGAGCAAATGAACCTTTGGATGATCCCAGCTTCCATCCCAGCTGATGCTGACTGGAGCAAAGAAAACTATCCCGCCAAATGTGGCCCAAATCACAGATTGTGAGCAAGATAAAGGCTGTCATTGCTCTAAATCATCGTTGGGATGGTTCTTTACATAGCAACAGATTCCCGGAACAAATTATTACACCCATTTTACAGATGGGAAGGCTGAGGCTTAGAGTGATGCCCCTGCCTCACACAGCCAGCAATTGGCACTGTCAGGACTTGAACCCAGCTGGCCAACTTATGCCCATATATCCACGACACAGGGCCTTCTCGGCCTGCTTCTCCATCATCCAGTCATAGGCTTAACCAGAGAGAGTCTGATCAATTCTCAGTTTTCAGAAAACATTAACCTGGACTCTCCATTCCCTGGGCATTCTGGTCACGACTTTAATGCGCTCCCTCCTTTGCCATCGTTTGTTAATCATTACTGCATTTTTAGCTTTATTTAAATATTGTTTTCTTCCAGGAGAGCAACTTTAAAATAAACACAGATTCAGGAGACCTGGTTAAGCTGCTGTGGGCTAAGCTTCAGGGGGTGGGGAGGGTGTTAGGAAAGAACAAACATTTTATTAGCACCTTCTGTGTGCACAGCACTGGGCTAAGTAGCTGTCCTTCATTATCCTAAATTCATAAAATAGATTAAAAAGTTACAGTTAAGACTGAACTCCAGAGGTAGTTTCAACACACATATAAACCCCCCTTCTGTACCCGTCCCTGCTCCTCCCCCACTGCCCCGAGCCCCACTGATAGGTGTTAAAATCCCCATTACTCTCTTACTGTGATGCCATTAGCAACACCCAAATTCAAAATCATCACCCACTGTTTCTGCTACTTATCTTTTTTAAAGATTTTATTTATTTATTCATGAGAGACACAGAGAGAGAGAGAGAGGCAGAGACACAGGCAGAGGGAGAAGCAGGCTCCACACAGGGAGCCCGAAGTGGGACTCCATCCGGGGTCTCCAGGATCACACCGTGGGCTGAAGGCAGCGCTAAACCGCTGCGCCACCGGGCTGCCCTGTTTCTGCTACCTAAGGCACAGGACTCTTTCCAGGACGCTTGTTAACAGTGAATATCTTGCTCACTCCTGTGTCCTCCTCACATTCAAGGGGGTCCTCCTTAACATCCTTCACTAATAAGGCTTAAAATACCTGAGGTCCTCTGAAGCTCAGAGCATCCAAACTCACTGAAGGTTTGACTCAAGGGTGATGAGGAAGTCATGGACAGGACGATTCTTCTGGCAAAGGTGAGTGAACAGGACAGGTAGAAACCAGGCTGAGGGGACACCTGGGTGGTCCAGTGGTTGAGCATCTGCCTTTGGCTCAGGGCGTGATCCTGGTCCCGGGATCAAGTCCCACATCAGTCTCCCTGCATGGAGCCTGCTTCTCCCTCTGCCTGTGTCTCTGCCTCTCTCTCTCTCACTCTCTCTCTCTCTCTCTCTGTATGCCTCATGCATAAATAAAATCTTAAAACAAAAGAAACCAGGCTGAGGGCTTTGGGAACAGGTGAAATGCAACCAGGAAGGAAGAGAGGTGAAACGTGGGAAAGGAACCAACTCAGTGCTGGGCGCAAGGCAGTGGGGACAGGCCAGAAGGGGCATGGGGGGCGGGCTCTGATAGGGGAAGGGGTGATAGACGGGGGTGCCTCCTTGGAGGCAAGCATAGTAAAGACGGGAGGTGCAGTTTCATCCAAAAGGAGGCAGTGTGGGGCACTGAGCACCAGAAGACAAAGGCCACTGAGAACCCGGTAAAGTGCCGGACCTACCACTCACTTGGGCGTGGGAGGCCTGGGGACAAGTTACTTAGTCCCCCCACCTCCGAGCTTCTTCATCCTTAAAGCGGGAGTGAGACCAGAGTCTCTCCCATGTGTTGAGTCCCTGGAAGGGTCAATGTTATTAATTTATTCATAGGATGGATTAGGAACCACACACAGAGCCTGACACTTACTTACTGCACCATAAATAGTTGCTGTTCTCAAACCCACCGCACTCACTCCCACCTCGGCACTTCTTGTCTCTGCTGCTCCTTTGCCTCCAAGATCTTCTGGCTCCGGAGCAGGAGGGTCTACTGGGAGGTCCAGTCCCTGGAGGAGCCTTCCCTCACCACATCCTGGCGCCCCCTGCCAAGCTCTCACCGGCTTTACTTTCCCCAGGGCAGGCAAACCAGAGGCCTCACTCATTTGTTCCCAGTTATGAGACAGGCCATCAACCCCGCGTCTCCCCTCTCTGACCATCTGGTCTGATGTTTCCTTTCCAGCCCCCACTGGACTGAAACTTTATGATTTATTTCTTTATTTTACTTGTTTATTATATCAGGGCTTCATCTATTGTAGTCGCCCTGAACCCCTAGGACTAGCACATAGTAGGTGTTGAGTGAATGCTTGCAGAAGGGTGGAATTCATACTGATTACCGTTTGGCAGGCAGGGAAGCGGGATGGGGGCATTCAGGGCAGCTCGGAGAGTCCTCCACCAAAGATGGAAAGCGGAGGCAGAAAGCTGTGGGTCGGGGACCAGCCATCATGAGAGGCCACAGAGGGGTTGAGGGAAAGTCAGGAGAGCCAAAGCAGAATCACTGCAGCTTCAGGCTGCTGGGACCCACACAGCGGAGCCCGGGGGAAACAGAGAGCCACAGGGAGGACTCTGGAACGGGCCCCAAGCCCCGGAAGATTATCATTTAATTGGGCTCCATATGTAAACTGTCCTCCAAATTTATGAGCCTGCACAAACAATTGTTTCCTGGAATGTTTGTACAAATGGTGCAGATTACAAAATTCTGGCCGAAGGATAAAAATATCACATGTGGCCAGGGACACAGAGCAGCCTGGGCCACTGAAGAGAAGATGGGGTCCTACCTTGGCCTGCAGGCCACAGTTTACCTGGTCTGACCAGCTCCCAGGTCAGAGGTGCTGTAGGAACACGGCCAGTCCCACCACTGCTTCCAGCTTAGGCCTATGGGCTGGGCTGAAGGCTTCCCGGGAAGTTCCAAAGGCTTGGGCCAACCTGCCTCACCCCCAGAAGCTCAGATGAGATGTTTGGGAAGAGCAAAGCTTTGAAAACAGTAAAGACTAAGTACTCGGGAATCCTTACACATTTTAAAGCAAGTACTGTGTGCCCTGCGTTGTGTTGGCTCCTTCACGTCCATCATGGCATTTGACCCTCACAACTGCTCCGTGAGATGCCCTGTCCTTGATTCTTCATGATCCACACGAGGAACCTGAGACTCAGGGACGAAAGTGGGTCTGTTCAGCATCACAAAGCTGGTGTATGTGGGAGCGAGACTCAAATCCAGACATCCTGAGCCCAGACTCTGTGCCCTTTCTGCTATGCTGCAGCAGCCTCTGAAACGGAAGACACTTTGCAAAGGCACACGGTGCTGCCGAGATGCTAGTCCGTGTGTGCAGGTGCGTGGGGGATGTATCCAGTTCCCCAGCTCCATAAGACCAAAGACCCCGTCTTAATAACTCCTCCCTCTCTCTGGGGCCGAGAGCCCTGCCTCGTGCACGGTAGCTATCTACCCAATGTCGGTGGAATCGGCTGGCCGGTAGGTTGACCTGTTACCGAATGGGATGGACGGCAGGCCACGTCACTGTTCAACCTCTACCTGCCTGTAGATGAACACGTTTATGAGACTTGCTCCCACTCATTGAGAAAGAAAGCTGGTGGGCCCTGTGGCACGCGCTGCCAAAAATGAGCCCGACTCACAATGGACAACTGAGGGCAGAGTAAAGAGAGCATCGCTCCGGGGTCAAAAGGGCCTGGATTCAAATGCCGGCATCCCTGCTATGGCTTTAGACAGGGCATTTAATTGTTCTGAACCTTGGCTTCCTCACCTTCAAATGGGGATAATGCCACCTGCCTTGTGCGATTGTTGTAGATAATGTATGGAAAGTCTGCAACACAGACTAGGTGTTTGCTACACCGTAGCTATTATGAATTTTAGGAATGATACCAATGACAGAGCCTGATTTCGCAGGCTTTGTTTTGTGCAGCGTGCCCACACTGTTAATGCTTATCTTATGATCAATCACTACAAACACAGCCATTCTCCAAATCCACCCAATCCACCACCACCACCACCACCACCACCACCCACTCTCCCTCAGACTTCCTCCCAGCAGCAAAGCCTCCTCTCATCTATAATTCAATCTTTCTGTACAGATTACATTACAGGACGTTTAGAAAAACAGATTCTCAGATGGAATATATGTTACACGGGTGTTTTTAATACCCAGCAATTAAAATCCTCAAAACGAGAAAAAGGATCAGCAGGCAAGTTTTCAACATCTCCAGTGAGGCTCGACCTCGAAGAAGCCAGACTTGGGACATCGGATGTTAAAGCTGGTTTTTCTGGGATTGGGAACAGCTGGAGAAAGCCATCGCCTTGCAAGGTCTGTCAGAGATGAGCGATGTGCCTGCAAGGGGAGTCACACATGTCCTATTATCCTGAGAAACTCCAACATGCAATTTATAATCTGCTGTCCTATAAAGTATTCCAAAACAAAGATTTACACATTGTTCTAAAATCCTGTAACTCCCTTTCCTTCCATTCCAAAGTGTGAGGTTTCTAGCACGGCGATCTCAAGGTCCCACCTTCTGGAAGGCTGGCCTTGCCTTCTATCACTATCTATTTTTTTCATGCCCATCATCTGCATTCAAATCACCTGAGGCTGGGACGTCTGGGTGGCTCAGTGGTTGAGCATCTGTCTGCCTTCGACTCAGGGCGTGACCCCGGGGGCCCGGGATCGAGTTCCGCATCGGGCTCCCTGCACGGAGCCTGCTTCTCCCTCTGCCTGTGTCTCTGCTTCTCTCTCTCTGTGCTCTCATGAATAAATAAAATCTTAAAATAAAAAAAAGAATGGCGCTCTTAAGGGAGGCCTGAAAATTTAAGAACTCTAAGTCAAATTACAACAAAGAGCAAGATTTAAAGAAAATTGATGACTTGTCCACAGTCGTTACTCTGAACCAGATTCCATTTTCATTGACATTAGAAAGTCCCCTGTCCTCTATTCACAGTGTCTAGGACTCTCTGGGTCAGGCGTCCTAAAGTCCACCGTTCCCTGGACAGCCAGGGCCCCTGTGCTTCATGCCACTTGGCAGCCTCACTCAACAGCCAGCACCTACCCAGTCCTGCCCTGGCACTCCAACAGAGGAAGAAAATACCTTTCTGTTCCACTTGGTTGGCAAAACTGGGAAGAGAAAGAAAATGTCCCATGGAGGAAAAGATGTGTGAGGTTCGGCAGCATCTCTGCTTCACCCCCCATGTCCCACCTCACAGTCTGTGCTCCTGCCTCAGCCACAGGAAGTTTCTTCAATGTTCTATGCTTCTCCATCCCCAGGCCACCCCACCTGCTGTTCCTCCTCCTGGAAATGCCTTTCCACCCTGAGAACTCCCTTTCTTTATGCAGCCTGGTGCTGGTGCCCTCACCCAGCCTTAGGCTGAGCTCAGGGAAGCTCTTGGTACCCTGGGTCTCAGCCTGTGCCTTCCCTATTGCTACTCCTCCCTTCCAGTTCAGCAGGAAGTCTGCTTGAGATTCTCTCTCTCCCATTCCCTCTGCCCTTCCCCTACCCCTCTAAAAAAAAATAAATAAATAAAAGCTGGGCCATCCCAATCTTGAACTTCGTAATACAGGTTCTGCACTGTCCCCTGTTGTCTCTGAGAATCTGTTCAAGCACATCTTGGGTCTCTATTGAGGTTCAGATTCAACATGCATTCCTGGAGCATCCATCACATGGTGGGGTTTTTTTTTTTCACAGGATCCATTAAATCAACCATATGAGATAGGTAGTATTATACTCATTCCACCCAGGAGAAAACAGAGGCTCAGACAATTAAGATGACTCACCCAAGATCACGTAGCTAAGACTGTGCAGGGCCATGCTTCAGCCCACATCCCTAACTTCAGAGCTCTTCTCATTATAAATTTATATCACTTTCTCATATCAGAGCTGTTCCTTCTATGTCACCCCACAGCGCCCAGCTCAACGCTGGGAACAAAAGAAATTTTATTGAGTGGTTTAACTTTTGTCTTGTATCCAGGCTTTTGGCAAGTAAATAAAGCCCTGCCAACTTATGGCTTAAGACTGTATCAATCTAAGATAATTTTCTTAGATTGAGAGGTCAAAATGCAGCTATATTTAAGAAGAGACTTGGCGGGAAGAGGGGGAGCATGAACAGATGGAACAATATCATCATTAATACCATGCACTCCCATGCACTTCTTTTCAAAACATTCAAACGTGTAGGCAAAGTGCAAAAAGGTAAAAATTGTCTGTTTCCTGAGGAAGCCAGGCCCAAGTGTGAAAAAATGACATGCAGGCAAAGACGCCTGGAGACTCTTATTTTTGGTACAAAAAAACATTTCTTTTCAGTTATTAGATTAATTTTGAAATTGCTTATACACTAGTACATATATCTGAGAATCAAGAAAATATGGGTAATAACACTAGCTATGTGGTGGCTGACTTAACGAGGCTTCACTTTGCAAAGTATCTATATATGGTCCTTGAAGACATGAACTCTGTTTCATCCATCATGAACTCCACGCAATCGTCGTATCAGTGCATGAATAAATAAACATATTTATCCAGAAACTACCTTATCACATGAATCAAATGATTTTAAACAGAATACATATGAACGAAAATTTAAATTGATTCCAAACAGCAATGAACTGAGATCTTAGTTGCACTGTAACCTTACCAACTTTGGGAATCATCATACTTTTTTTGTTTTGTTAAGCCATTCTAACGGGTATGAAATTGTATTTCATTGTGGCTTTAAATTGCATTTTCCTGTTTCCTAATGCTGAGGAACTCCTTTTATGTGCTTATTAGTCATTCCTGTATGTTCTTCTCAGAAGTGCTTATTCAAGTTTTTACCCCCTTTTTATTGAGTTGCCTTTTTATTGTCAATTTGTAGGAAATCTTTATATATACCAGATGGGAGTCCTTTTGCCAGATGTAGGCATTGAAAATATTTTCTCCCAATCTGTGGTTCACTTATTTCTGCAAAAGCGTGTTTTTGACAAGCTTGAAACACACTCCTATATATCCATCGGTCCCCGGCTCAGGGCAGAGGGGGGTGGGGTTGGGGGTGTAAGAAAGCCAGTGGTGAGTGTGTATCAAGCCCAGGGAAGGCTGCTGCACCACGTGCTTCCGAGCCAGATGCCTTGTTATATTAAGGCTGGGAGTTTCCATTCTTCATCTTGCGGTCCTTAGTCTGTCCCAAGGAGCTCATGTCCACTGGGTACCTGGAGAGTGTCTCAGGGTACACAGACATTAGGGTCAAGGACAAGGTTTACACCAGCAGCAGCACTCTCTGGGCAAAGGGAGGAGTAGAAAGTTCCATGTGCGCATGTGTCCCACATGCACATGATACCCATGATATTAGACATCCAACAACCAGCACCCAACTAAACCACAAATGACAGCAATACAACCCCATTCTAGATATTTCCAGAGATACCCTGTGTCAATTCACATTTGTTTTTGTCTCTCACATAGTCCAAGAACAGTCACACACAGTGATAAGGCCTGTCATGGCTAATGCAGACAAGGCCAAAAAAAAAAAAAAAAAAAGAGTTTGTATAACTTAGTTTTTTTTTTCTTTTTATCAAAATAATGCCTCTGTAGAATAGGAAACCTAGAAAGTACAAATAAGCAAAGGAGAGAAAAAACTCAAAACTCACAACCGCACTCCCCAAAGATTAACTCTTTAATATTTTAGGGTATAAACTTTTAGTCTCTTCTTTTGTATATATGTATCTATGCTTTTGTTTTTGTTTTTGAAAAATGGGTTCATGGAATACACTATTTTGTAATTTGGTTGCTCCACATTCTTACTGTGAATATTTTTTTCATATCATTGCATGTCCTTCTATTCCATAATGTTTAATGGCTGGGTGGTTCTCAATTGAATAGATGCGCCACAGTTTAACCAATTTCCTACTGCTGAAAATTTAGCTTGCTTCCAATTTTTCACTTAAATGCAACACTGAGATAAACATTTTAATAGCTAAATCTTTGAGCATCCAAGATTATTTTCTTAGAATAAATTCCCAGAAGTAGAATTGCTTGGTTAATAGCCATGCAAACAATTTTGGGTTTTGACACATATCGGACAACTGCTGTTTTACTAAAGGGAAAAATCTTTAACATTTATGAAGCTAGTATGCACCGGGTGCACCGTGCTAGAGGCTTTAGCTGCATTATGTCTCGCTCACAACAACCCAGCTGAGGCACAGGGCTGCTGAGGCACAAGCCGGGATCAGAACTCACTTGTGTCCCACCTAAAGCCTGTGCTGTTTCGAAACCCCACTCTCTCGGCCTCTATTTAATGTGGTACACAAGTGGGCTAAGGCCCTTCTGGGGACACTTGGGTGGCTTAGCAGTTGGGCATCTGCCTTTGGCTCAGGGCTTGATCCTGGAGTCCTGGGATCCCACATCGGGCTCCCTGCAGGGAGCCTGCTTCTCCCTCTGCCTGTGTCCCTACCTCTCTCTCTGTGTGTCTCTCATGAATAAATAAATAAAATTTAAAACAAACAAACAAAAAAGGCCCTTCTTAAGGGCTTTTATAAAAGCTCTATGTTATTGGTGGAGGAGAAGCTGACCACTATAGTAGTATATCTCAGTGACTTAACCCAATAGAGACGGCCCCATGTTTTCATCATAAGGCCAGCAAGGTGGGCAGGGGGGAGGTCATGGCAGGAGGTGTTCCATGCAGTCATTCAGGCTCCCAGGCTCCTACCACCTGTGACTCTCCTTTAAGTCTTCTAGGATCACAGACCGGAGGATTATTTTGGGCTGGAAGCAAGTATGTGGTACGCATCCCTTCTGCTCCTATTCTGTTGGCTAGCATTCATTGGCATGGCCCCACTTCCCTGCAAAGGAGGCAGGGACGTGCAATGGGGCTGTGAGCCCAGAAAGAAAACACAGATACGACCAGGCTCTAACAGGATCTGCCACTGTGTTGACGGCAACTGGCTGTTCTTACTAACCCCCAGTTAATTGGCAAAATCCACAAATCCCTCCCTCAGCCTAATAAAGACGTTCAGTGCACTCCCAAGCTGTGTGCTTTGGGGGCATGGGGAGCTGATAACAGTAACAGAAGCTAATGGTTATGTAGTGTGCTCTGTATACAAGGGAGTATCCTAAATGGGTGAGCACTCTAACTTTGGAGTCAGCCTACCTAGGTTCGAAATCTGGCTGTTAACTTACTAGCTGTGTGGCCTTGGGCAAGCTCCTTAACCCTCGGCTTCAGGTTCCTCATCTGGAAAATGGGGCGAATAATGGCACCCATATCACAGGTGGTTGTAAGGATTATATGTGCCATATCTTTAAAGTACTTGGGACGGGGGCACCTGGGTGGCTCAGTGGTTGAGCGTCTGCCTTCAGCTCAAGTTGTGATCCTGGAGACGCGGGATCGAGTCCCACATCAGGCTCCCTGCATGGAGACTGCTTCTCCTTCTGCCTGTTATTAGGGATAACATAAGGGATGCCTATTTATTTATGAATAAATAAATAAAATCTTTAAAAATAATCATAATAAAGTACTTGGCACAATGGCTGGCACAGATCAAACCTCATCTGAAATTTAGCTACTGTGGCTGGGATGCCTTGCCAGGCGTCACGCTAAGTGCTCTGAAGTTATCAGACTTCTCTGGGCCACGGTGGTCTCCTCTATAAAGTGGGAGTGATCATTTCTTGCCACTAGGCTCTTGTTGCAACATAGTGAAGTCATTCACGTACAGCACAGCCCAGCGTCTGGCCAGAGCGAGCCGCTCGGTGGACGGCAGGCCTGCTTGATGCCCCCGACATGTTCTGATTCATCGGGGGCGGCACAGTCGCCTCACCCACCCTGTGTTGCCGTCGAAGGTCACTGCCGACAATTCCAGGCTCTCATTCACTATTGGCCGAGGGGAAAAGAATTCTATAACCAAAGCCATCTCCTGCACTCAGCCCCTGTCCCATTGTGCACGGCGAGCATGGTGCTGCAAGCACATTATTCCACTCCTGAGGACGCCGTGCCCTTCCCCCTCGGGCTCCTATTCAGCTTAGATTAAAAAGGCACTGCCTTTCCCAGCTGCCTTTCTGAAATATTCATCCTGCACACAGAATTCCAGTGCACAAGGCAGCCCCTTCAGAAGCCTGGGAGACTTCTTTTTCCAGCAGCGTGCCCACCAGGAGGCCAGGTGGTGACGGGCCCACTGAGCAGCCTGTGGACTAGTCCTGGCCACCACCCAGCTGGCGCAGGACATGCTGCCCACACCAGCCTTCATCCTCTTAGGTCCTGCTTGGTGGCCTCACAGCTCCACTCTGCCCTTAGACACCCAGACAGGGCCTCTCTAAAAGGAATCTCATAAGTTCTGTGTCCTGGTCACCTTCCTAGATCTCCTACCTCCCTCTCTGTCTCTCCCTCAACCCAACCCCTATTTGGGCAGACATCCTAGATAAGCATATCTCTTTGGCCCCAAAGAGCCAAATCACCAATAACCGTCCATCTGCCCTGATGTTATATTTGGTTCACTTATGCCCGGGATATCCTCTCTCTCTCCCCATCCCAGCTCCCGGGATACCAGCATGCGTCAGAGCCTCAGACTGCCAACACTCTCATTCAATATCCTCTCCCCAGCCCCAGTCCCATTTTCCCTGGACAGTATGTTTGGTGGCCCTAAGCCACCTTGTCCCTCAAAAGACTCAGGGCCTCCCTATCTCCCATGAACTGCTCCACATGCTTGTCGGTAGAATGCCAGTGCACAGTTTTGCAAGTCCACCGATGCCTGAACTGTATTTAAATTCATCCATTCATGCCTTAAACTTAAGTAAGGAAAATAACGATTCGGGGTGACACCCGAATCCTCACTGCTAATGTGAGACAAATTTTTGAGCGGGTAAAGGTCGCCCCTAAAGTGACCCACCTACTTTGTGGGATGCCTGGGAACCAAACGATCTGCCCAGATTTAAAAAAAAAAAAAAAATTCATCCATTCACTCAAATATTTAAAGAGTTAAGAAAAATCTTTTAATTAATCATTTAAGGAATGCCTATGTCCAGTCACTGTGCTAGGTGCCAGGAGTACCGAGTCTAATAGGTCATATTCCTGCCTCCACCAAGCTCCCAGTCCAGTGGTGGAGAGAGACCAGGAAATAGATAATGAAGGGATAGCCCGACAGCTGTGAGGATGAGGACATGCTCAGACAGGAGAAATGCCCCAGCTTACAGGGTCAGCAACGGCTTCCCAGATGAGGCTATCCCTAGCTGAGTCTTAAACGAAGAGGAAAATCAGGCCCACAGGGTTGCTGGGGCAGCCTTCCAGGCAGCCAAGAGAGCAAGGGTGTAGGCAAAGAGGCAGGAAACAGCAAGGAACCATTACAACCCAGTTTGAACCACTAGATGGAGAGGTGTAGGAATTGGGGCTGCAGAGGGGTGAGCCTAGGTTGTGGTTACAGGGAGGGCCCACTCAGCCAATTTGCCCTGACTTTCCTTTTTCAGCACTGAGAGTCCCACATCCTAGGAATCCCATCCCCGCCCCCCCCCCGCCCCAGTGTCAAGCAAAGTGGGGCAGCTAGTCACCCTCATCGAAGAGCTCTTTGTTGAGTTGAAGGGCTTGGACATTTTGTAGAGGTGACCAGGAGCCCACGGAGGATCACAAGCAGGCAAGACACGATCAGATTTGTATTTACAACCTACGCAGAAGACCTGCTCCAACTGCTTCCGCAGCTGGGCCCAGTGGGCACATCAACCACGGCGTCATAACCTTAGAGCACACCGACCACCGATACTTTGCCCTGAAATCGAAGGCTCCGTCACTTGCTGCTGGCCTGCAGTCACAGAGGACACCACGGAGGGTCGCTGGAGATGGAAGCTCCTCCTCCTTGCACACCCACGCGGCTCACGGTAACCTCCTCCGAAGCACTCCACTTCCTGAGCGTTAGATGACAAAACATAGAAATTCCGGAGACAGTCCAAGCATGTCGTGGTCCAGCACGACTTCCAGCTAGTGCCAGACTTTCAGAGCCCCGGGGATAATATATCTAATGCAAGGGGACACCAGTTGCCTAAGGAAATCCGATATGGAGAGAATCCCACTGTCACAGGCTTGATGGATATCGATATTGCTGTGTGGGTTCAGATCTCATTGAGGCCAACTAGATTGTTTCCAGAGCAAAGAGAAGACGTACTCTATTATTTATTAGTTTTATTTGTTTGCATAAAAAGATTCCGCTTACATGGCTAATTGCAAGTAATACAACAACCAGGGGGTGAGGAGGATCAGAACAAAAGGGATGTCGGGAAGGTAAAAACCATCCCGGCAGTATTTATCCCTTCCGCAACTATAGTTCAGGATATTAATTATATAACGTTATTATAAATGTCTATAATTATAGACATTATAGCTACCCAAAATATTCATTAAATCTGTCCTTTGAGATGTTCTGTGGGTGCTGCGGAGGGGCCTGTTAAGCTCCCGGTGCTGGTGGAGGCAGGAAGTGCTCCCTGGGGAGGCTCGGTGGGCAGGTGAGCGGGGCCTGCCGGGTCCCACGCAGACAGCAGAGGCAGGAGGAAGGCACGCGGGTCTCGGGGGTCCCTGGCAACGCAGGCCGTCTGGAGGGAGGCGGAGAAACCCCCCTGAGAAGTACCCACTGGGCATGCGGTCAGCACCCCAGGGACACGGCCGGTCGGGCGATGCTAGGGGAGAGAAGAACCAGGGCGGCGGAGGGGGCCAGGCCCAGCAGGCGTCGGGGCCAAGGCGACTGCCACTGTCCCGTCCCTACCCCTCCCTCCATAGCGGCCCCTCAGGCGTCTGCTTCAGAACATAACCAGCAAACGGAAAGGAGACGGACATTTCCTAGTGACCGAGTGTCAGGCCTGGGCACACACTTCTTCCAGAGGTCACTTGGAATTTCTCCGGTCACTGTCACGGCTTCGTGGCTCCCCACCCGACTGCCATCCTCCTGTCGGGTAACGGGCCTTGCGCTTACTCTCTCTCCAACCCTCCCGGCTTCTGCACCCTGTCCCCGGCCGTGGGCGTCCCCGCTCCCTGACCCCCTCCACCTGGCCTGCCTGACCCTGACCCACGGGGCAAGCCCGCCGGCCTCCCTAGCGGCTACATGAGCCCAGGGAGCTGACCTCCCCTGCACGCCGTGCAGCTCCGCTGCCGCCGTCGCCTCCGTTAGGACGCAGTCTGGGGGCAGCCTGGGGGGCTCAGCGGTTTAGCGCTGCCTTCGGCCCAGGGCGTGATCCTGGAGACCCGGGATCGAGTCCCACATCGGGCTCCCTGCGTGGAGCCTGCTTCTCCCTCTGCCTGTGTCTCTGCCTCTCTCTCTCTCTCTCTCTCTCTGTCTCTCTCTCATGAATGAATTAAAAAAAAAAAAAAAAAAGACTCCGTTTGGGCAGCAGCATCCCCAGGAAACCTCTCTGGGCCGGTCCCGGCACGCGCTGGGAGAGGAAATCAGGAGAGGGCAAGCGGCTTGCCTGACCACACCAACACGGAGCGGGCAGGGCTGGCCCCAGGCCCACGAGCACCCGCAGAGCCACGTGCCTGACGCGAGCCCGGAGCCCGGGTTGCGGACCCCAGAACTACAACAGACGCCCCGTCCCCAGGGTGCTCAGCGGCTGGCCCGGCCCACTTCTTGCCAGAACCCCCTCACAGGGCCCGGAATGTGCGTACGGATCATCCATTCTCTCCGGGCAGAAAGACACAACCAAAGGTAGCGCCCAACCTGTTCTGGGCCGGGCACCTGGAGGCTCCGGGGGACAAAGTCGGCCTCTGCGACAGGGAGCGCTTTCCGGGCCAGCGGCTCCCCCCGGGCTCCCCCGGGCACCCCACCCCGCGCTCCACAGGCCATTCCCGTGGCGATCGGAGCAGCATTTGTCCCCAGCTTTGCACTAGGCCAGCTATCAGGGACCCAGTGCACACACGGCGCCGCCACCCCGCGCCTGCCAGGGCGCTGATAAGGTGCCCTCGCGGGGTCTGGACCAGCAGCAGCAGCCCGGGAAGCGCGGGGGCCCCGTGGAGCCAGAGGCACGCTGCCAAGGCATCAGGTCAGGGGTAGAGCAACAAAGAACGAAATAACACCCCAAAGCACCGAGGGCTGCACACAAGAATGAAGCAGGCCCCCCCAGCAGCCCGCCCCACCCTGTTTTCCGATGGCTTCAAAGGGTCCCCTGCAACTTGGAAGCGGGAATCCAGATGCCAGGTGTGCAGGGGCCCGGTCCGTGACAGCCAAGGCAGGGGGAGAGGTGTGTGTGCAGTACACACCACTTCACGGCGCTGGGAGCTGGTCTCCCACACGCTCCGGGAAACCCTCTCGGCCCTCCCCAGAGAGGAGCTGTTAGTTCCAGGCCCAGGCAGCTCCGCCCCGTCAAATGCTGCCGCCCCCCTCATCTTCCACCTGCCTCCCCCAGCCCCACCGTCTTAATCTATTCAAAAGGCTGTTACCCAAATGAATCTTCACTCGCTTCCCATCCTTCTCCGCAAGCTGTTAGACCCTGGCTCCTGACTCCTTCAGCTTTCCCAGAGAAAACGCCTCCTCTAGTCTCCCAAAGGAGTGAGACGAGGTGGAAATCCTGGGGGTCTTGGTGGGATGGCCCAAGCTTTGCACTAGGAAGCAGAGACCCGGCTGGCCATTGTCAGTAAATCCCTAACCTCTCTGGGCTTTGAGAGTTTTGTCTGTACGTTAGGTACGAAAGTACTTTATTCTGAATACCCAAGTCATGTTTGGAAACTTCTTCCAACTCAAAGGTCTATGATCAAACCCAAGTCCACGGTCCACCACCTTTCATCCATACATTCTATGTGCGAGGAACACAGAGGGAAGAGGGGTGGTCCCACCCCCACAGAGCCCATGCCTAATGGAGAGTCAAGCATGCAACTATCCAAACACGGTAAGAGGCACAGGCACGTTGTAGCCCAGGGCTCTGTGGGAGCTGAGAAGAGCCTCCATATCTGCCTGGAAATGGGCAGAACAGAGCAGGGGATGAACTAGAGGTTAATGGATGGGCAAGATGGGCAAAGGCTCTCCAGGCTGAAGGAAGAGCCAGTGCAAAGGCATGAGGCTACTGGAGAGCTGGGGCAGCACCCCACCAAGCTCCTGGACCACATCCCTATGTCCCCTGTTCTTATTACCTGCTTGAGACAGCACAGTCAATACTTTTCAGCTTTTTACAGGCCCAGACCCTTTGTGCTACTAACAAGAAAGTAAGATCTGGAAAAAAGATAGGATCAGAACCATGTCCTTCTTGTCTGGTGCCCTTTGCCCACCTCATGCGTTCACAGACTTCTCTGGGCCACCTTATCACTTAAAGTTCGAGAACACTGGGAATGTTATTCCTTCTGGAACTATCTCCACCCCACTACTTTCTGGACAACTGAGCTCAACATAGAGTGCCATAATGGGAGGGCAGAAAAGTGGTGCATAGGAAACATACCACTCAGGGAAATAAATGCTTATTAAATACACAAACATGTCAAACCTCTGCTTTAGCATCACTTCCTCCTTGAAGCTTTCCCTGACTACTGATTCAGGCCAGGTGTCCCTCCTTTATTTTCCCAGAGCCCGGATGCTAATGCCTGAGCACCTGTCATACTTTTCTATAACTATCCCTCTATTCACTCACTACCTTCCCTGCCAAACTGGGCATTCTAGACATTGTCTGGTATACAGTAGGTCCTCAATGAATGGTTTTGGATGCATGGATGGATAGATGGGCAGAAAAACAAGCCTATTTCCTTGTGAGACAGTGTGAAATTGTAGGAAGAACTTGAAACCCAAAGGGAAGACTTAGATTCAAGTGCAGGTCCACCACCATTGGCAATATGGCTCTGGATGGCTTTCCCATCCCTCAGAACCTCCGGCCCCTCTTCTGTGCTAAGGGAATCTGAATGTACCTACAACCTGGTCATGAGATTTGAATGTGATCACCCCTGTGAAGGTGCTTTGTAACCTACCGAGTGTTGGGTACATGGTACCTGTATTTACCAATTAGGATGCTTCCAACAGCAAACAAAAGAAAACCCATTTTAACTTAGCTTAAACAAGGAAATGTCTTGGCCCGCCTGACCAGATATGCATGACTAGGAAACATTTTGAGCAGGAATTATAGAAAGTAGAAAACATGAATTTTCCTAAAACAATCTCCGTAAACTTGCCTTTTCCTCCGTGGCATGTCTGGCTTTAAAACAGCAAGCTTTTAGCAGTCACACCCAACCTGAATGAGAACTAGAGGCCACCTATAAGAAAAAAGTCTGTGGCTGTATTGTAGCTGTTTGTTTAAGCAACAGGTTACGCCTAGAGACATTCAATTCTTTTGCCTCGTCTCTCCCGAAATCCTCTTCAGCCACCCTGCCTAGATATTTACAGTGATATCTGTGTTTTTAATAAAAATGAATCTTGGGAGGAAAGGCTAATAAAATAATCATAAGCACAGTACCCACCTACCATCAGCACCAGAAGATAAAAAAATAAAGAGCTACAGGAATGCCAAGAGACAATAACATGGGATTCTTTTGTTGAGACCTTCCAGGGGACCTTAGTGTTTTGTTAGGTAAGGGTGACGGGACCTGAACACCTGCACAGATGAAAGCACGAGGCTCTCATGTAATTCTGTAGATACATCCAGATGCATGCAAGCCACAGCACCCAGCAGGTCATGCACAGAGACTGCCAACTGTACTCCCCAGAACAGCGTCAGCTGTTGGAAACTTCTAGTACCTAATTTAATAGGAGGGCAAGGCTTGGAGAACAGGAAATTCAGACTGATGCAGAACAAGAGCTGAGCTTGAAGGGGAGGGGGTAGTAATTAAAATGCAAGCCCTAGGAAAAGAACAGCCCAGAAGCATTCTGCTGGAATGGAAGGAAAGGGAGCAGCAATGCAGTCATTGCCTTGCTTTCTCAATGCGTGGTCTCTGGTCTATACCCACCTTCCTCCAGGGTGAATTTAGACATGTCTGATTTTGAGCAGCTGCAGCGAGAAAATGGTGCTCCTGTAGGCATCTCCTGCCATAACTTCATGAAGAATCTTTACCCAGATGTGTAGAGGGGATTGTGGAAAGGCACAACTGGTTGCCACCAACCAAGAAGTTGGACAAATGTCCAAGAAGTTGGACAAGAAGTAGGGAGTGGCTCCAGGTAGCCTGCCTTGGGCTAAAATTTGCAAGTGTCATCGTCCAGGAGCAGCTGTCGATGTGGCCAGAGAGGCGGACGTCAGGGTCCTAGTCCCCATCCAAAGGCTGGGTGAGCCAGGCAGCATCCAACCGAAAGCGTCAGATACAATCAAAGTCCGTCTTTGTGTACCAGAAGGACCGCCAGTCAGAAGGGAGGTGGGGCAAGGTCCTGATAAAGGCACAGGGATAAGCATCAAATCCAAAGAGAAGAAAAACCCTTGTAGGGGGATTAAGCGATATCAAGGACGCCAAAGTGCCAGGTAGGACAAACAGCGGGGGGACAAGGTGAGGGGAAGGTTACATATTCTGAATATCCAGATTCTGAACTGTCCTGGATTCATGATATTTCCAGAGTTCAGCCTTCTTAAGATCAAAAGGAGAGACGGTTAAAATAAAAAGAAAGAAGGAAAGGAGTTGACCCAGCTCAGCAGCTTCTGATTGGATTCTCTTGCTGTTTCTTCCTATTGTGCAGGGTAAGAATGGATACATAAAATATGCTTAGATAATTGCAACATAAAAGCTCAAAATAACCGGCTTCTGCAGAAGCACAGGGAGTGACTGGGGATCCCTCAACTCTGTGCCACGCGAGGATACACCATGGTGCCCCAGGACCATCCAATTGACCCTAGGTCACCCCCATTATCCTGCACCAGGCACTGTGACAAATCATCCTTAGGCGAGGACAGTGACGAGGGGTTTTGTATAAACAGATCATTATTTTTAAAGACCTTTTAAGAAAAATTATCTTTGAATGCATCGGGTATTTAGATTCCTAGATAAATGGTCATCTATTGGAGCTGACAAAGAGTTACAAGTGCCAATTACTGTACACATAATAAATAAGACAACGAGATTATTTGTGAAGTCAGAAAAGTGCATGTTTCAGGGGTAAAAACAGATTGGTCATACGTGTGGTAAATTATGGTCATAATACACTACCTGCATTGCTATGAAATGCACATACTGAGTTTTGCTGTCTGGGCAGCCAAGAGAGATCTATCCGTGTTTAAGGATTTGATAATACATTTGATATGATCATAATTAATTTGATAATATAAATTATTATCAGAATAACTCAATGTAGTGTTATCATGTAGGTGATCTTGATTAAAACCATTATACCTTTTCTGAGGGGGGAAAAAGCCTGTGGTTTGGGGTTTATCACCTCCTTCAGCCTCCACTTGCTCACCTATAAAACTGGGTACCTTACTGCTCTTCTGATTCTTTCATTCGACATCTAACAAACATTCATCAGCCCCTGACCACGTGCAGCCACATCCCAGGTACAGAGGTGAACAGGATAATGCATTCGCCTTTGTGGATTTTACATGGGTGGGTGGGGGGAGACCATCAGCAAACAAGTATACAAATCAGCATGCGATGCCACGGTAGATAGGGTAAGTGCTCTGACCAAAAAACAAGGGCAGGGTACAGGCACAGAGTGGAAGTAGGGGTCCTGCAGGAGGAGCTGGTTTGGATGACGTATCCAGTCCACATCTTTCAGGGGAGGTGCCCTGAAGGGAGGGCAAGGCAGCCATGCGAACACTGGGGGAAGCGTTTCCAGGCATGGGGAATGGCAGGTGCAAAGACTTTAAGGTATGGAAGTCACAGACAGGTTCAAGGAATGGCCCAAAGGTCACTGTGCCTCATGGTAAGTGAAAAGAGGGTGAAGAGGCAGGCAGAAGCAAAGCTTTCTTTTAGACTTCCAGGTGGGGTGTATGAGCCCGGGGCACAGGTGTACACTTGGGTCTGGAGGCATACACAGATGTTAACACAGCAAGCATGGAAGGTAAAGCCTAAGGGCTGGACAAGCTCACCTATGAAGTCCTCGAGAAGAGAAAAAAAGGACTGAGGACTGAGCCTAGGGGCACGTGACATTCAGAGAAAGAGCCAATGAAAGAGGCTGAACGTTATTAGTTCAGGTGAAACTGGACTAATGAGGTGAAACCATTAGTACGGCAGAAAAAGCAAGAGAATGTGAATATTGCAAGGAGAGGGAGCGATCTGGTTTTGCAGGAATGATACAGGGTAACATAGGTTAAAGTTTTAGCACAGTGTCCAGCAAAGAGAGGACTCTCGAAAATGTTACCTGCCTCCTCTAGTTTCAGAGAGAATCCGGTAGCACAGGATTTCAGATGAGGGGGAAATCAGCAGAGACTGGAGAAAGAACCAGTATTCCCCACCCCAGTTTAAAAAAAAAAAAAAAAAAAAGACTGGTTAGGGTTAACACGAATTTCTCCTAGAAACCCCAACAGCCCAAATGGCCA
Source organism: Canis lupus dingo (assembly GCF_003254725.2). Lineage (NCBI taxonomy): Eukaryota > Metazoa > Chordata > Mammalia > Carnivora > Canidae > Canis > Canis lupus. The sequence goes on along the minus strand of NC_064263.1, from coordinate 42,002,751 downwards.
AATGTTGTGAAATGTTTATGATACGCTGCTGCCGCAGCAGGGAGGCCCTGAAACCTGGTATCTGCAGCCACTTCTCAGCATTACTTATTACCCAAACCTCACAGGCCTGGCCTTTCCACCAGCTCGGGCGGCGGGCTGGGATTCTGAGGCAGGGTTCAGGCTCACTCAGCATGGAGCCATTCTTTTTTGTGCACCATCCTTCAAGCTCGGGGACATGGGGACCTGGTGCTGGAGGCCCCCCCGCTCCCCTCTGCAGGCATTCACAGACATCCGGAGGAAGCAATGGCAGCCCAGCTCTGTTGTCCCTCTGAGCAGCTAGAAAAGGTCTCGCTGACAACCATTTAAGATCCAGGCCACGCTCCATCCGAAGAAAATACAAACCCAGCTGTCATCTAACTCACAACAAATGTGGGCCCTCCAGTGGTGATCTGAATGGATGGAGCACCAGAGAAAGCTGCCAGACTTCAAAGGATAAAGGGACCTAATGGAAAGAACCAAAATAATCCCTCGTTGAGCACTTTTCAGCTGGGGAAGCACATGCACATTCATGGTTTCATAAGATCTGTGGCCATAAATAGGATGCTACCCCGCTTTTACAAACAAGGAAACTGAGACAGAGGGGAACTGGTTTACCTGAAAGCACATGATGCATTTAATAGCAAAGCTAGGATTATATGCAGGTTTCCTGGCTCCTTGCCTGCAGGGCTACCACGAGGATTGAGTGAGATATGGAAATGGGTGTGTGTAGGATGCTGAGATGCCAGGCCTCACAAACCAGAATTAGGAGAACTGAATTTTGGAGCTGAAATCCCGACTAACTAATCACCAGACAAGTTACCCTTAACCTCCCCAGCCTTCAAGTACCTCACCTGATGGTACCTCCCTCCTTTTCGAACCATGGTAAAAATCAAATGAGAAAATGGAAAGCACACTCTCTGGTACACCCTAAGCGCTCAATAGGTATTTTCAATAGCAATAACAATTATTTTCCACTATTTGAGTGGCCTTGGGCAAGTTGCTTCTCTTTGTTTTTTTTGGGAGTTAGAGGTGTCCTTACCTAGAAAACGAGGGGAAGCTAAACTAGGCTCAGTCAGAAGGTGGTAAGAACATGGTGATTCGGAATGAAGACTGGCATCAGGTGGTGAGGTTTGGGTGCAGGCTCCTCTGAAAGTTACTGTCTCAAAACCACATTGCCCCATCAGTAAAGTGAAGATGAGAAACAGTACCTACCAGCTGAGGTTTTTCTGAAGATTACATGAAATAACGCACATGGAATTTTTAGTACGGAGTAACACATGATAATAATAAGTGCACAATAAAACTTGGTTAATGAAGTTGTTTCCACTTTTCTGCAGTTCTTTTCCAACAATGGCAAGATCATACAAGACAATGTGCTTAAGGACCACCACCCTCCACCCCAGTCTTCCATCTGTAAAATGGGGGCTTGGTCTATAGGGTCTCAAAGATCCTCCACCACTGACATTCTCTGGGGTTATGGGTATCTCAAGGCAATGCCTCTTCCCAAGGAGCTGCAGAGTCTACCCAAAACTCAGAGTTGGAGAGCCCAGCTGACTGCTGTTACACAGCTTGGAAGCCACTTCTCCTGGCACATGTCCCCTTAGCGTTAACTGTCAGCAAACCCAGCCTTTGAAGCAACTGCAAATGATGTATCTGTGCAGGATGGAGAGTCAGCAAGTGCCGGCGCCATGTCCTCCTCCATGCTTACCCAACTCCATCCTCTGACTTAGCACATTCCTGGGTCATTTCAGGACACAAAGGAAGTTTCAGAGGAAAGAGAGGACGGTTCTCCCCCTTCCTTCCTAAATATATACTCGACTCCCTGTTGTAATTACTCTCCTTTCGGTCCAAAATATTTAGCAGAAACATTTGAGAAGCGGGCGAGCACCTGCCACCAAGCGATGTCACATGAGGCCTCTACTGCTCAGAGTCCCCTGATATCAGATGACATACTCTCTCCTGCACAAAAGCTGCATCTGGGTAATTAGAATCAGACTCTGCAGCAGAGTTTGAGCAAAACTTGCTGAACAAAATGTTATCATGCAGCTCCCTCGCTTCCCCCATCTCCCAAGACCAGCTCAATGAAAAGACTTGTCCAATAAGAAGACTTAACCATTTCCTCATTAGCCATTCTTTCACCCATTCAGGCCAAATTGGTATTTGATGCAACAGGGAAATGTGTCGAGTACATTATTAATCAAGTTCAGCAAAGGAAAGGTCAGGGGGGTTACGGGCACAATTACGGGATATGGGCAACAGGCCAATGAGAGAGCGCGTCGGGGAGGAGGGGGAATCTATGGCAATGAAATTATGGAGGGTTATGAATAGTTGGAGGCAACTGAAGGGCTGATATTCTGCCCAAGCTGGACACGTGCGAGGCTTCTCTCAACTGTTTTCAACTGTTTATTATTATTATGGGGAAAACGTCTTGGCTCCAAGGCAACCAGTACAGAGAAGTGAACCCAGAAGGCCTCAACCTGGTCTTGGGAACAAGAATCACTCGCTGCCAAAAATTCAATTGGAAATGTATCAGACTGGTTAGAGCTCCAACGAGGAAAAAGATGTCAAGGTGCCCACCGAAGGAAACTAGGCTTGTTACCTTTCGATTTTCTGATGCAGGTGCTCGATATTCTCAACAGCCCCGGGGGGTGGAGGGGTGGGGCATGGGTCTCCAAAAGACTTTTCCAGATAAAGTATGCTGGGGTCTGGAAATGGCCCCCGAACTGCCTTAACTGGGCATTGATTCTTTAGAATCGATGTGCATTTAATTCTACACACACACACACAAATGGTAGCAAAACCATCAAGAAGGTCTCCCAAGGGCACAGCACAAAGAAAATCTCTGAGGAAGTCCCCAAAGTTTGCAAAGGATGTTGCACCAGAAGTCAACCACACAGCGTTAAAACCCTCAATCCCTGTAAACAGGCGTGGCTATGGAAAAAGGGCTCACGTTAAACTATAGCACAGAGAGGATGATCCATCTAGTTTATCAAACACAGAGAACACCAGGCAGAAACGAAGTTGCGGTCATTTTATAAAGGTTCTTAGATTATTAATCTGAATCGTCAATGAAAGCTTTCATTAAGTTGCACCCTAGGAATTGATTTGCAATGGGTCGCTCCAATGTGCTATGCAAACTTGCTGTAGAAAATTAGTCATCCTAGACTCCCTAAAGAATACAGACATGACATCCGGGCATCTGTTAAGTTTGCTCAAAAACATATGCGAGCCTTTTTTTAAAGAACCATAATTACATCCTGCTGAAACCTCCAAGGACCCCGCTAACTGCCTTTGTATTACAACATCCATTTCCCACTTAGGCAGGCTCGGCTCTGCTATTTAGATGTGCGTTGCAATCTGCTTGCTCCTCCAGCACACTTTCTTGGCTTGAGGCTACAAACGGTCAGGTCCTTCATGCTCAAGACACCGGACTTAGAAGAAGCAAGAGTCACAGGGTGGTGTGCGCATGCACCCTTTGTTAAAATGAAAGCAGGAATGTAAAGCCAAAAGGGAATTTTAGCACTAATCTAGACCAAGTCTCTCATTTCAGATGCTACTCTCAAGACCAGAGAGGCAAGTGGAAGGCCCAATGTCACACAGCTTAAACATGAAATGGCAGAGCAATGAAAAGATTAGGCTCTGGTAAGACAAACAACAAATCCATGTGCTATTATTTATTTGCTGTGTGGCTTTGAGCAAAGCACTTCACTTCCCCGAGTCTCAGGTCTTTCATTTATAAATGGAAACAGTGTCTGGGATTAAAGAAGCACCCAAGGAACATGAGCTGTCAGTCTCCTTTTCACTGTCACAAGCATGACCTATTTCATCCTCCAAACAATGTTACAAGGGGCGGGGGGGACTGGAATTACCTAGCCTCGTCATACAGACGAGAAAGCAGGGGCTCACAGTAGCAGAATGACTCTTCCAAGGTCACACATCCCCAGGTCCAGCTTCTCACAATCCTGCTGAAGTGGGGGGGGGGAGCTGAGCCCCATTCTGTATCCTACCGGTTTGCTTGACTTTACCCAAAGATGAACAAGCAGGTTTGGCTTGGAAGGAGGAAGCCTGCTTATTTGTGTCTGTAGGAGAGCAGAATTATCATGGCCACCATTCTCAGGGCTTCAAATCCTGCAGGGCCTCTGGGTCTGGCTGGCTGTTCCCTGCCCCGGGGAAGGGAAGAGAAGAGTTGCATCCCCGAACCTGCTACTGGAGGTTGGGAGCATGTGTATGGCCGGGGGCGGGGGGGGGGGGGGGGGGGACATATTACTTCCTCAGGACTCTCCTGCATGTTTTAAAGCTGACATCAGAGTACTTGTCAATGCTCCATCAGCCTGCCCTCCTGACCCCTAAATCTGGCCTTTGGGAAAAATCTAATTGCCTACTCTGAGTGACACCAGAGCCACGTGAGAGATAAAGTTATATACAGTCATTTTGTGATTATGTTTCCTAATGGGAGGAGAAATGCATTGAACGCATTGAATGAATGCATGAGTGAATGAATGAATGCACACCAGGATTATTTATGCTAAGCTCTGGAGTGCAATAGAATGATGTCTCCATTACTGTGTCTTCTGGGAACTCAGCCCCTGTAAGGCCGTTAGTCAAGGACGGAGCCACGAGGAAGCCGCTGGGGCTGTCTTTAATACAGACCCTAAATATCAGGCCTCTCTAAGCTTCACTTTGGGAAGGTTTCCAGTCCTTAGGCCCACAAGGATGGAAACACAGCTCAGGCAGGATGGGTTACTAGGGGGGATACCATCCCACAGGGAGGCAGAGAAGCCTCCAAGGGCAGATGGGCTAGAGGTATGTCATCTTATTTAATAGAGCCTATCGGAGGCTTTCTGAAAAAGCTACCACCATAGGCAATACCCTATATCCTTGCATTTGTCCATTTAGTGATTCATTCACTGCATGAAAAGTTCTTAGAGAACCTACAATGTGCCAGATATGAGGCCAGAAATACACGAACAAGTAAGACTTGGCCTGAATCTTTGAAAAGCTCATTCCTAAGTAGGAGAGACAGACAAGGAAACAGCTGTCCACAATGAAGTGTGAGAAGTCCACCACAGGGGTCAGCTCTAGGGGCCCTGGAAGTACAGGGGAGGGGCCCCCAACCCAGCCAGGAAGAAGGTGGCCAGAGAAGGCTTCCCAGAAGTGACTCCTGATCTGAATCTTCAAGGAGGACAAAAAGATCTAGCATGGTCAGTAGGTGGTTGCTGAGGGAACAGCAAATACAAATTACAGATGGTGCTGTGTGACAAGGATTGAGGGCCTGGTCCTGGGTTCCTCTGGGCATGACAATTCTGGGCCTCAGGGTCCTTGTGTACACAACAATGACTCTAGATTTAAAGCCCCAAATATCAAAGCGGGGAAACCAACCAGACCTAAGAAACCTGCCCTCAATGGTGCCCCCCCAAAAAAGTGCATAGCTGACACAAGCCATGGTTGGAACAGTCTAGCAGCTACTAAACTATAGCTATTTATTAAACCCCAGCTAGTTGTCTGTTTAATATTTGGGAGTAGTGGGATAGAGTCAGGCGTAGCAAGGAGCTGCTATGTATCAAGCTCTCACTATGCCTTAGACGGTCTCAGTGTTCTCTGAGAAGCATTTTTCTCCCCATTTTACAGATGAAGAAACAGGCCCAGAGCCGAGAAGCAATTTGGATAGGGTCCTAGCCCAGGGGTCTGTTGGGTTGTGGATCCAGCTCTTCCCAGGACATCCGTCTGCCTCCCACCCACCAATGGCCACTGGAGCAAGCCCATCCCAGGGACCCGAAGCCTTTCCTCAACTCAACACCCACGTTCTTGTCCAGGTAGGAGCTCCTGGCTCCCCTCTGCAAACCGGCCTCACAGGGAAAGCTGCAGAAACGCAACTCTCCTAGGCGAACTGAGCAGAGAGCAGCCCTGGCCCCCCTACAAGTGAGGGGCGCCCCTCGACAGCCCTCCCTCTGACCTCCCAGAGCTGCAGACCTAGAAGAGCCCCATGGGGCATGTACAGCCCTCAGGCGCCACTGCTGCCTCTCTGCACCACCAGCCCTGAGCTCCAGGGAGCCACAGTCTCCTGACATCATGCCTCCTGGTAACCCGACCCCTGATGACCGCTCCCTCCTCAGCCCTTTTGGGCCCATTGTAAGGGCACAGGGGAGAGAGGTCAGCCCCCAAGGGGAAGGAGCCAGGTGGGGATCTTGTGAGTGGCCGCTGAAATGAGAGATAATTTTGGTTATTGGCATCTCCCACAGGACTTCCCCATTCTCAGAGCTGCTTCTAATTCTCTGGCTGCTTGGAGAACAAGACCTGCTTCAGTTCACACTAAAAGAGCAAGGGTGGCTCTCCCTCTGGGCTTACCCTCTGCATTAGCTGGCCAAGCGCAGAAGCAGGTTTAGTCAGGTGCTTTTTTACTCTAAGAAGATAAACACTTGTGAATAGACCCTTTATTTAATCACTGACACGTGCCCTCTGTAGGGTTTAAGTACCGGGCAAACATTAAATTTATTTAAATACAATTCTAATTCAGCAGACATAAGGGAAAGCTTGAAATTTATAACTTCTTTAAGTCCCCCGGGTATTTATGGAGCACTGCTGTAAGCGCGGCCTATGACCAACTCTGGAGGATAAAAACAAAAACGAGACTCAGTCGCTGCTCTCCAGCATCTTACACTCTAGCTGGGAATCCAACTCCCATCACTACCACCGTCTCTGCTCCTGTCAGCATTTCCTGGATAGTTACCATCTACCGGGTACCCGCTAAACATTTGTATTATCTCATTTGATCCTAATAGGGTCAGGATATGGCCGCTATTGTTTTTCCCACTGAACAGAGAAGTAAGGTGAGGCAGAGAGATGAAGTCCCTTTGTGAAGGCCACGGAGCAGAGATTTTCATCGTTCGACTCCATCGTTCAACTCCAAGCTCATGGTCTTAACCCACATGCGACTCAATGAAATAAAGGCCCAGGTAGGAAAAAGAAAGAGACAGTTGAATAGAGTCGGAGAAGAAAGAACAAGAGAGGAGGGCCTGGGTGGGTCATGATCTCAGGGTCCTGGGCCTGAGCCCCACATTGGGCTCTGTGCTTATGTGGAGTCTGCTGAAGCCTGTCTCCGTCTCCCTCTGCCCCTTTCTCTCCCATTCCCCCCCAAATAAATAAATAAAATCTTTTTAAAAAGAAAAGAACAAGAGAGAAGAGATAGGGACGGTTTCAAGTGGAGGCAAATCTTGGAGAGTGGCTAGGGGTGGCTGGTTGGAGAAAAGGGGGCGATATGGTACAAGTGGACAGATACCACCTCTGTTTCCCTGAGGAAAACCAGTCCTGTCCACAACAGCCCAAACACAAGCTCTGCCTCTACGTACTACGTCATCCATATCCTTGGAAACTGTGCTCTAGACACACCTGAAAAAACACCTCAGGTAGAATCATTTCTAGTTCATTCTTTCCAAAGAAGGAGAGAGGTGAAGTTCTTGCCCTCAAAAGGAATCTCAGGTGTGCTTAATGATAAGACTTTGCCCAGAGATCTTCCTATGAAAGGCGATAAAAAGTCAAAAAACGTTGTAGGGTAAACCTCGCTTTGCATATTGAAGAAATTCATCCAAAGTAACAAGAGACCACAATTTTCTAAAGTTCTGAGTGAAAGAGCTCTACAGTGGCATCTGTAAAGGAGGCCATGATTTTCTACAATGGAAAACAGGTCCTTAACTCCCGTACCTTGGAAAGCAAGTTGCCTGTGGACGAGGCTTTGTTAGCATTCATGCTTACTGCTATGGGAGCATCTACCTGGCTCAGGTCACTGGGCCCACACGTGTCGACTGCCCACTACGTGCAGGGGCTCCAGGAGTCTGGGTGCATACTGTGGGGGATGCAAAGATGCTGTGGTCACAACAGATGAACTGTAGCGGAAGACCTACGCACACACAACTAGAACCAAAGTTGGAAGACAGGGATAGACAGGGTGCCCCTGGCTGCTTTCAGAAAACTAGGTGAGGAGGTTCAGTCGGCCCGAGAGGATGAGGTCTGGCCATGTGTCTGAGAAATAAGTGGGTAGGCATCGCTCTTTTGGGAAGCAGGGCTTCCCTTCATGGCGAGGCAGTAATGGCAGATGGTAGAGTAAATTAAAACAAAACAGCTAAGGCTTCTATGACACTGTGATATAATAAGAAATACATATTTGGCCCTGATCCCCAGCTCCTGGCACAGAGCTTCAAAAACCCTTGGAATTTCCTGAGAGGGATGTGGTATACCCGGGTATCAGCTAATCAGGTGCTAATGAGATGACTCTTGGGGGGTGGGGGGCAGGTAGCTTTAGGATGGGGCTGGTTACCAGAGAAACCAACCGTGTGATTAGAGGGTTGGAACTTTTAACCCCCTGCCCCTCAACCTCCAGGAAGGGAAGAGAGGTTGGAGACTGACTTACTCTCCAATGGTCAGTGGTTTAATCAATTGCGCCTATGCAATGGAACCTCCATAAAAATCCCTGAGCAATGGGGTTTGGGGAGCCTCAAAGTTGGTGTACGCATTGAGGTGATGGGAGGGTGGCACACCCAGAAAAGGCATGGAAGCTCCACACCCCTTTCACACACCTTGCCCTATGCACCTCTTCCATTTGGTGGTTGTATCCTTCATAATAAGCTGACGATAGTAATATCGTTCTCCCGAGTTTTGTAAGCCATTCCCACGAATTATCGAACCCAAGGAGAGGATCACAGGAACCCACAATCTAACGCTGGTTGGTCAGACGTACGGGTGGTCTGGACTTATAATTGGCATCCGAAGCAGGGGCAGTCTTGTGGGACCCAGCCCTAAACTTGTGAGGTCTGACACTAACTCCAGGTAGGTAGTGTCAGAATTCAACTGAATTGAAGGATACCCAGCTGGTGTCAGAGAATTGGTCAGTGTGGGGGAAAATAAAATAAAAACCTGGCGTCAAAAAAAAAAAAAAATCCCACAACCCACATTTGGGGTCAGAAGAAGTGTTCTGTGGGTAGCAGAGCTTTAAATATACCTGGGCTTGATTTTCAGCTTCCTCACATCTGAGCTGTGGGAAACTGGGGGAAATTACACCCGCTAAGTTTCCCTATCTGTAAAATGAAGAGGGCAGCAATAGTAATACCCACATCATTGGGATTGCTGAGAAGATTATACCAGAATGGTCTCTGATGTTCAAATATTAGCTGTCGAATATATGGATGATTGGATAAATGAATGAATAATCGCTAATACTTCACGGCATTCAGTTAAGTGCAAGGCACTCTTCTAAGTGTTATTAACCTACTGGGTTCTCAAAACAGCTCTAGAAGGTTGTTACCATCCCCGTTGCACAGATGAGGAAACTGAGGTACAGAGGAGCTAACTAGGTCACTGAAAGTCCCACAGCAAGGAAGTGGCAGGTTTGAGTTTCAAACCCAGGGCTGACCACAGAGCCTGTGTTCTACTCCGCTAGGATAGGCTGCTTTTGCACAGTGTTTGGCACATGGTAAGTGTTCAACACTTGGGAGGTGCTACTGTTGTTACATTGTTATTTATGTACAGGACACTGTTTCCCAAACTGAGGTTCCTTTTTAAAAATGTAGTGGCCATGGGGCCCCTGGGTGGCTCAGTTGGTTGAGCATCCAACTCTGGGTTGCAACATCTGGCTCTTGGTTTGGGCTCAGGTCATGATCTCAGGGTCGTGAGATCAGAGTCTGCTTGAGTTTCTCTCTCCCTCTCCCTATGCTCCTCCCCAATACACACTCTCCCTCGCTCTTTCTCTTTCTCTCTCAAATAAATACATAAATCTTTAAAAATTGTAAAATGAAAAAAAATTAAAATGTCAGGGCCATGGTTTTATGATAATGGATATTAGAAAGAAGAAATAAGTAGCCCATCAAATCCAGGATTTCACTTACGTTATCCTGTGACAAGCTACATTTTTTTTTTTTAAGTGAGTCAATTTAAAGACAGATATGGGATAATAATCACATGGCAGAAATCAGGTCAGTGGTATATTAACATCCGAGAATCAATGGTGTTTGATGGAAAGGGGCACAGGCTTTGAAGCCATGCAGACAGAGCTGGCTTTAACACCCAGTCTACCGCTCTCAGCTGTTGAACCAAGAGAAAGATACCTAGCTTCTCTGAGCCTTTATTTTCCTATCTGTAAAATGGGTACAATGGTGCCCCCTCTCGTGTCCTATTGAAATAAGGATTCAAGTTAAAGTGTCCTGAAAGCACCTGTACCCCAAGGCCTCAGAGGCAATGGCCTCTCCAGTCCACTCCTACTTTCCCATCTGCATTGACCTCACTCGGGTCCCCTGTACCTCTACCCCATTCTCCTTAATCTAGCCGAGATCCACCATCCGTTGTTGGACACCATCCTGCGGGCCCAGGATTCTCCTTACACCTCGACTCCAGGGGGTGAATCCCTTCTGCCTCCTCAGTTGTGTTCATAGTAAGATCTGGAGACTCCTAGGAATCCAAATGGAAAGATACTCCAGGGACATGGACAGAAAATAGATTTTTTTTTCAATTACCATAGCAAAGCGCTTCATGTTGTTCTAGTAACGCAAACTGCTTATTTGCCAGTTCCCTCTTTACAGTCCTACCCTGGCCCTGCCGGTGACTGACGGCCATGAGAAAGGGCAGCGTGTGCATCCAGAGCTCCCATTTTCAAGCACCCTTGATCTCAATCAGCAAAGTGAGCTGGTTCCCTGGGTGTAGGGTAATGGCCTCAGGATCATGGAAGGTGGTCGGGGAGGGAGACGCTCTACAGCCGGGACCTTTCCTCACCTTATGAGCAGAAGGATCCCCCCAAAGTGACCCACATACCAGATGCCAGCAAAAGGCTGGACCAGCGAGTCAAAGAATTTCCCACACAAGTGCAATAGAAACAGAGGCCCAGGGAGAGGCAAGACTCGCCCAGTCATAACCGTCACTCCAAGCGATGGACCAGGATTAGCATCCAAGACTTCTCAAAAGTGTGGCTCTTCTCCAGACTTCTGTAGACAAGGAACGGTGGTCCCAAAGCAGACCCCTAAGACCTCAATAATGAAGTGCAACTTCTCATGGCTTAGCACGAACTCAGAGACGGGTAAAGGAGAATTCACTTTTGGTCAGCACCAGTGCAAATAAATGCCAGGTGCTATGTACACATTATCTCATGTAATATACCCTATAAGGTAGAAACCAGTAGTATCCACTTTCTCTGAGTGGGGCTCAGAGATGTTAAAAAAAACTGGCCCAAGATCAAGAAGCCAGTACTTCCTGAGGCGGAGACTGAACCCCGGATTGTTCTAATTGCACTTTCCTAATTGCTGTCTGGCTTCCCGCTTTCCACTGTGGCAAGCTCCACCTTCCCTGATATATCCCATTTGTCAATTTTAGGACCCAAGTAGAGATTTGCTTCACTATTCATTTAATGCCTGGTTACTCTGTTGGGCTCTGAGCGTCGTGAAGTCAAGGACAATCCAGTGAGAAAGACCAACATTCAACAGATGATTCCATCACTGCCCTGACTGTCCACCCCTTCTCCCCTCCAGCCTCCTCTACCAAATTCTATCCAATGGTGAAGGGATGTGAACCACTACTTTCTGTGCATGCCTCCTCTTGGAGGACTCTACCCTCCATGGCTATGTACCTTGTGACCTGTGTCACCAAAGCCATAGCTGATTGGCCCAGGAACAGACATAGAACTCATGAGTAGCCAATCTAGAGGCTGACCCCCATCTCTGGGCTCGCTTCTACACTGGACAAGTTGAGATGGGCTGATTAGATTATCTCATGGCTCTGAACAAAGAAACACAGAGGGAAGTTCTTGGTGGACAGGGATATTGAGAGAGATAGGTGGCAATGGTGGGTAGAGGTGATAAAGGTCAGCCTTGAAGCTAAGAGGGAAGCGAGAGAAGCTATGGAGAGCAATGGAGGAAAGGTGTCAGGAAGAAGAGAAAAGAATGGATGTTCCAACAGAGGCAGAGAGGTGACATGACAGCCAAGAAGGAAAGAATGGCCAGGACCTAGAGTTGCCTTATTTCCTGTCCTTTCTGAAGACTGGTTCTTAAAATTTCTGTGGATTCCTAAGCACATGTGTCTTTCTACTATCAAAAAACAATAAACTTTTTTTTTCCCTAAGAGAACTTAAGTGAAAGCTCGTGCAATTACATAAAAATGCTTTTCCTCCAACCCATTCCTGCAGACTCTGATTTTGGTGTTAATGGAAGTGGTCACAGGTTTTAATCCATTTGTGAAAGCAGTTCTTGAACTTCAGTGCACATTAGAATCACCGAATGCATTTTTAAATGCAGCTTCCCAGATATTCTAATTTGGTGGGTATGGATCAGAACTGCTTTTTTTCAGGTAATTCTGATGCAAATGCTGTAGGACCAAACAGTAACAACCCTTGCATCTAATGATTTTTTTTTTCTTGTCCATTGTATTATTGTATTTTGTCAATTGAGGTAACTATTAACCATCACACATAACAACACACTTTGCCCAATAAAGGTCTCTGTGATTCCAGGGTGTTATTAGTCAGCATTTGCGGCTACATACCAACCAGCCAAAAAAAAAAAAAAAAAATCTCAACAATGTACAAAAACAAGCACTTATTTCTCACTCACAGGTCTACATGTTTGACGGGCAGCTCCGCCTCAGGTCTGTTCCTGTGTTTCTGAGGCTCAGGATGGAATGGCAGCAGCTAGCTGGCACATGTTCTTCTCACAAAGAAGTCAGAAGCTCCCAGAAGGGCAAGTGGAAACAAGTTATGCCTCTCAAGGCCAATGCTTGGAGCTAGCACACTGAGTTTCTATCCACACTCCACTAGTCAAGCGGGTCACTGGCCAAGTCCAATGCCAGCGGGGCAGGAAAGTACCCTCCTTTCACAGGAGTTTGGCAAGAGAGAAATGACTATTAGTAGAATAATAATCTAATTCACAGCATGGGGCATGCAGTCTACTGTGGCACTTTGATCAGTGAGGTCATTGGGTCATACTAGGATCAAACCACCTTGGCTAACATTCAAAGGACCAACCTCAGCCAGTGCCTCTTGCACAAAACTCCTCCCTTTGAATGCCATCCCATTGCTCTGCAAGAATCACCAAGAAGAATGGCACCATAAACCTACCAGTATACACCCTCTCTTCTGGACAAACAGGGCCCAGGTAGGACCAGGTATTTCTAATCAATGGCTCTGTCATTAGTCTCCATTTTAGAACATTCCACAGGCTTCAACAGGATACTGTCTCCATCCTTAACTCATTACTCGCTCTCATAATTTGTCCCATGGTGCTGCATATGTAAGGGCATATTTTGTGCTTATTTATTCAGTACATGCCCTTTTGGGTGCATCTGAACCACTGTCCCTGCCTCTAATCTCACCTCTAAATGATCAACTCACACAGACATCAATGAAGTGACCTTCCAGGTCACCTGTCACCATGGACCCACGGAAACTCAAAGAAAAAAGGCACATCTCTGCTGGGAGCGGAGGTGGGGGCAGATAATAGATTCATCGTAATAAAACTAGGTCTTCGCAGTTAAGAGACCCCATACACAAAGACACACAAATGCAAGATATTTACCTCTAAGCAATCCTTCCAGACACTCTTTCTCGCATGACAAAACCAAAGACAATTAAAGCCCGCTCCTTTCTAACATGCTATGCTCTATGTCACCGAGTCCAGCAGAGTGTCAGGAGACAGCTGTAACTTTCCCTTTCTACCTGGCCCCCAACCCATTCAGAACGTTGACTCCCATTCATTCATTCATTCCGCAAATATTTACTGATCCCCTCCCAAGTGCCAAACAATGCAGTATTGCTAAGATTATAAAAATAAACGTGAAACTGAGTGGCTTGGGAAGAAGAAAGACTTTACGCAATTGATGAAACACAGGTTTACAGGAGTAAGATGCACAAGATGTAAGAACGACAATTCTTTGTGATACTTTTTGCCTTTCATTAAGATTTTCCCATGTCATTGAGGATTTCTGCTTATTACATCTTTAATTATATCAGTGAAAAAGAGAGAGAGAAATATTTTAACTTAAACTAAGAATCACTTACTCCAGGGGAGCCTCTCATCTACAGTCTACCCTTTGGTGGACATGGTGGGGGAGGGGGTGGCACTGGAGGGAACTCACTCACCTAAGAAACTAGCAAAAACCTAGAGTCTGAGCCTAATGGCACTATGTTCCCAGGTGTCCAGAGTGGTACTTCCGTAAGAACTGCACAAGAGATGAGAGATGTAGGACCCTGCCAGTTGTAATTGAGAGGTTGATTCCTGTCCCTGAAGTCCCACTGTGACCCCAGAGGTTCAAGGGAATGTGGATGTAGGAAATGGATAAGGCTTTGACTAACTCTGTCTGTACTTACTCAGCTTAACCAAGGGAGAAATCCCCACATACACCCAAATATACTTCTCGACCTCCCTCTCCAATACAGTTACACAGCTCGGTTCATTCCCCAAATGACCCCATGTCAGGAGCCACCGTGCTCTGTCCCCATCAGCCACCTTGCCCCCATCCTGATCCTTGCCTCGGCTTCCCCCCACCCCCCGCCACACACACACACACAAACTGGTAATGTACACACAAAGCTTCAGTTGCTCCCTCCCCTCCTTGGAAGAGGCTGCATTATACAAACATTCACTCTTGCTCTGCCATCCGCCATCTCATCCCCTTTCTCTTCCCAGCCCCCACATCTCCCTCTCTCTCTCTCCCTCTCTCTCTCTCTAATTATCCCAAAGAGAAGTAAGATTAAAAATTAATGCCCTGAGGATGGGAGTCAGAGATGTCATTACTGTGATTCAAACTGCAGGCATGGAAAAGAATCTGATCTAAGCTTTAGGAGCAAAGTCAACTAGGACGGGATATAGAAAACCTTGATTAATTGGAACTCACCTCTACATAACCAGATTTTTTTCCCCTGGTGCTGAGGTTTTAGAGGATGCCACAACGCATAATAAATGAAATGTGTAAAACATATTCAAGTAAAAATGCAATTTGCAGGGGGGTTGTTTTGGAATCACACAAAAGGTTTAGCCAATTCCCATACGCCAGATTCCTATAAACTGTAATTTAGTGTGTGGAACGATGAGGTCAAGGTAGTTCCTACAGGATTGCTACACAAAGGAAGATTTCACTGTTTTCACTGCACTCTAAAGCAGAAAAGCAGACTTTCTTTTAGAAAGATGTGCAGTAACAAAAGTTTAAACTAGAAGGAATGTTATGTGACCTTCCGTTAAGCAAAAAAAGTAAACTCAAACGAACTAGCAGCAGTCACCCATCCTCCCTCATCCCCTGTTTTATTCCCCAAATATGCCACTTAACGGATTTTGCCAAATGAGCAAAGAGAAACATAGGAGAAGAGTTATAATAGCTATCATTTAATACTTAAATGTGTGCTAAGTACTGTGTTAAATACTTCAAGTGTATTATATCCCATAATCCTCACCAAAGGTTTTATTATCATCACTCTAATTTTCATGATGAAGAAGCACAGGCTAAAAGGGTAAGTCCATTACCCAATGTAACAAGGTCTCAAGGTTGTGTTATTAACAAATACCAAACAACCTAGGCGATATTGCCACTTTTTCCCTCCTGTTTAAAACCATACCTAAGACAGCTGAAGAAAGGAATGAGTGGGATATAGTATAGACCAACAGGAAAAAGTGAAGTTTAAAGAGATCGGTTAAATAAAAGAGCTTTCACAAATATGCCAATCCTAGATACTCACAGAGGATACCGGCCAGAAAGCTGGCTACCCGAATCTATCAAATAAATGGAGGTGCCTGCATTATCGTTCACTTTCTAGCATCTAAAGTTCCAAAAAATAACTAACCTTTCCAGCATCTTTGAGTCCAAAAAATGTCATCTTTTTTTCCCATTGAAAATTAAGCAATAATAATAATGATAATAACAAAACATCAGCATTCATTTCTGCTGATTGAAGACGGCAATTTTACTCCCTGGAAAGTGACCCTAAATTGGAGAAGTAGACCCTAAGTTGGAAGAGAAGAGCACAAGAGATCTTCGCCCTTAGCTGGTGTGTGACATTGGGCAGGTCACTGTGCCTATTCATGCCTCACTTACCTCAGCTGCCAAATGGGGATGGCATCACCTGCTGCGTTAGGAGGTGCAGGAGATCACAGCGCATCCAGGGCGCATTAGGGAGCCGTGATCCAAAGAGCCACTGGGCTATTGGACACCATCCACCAGACACAGAAGGGAGGCTCTAAACCTTGGGCTCCACATCACCAGGACAGGAATCAACCATCCACAGGTGCTGGCCCAGTTCTACTCCTCCAATTCTATCCCTTCGTATCTGGGCTCATCTTCCCCTTCCCTCTGTCTCCGCCCCGGAGTGGAAGTTATCACCGAGTGTCTGCCCGCATCACTACCCGGCCTCCTAACTGGTCCCCTTGACCCCAGCCTCTCCCACCTATACTGCTACCCTCACTCCTTCTGATCTGCCCCACTTTATTAGGAAATCTTCCCGAGTCCCACTTTCACCCAGTCCCGAATTCTGACGCCCGCAGTGATTTCTCAATGCCTACAGGATAAAATCCCAAATGTTCACATGGGCTGTCCCACTTCTCCATTCTTCTCCTTCATTCTTTCCACTCCTGCCTTTGCTCACTAAACAAATATTTACAAAACACACAGCAAGCATCAGGCAGTGTGTTAGATACTAGGGCACAGATTTAGTCAGGGTTGTTGTAGACAAAAGAGCTTTAGCCGCCTCTCTCTCTCCCACCGTGCACCCCGGTATTTGTCTGCTAGGGCAACCCTAACAAAATACCACTAACGAGGTAGCTTAAACAGAAACGTATTTTCTCAGAGTGCTGGAGGCTGGAAGTCCAAGATCTAGGTATCAGCCGGTTTAGCTTCTCCTGGGGCCTCTCTGCTTGGCTTGCAGACAGTGCCTCGTTGCTCTGTCCTCATATGGCCTTTCCTCCGTGCACACACTTCGCT
Source organism: Canis lupus dingo (assembly GCF_003254725.2). Lineage (NCBI taxonomy): Eukaryota > Metazoa > Chordata > Mammalia > Carnivora > Canidae > Canis > Canis lupus. Next base: position 41,985,801 of record NC_064263.1, on the reverse strand, counting down.
GGTGGGTCTTCTTCTTATAAGGATGCCAGTCAGAGTAGATTAGGGCCCCACCCTCATGACCTCACTTAACCTTAATTACCTCATTAAAATGCCCTGTCCCCCAAACACAGTCGCACTGGGGGTTAGAGCCTCAATATGAAAGGGGGGGGGCACAATTCAGCACACCCTGGGAGCTCCGGTCTGCTTCTCACGAGGCCTTGCAGAGACAGAGCTCAATCCCCACCACCACCACCACCACCTCTAGGGAAGCCTCCCCTGACCTCATGTCACCACGCTGCTGGCTGGACTGACTCCTCCAAGACACCAAAAGGGCCCAGAGATTGGGGACTATGTCCTAGCTCATCATTATAACCCTGGTGCCCATGCGTGTGTCTGACTGGCATACAGTAGGTACTCAGTAAATAATAATTCATGCGGGATGAATGAATGAATGAGACTGATCTTGTACTGTCTCACATTCTCTCCATTGAAATGAAGGCAGGGCATTGGCCTGGCCCCTTTCCTATTCCTTCTCCTGCACCTGAAGAGGGCCTCCCAACTGACTGAACGGAGTTCCCTCTGGCTGCAGTCTCTTCCCACCCTCTTCAATGACATGTGAAATGTGCTGTGGTCGGTCTTCAGCATCCGTCCTCTGAGCACTTGGTTACTACCCCCCCTCCACTCAGGCCGGGAAGACACGCAGGCCAACCAGCAGGGCGCTGGCAGGAGGCAGATCAGCTTGTAACAGCTGCTACCTCAGACTCCAAAGGGGGGCTGGCAGCACACAGGCCCCTGGCCCAAGAGTCAGCTTTCAGCTCAGCAGGAAAGCCACTCAGGGAGCTGGGCCTGGAGCTGCATCCTCACCTGACAGGTGAGCATCCATCCGTCCAGAGCCCCGTCCACAGGATCAGCACCTCAGAGCTCAGATCACCAGGGCGGAGACCTCCCCTGCTGGGGCTCAGCGTCACTACAGCCTGTGGCCGCCCTTGGGTGGGGAGTGGCTTGTAGTGCTGATGCAATGAATAATACGGACACGGTTCCCAAGTGAACAAACACCTGTAAGATATCACAAAGGCCAGTCCTGCTGTGGTGTATGCATGTGTGCATGTCCGTGCATGCACATGTGTATGGCCGGAAGGAAAAAATGACTTTTCAAGCAAAATCTGGTTTAAAAATTTTAGAGATATGGGACACCTGGGTGGCTCAGTGGTTGAGCATCTGCCTTAGGCCCAGGGTATGATCCCAGGGTCCTAGGATCGAGTCCGGCATCGGGCTCCCCTCAAGAAGTCTGCTTTTCCCTCTGCCCGTGTCTCAGCCTCTCTGTGTGTCTCTCATGAATAAATAAATAAAATATTTTTTTAAAAATTTAGAGATATAATCCTAGTGGCAAGGTGAAATGAGAGTGAAGTGTTGGAGTCTAGCAGACAAAACAAGCCGTGGATCCTTGGAGAAGGACCCCTCATCCTAGCTCTTGTATCTGTAAAATGGATTGGTTATATCTATATCAATATCTAAATGAGATCAAAGGGGTGCCCAGTACACTCTCTGGCACAAAGCGGTTGTTCAACATGTTGCTTTCTCTTTCTTTAGCAACGAATCTCTAGTTAGTTAGAATCTAATTTCTTAATTAGATCTAATTTCTTAATCCTTTCTGAAAAATTCACTAAATCTAGTCATGTGTGCCTGGGAAAACGACCTTAAAATATGCATGTGTTGACTTCCTTATTGGTCTGAAAATAAACAACTGCTCGCTCCTACTGGTGCAAACCAAGTGAAGAGCACTCCTGCCAAGATAAGCAATCAGAAGGTGTCATGACTTCAAACCCCCTCGGAGACCCTCCAGCCACCAAGATACTAAAGCTCAGTACCATCTTAGACTCAGCCCTCTCCGCCAGTCTGGTGACTACTCTAGCCAGGAACCCGAGCTCTCTTCCTTCTTACTTTAAAACATTGCTCCAATAAACCTGCTTTTTTTTCTATTCCACTCACCGGGCCCAATCTAGCCTCCCTTAATCAAACATATCAATCACTGCACAGACCTCCCAAGCATCTCCTTGAATCTTATTTCTCCCCCTTCTTTCTAGAACAGTGGATATATTAAACCAGTCACTTGAGAAGAGTAGATTCGGCTCCAGGACCACAGGAAAAGAGGAATCTCAAAGCGACAATATTCAACTGGTATTTTATGGGAGCCTGCAGTGTGCCAGCAGATAAAGAGGGGGATGAGGCTGTCTCCAGGGAGCTGACAGTCTGGTGCAGGGGCATGATGTGTGAAAGGACATGTGGGCCACGAAGAAACATGGTGAACTACGACCCTGGCAGCGTTTGAGAAAGGCACGGGAACGTGAGGATGATCCACTCTTCACAGAGGACGGCGAGGGGCCTCAAGGGAGCAACCTCCAGGTGGACACAAGGTGTAAGCAAAGACTCAGGGTTTGGGGGGGTGGAAATGTACTGGTTGTTCGTGCAACAGCAATCAGAGTTTGGCAAGAAGACGGGGTGAGAGACAACGGGAGACTATGACAGTCAGGGCAGTCCCCACTTCTGCTTCCTCACTCCATGCCAGGCCCGGTGCTCAGCACCCTACAACCTATGAGTAAATACCACTGGGGAACACAGCCCAGGGAGGCTACAGAACTTCTCCAGGCTTGAAGCTGAGGTCAACAAGCCTCCCATGAGATTCAGGCTCTTCTTACCCGTGACACCCCAGAGGTTGGGGGCTGCGGCATGAAGTGCCAGGAGCTAGGAACAGCATCTTCTGAGGACACAGTAGGGAAATCCTTAACGAGGTGGTAACAACTGGGTTCTGGGAAGAGTCATCTGGCTAGGAGGGGAGGATGGACCAAAGGAGAAATGGAAACAAAAGAGCCAGCCAGGAAGCGATGCCACCAACCAGGCAAGAATTCCTGAGCCTCAGACTCGACAGTGAGATCAGAGAGGAGACAGCTGCCAGATATATAGCAGCATGGAGCAAGTGCAGCTGATGCCCGCATGGCAATGTCGTGGGCGGGGGTGGGGGGAGAGGGCAGGGGAGGGGGGAGCAGAAGGCCAAATGATCCCGAGCTCAACCACAGGTGACAGGGAAGTTGGGGGTGCCGTTAATAAAAAATGAAGAGGAGAAGCCGATAGGGCAGTAGGATACAACACTCCCCTTTGCAGGGCAGGAGTTGGCAATCCACAGCGGTTCAGCCAACCTTGGAGATTTTAATTACACTAAGCCTCAGTTCACCCTCTCCAAAGTCATTTTTTTAAAAAACTGTCTCCAGGAGGCTTTCATGCTGCGAAGCTGACAGCCAGGAGAATTCACACTAAACCATCTTTGTCACCACTCAGTCATCAAGCATCTTAAAAAACCCTGAACAATTCTTATTTTACAGTGTTCATCCTCTGTGGGAAAGCTCCATCTGTGAAGGACAAACTTCTAAGGAGGAGTAGAGAAAAATCAATCACAGAGTCATTCCCCTGACTGATCAATAGGTGTCTGTCAGGGAAATTCTACTTCTCCCATCTATGCTAGTTAAGTGGGTTCTTGCAGCACTGAACAATACTTACCGCACTGAATTTCTCTCCATGGCAATTTGCAGCCCTGGGCCTCTCTAGATTTTTCCCTGACTTCAGCACAGAATTTAAATTTGACAAGTGCTGGGCATGCATGAGACCCACTGCCCATAAGTGGTGCCAAGATAAGTCACCCCAGGGGAAGTTCTGAGGGGCATCCCCCTGAAAGGCAGGGCGAGAGCGGGCGTGCTCACATCTAAAATCTGCGGTCTGATCTTCCCGTGGCCAGCTGCTTCTTATCAGTGAGGTCCCCACTCAGAGACGCGCCCTCAGGGAGGCATCCCCTAGGCTCAGCTAGCTCGGCCCTCGTGGGAGCCAGGAATTGCCTCCCTCTCAATCTGCAGGGTAGCTGCACAGGTGTATAAGAGGCATAAAAGTCCACCAAGCTGTAAACGTAAGCAGCATGCATTTTACTGGATGTAAGTCATCTCTCTATTAAAAAGGAAATTGAAATGATTATAAATATGAAAGGCACCCCTCCCCTCACCCGTTACACCACTATGCCCTATTTATTTTCCTTAGAGCATAAACTGTTGTCCACAAATAAATGACGTTGTTACTTGCCTATGGCTCACTGTGCAGGGAGGCACTCACTCCCCAGCACAGTAGCCGCTAGTCACATGTGTTTATTTCAGTTTAAATAAACTAAATGAGATTTAAAATTAAGGTCCTCAGTCACACTAGCCACATCTCAATTGCTCCGTGGCCCGCTATGGCTAGAGGCTACTATTTTGTTCGGTGCAGGAACAGAACATTTCCATCACTGCAGAAAGTTATATGGGACAGTGCTGGTCTAAAATGTGAGCTTCAGGACAGAGGCCTTGTCTGTCTAGTTTATGCCAGGCTCCTAGGAGAGCAGTAGGCACATGGAAGGCACTTAGTATAAATACTTGTTGAAAGGACGAATAAAGGAATTTTGTTATACTAAAAAAAAAAAAAATTGCGGAGCAAAAACAAAAACCTGGAAACCTCCTAAATGTGCATCTCTAAGGGATTAATTAAATAAATTTTGGCACATTCTATACTGGGACTCTATTCAGTCGTGGAAAGGCACAGAGAAGGCGTGTATATAATGACTCAGATATCTACGCTATATTAAGTGAAAGAGCAAGTTCCTTAAAAATATGTACAGCGCGATTCCGTTTTTTATTAAGAAACACAAACCCAAACTAGTCACGAGCGACACATACCCAACTGTTAAAAGCAGTCGGTGCTGGGTAGAATTAGAGAGGAGAGGCATCTGCATTCTATGTTCTTCTGTAATGTCTGAACGTGTAATGAGTATGTATTACTTGAGGGTTCTTTTTGAGATTTAAAACAAAATTACATGCAGCCCTCTAAGAACAAAAAGAGGGAAAAAAAACCCACATTGCAAACTGTCCCTAGAATATACAGAACATTTCTTACATAATTACCAAGTGCCAAATTCATTACCAGCTTTATTTCATTTAATCTTAACAACCCTGTAATTAAATACCATCATCAGCCGTTAAAAATGTAGACTCTAAAGATCAGACAGGTTAAGTAGCTTTCCCGGGGTTGCACAGCCAGCACGCAACACAACTGGCATTGAACCCAACTCTCTGGGCACTCTTCACCACAGAAAGCACAGGCAAATACCACCCAGAAAAGCCCAGAACTAGCCACTCCAACTATATGAAACTCCAAACAAGGGCCAAGTTACATTGAGTTGCAGGAAACCAACCAACCGAACCCTGGAGAAGGCGGCGTGTGCTGCTCAGGACAGTCGGAAATAGAGCAAAATTGAGGCCAGCCACTCTCCCTCCGCCTTGTCTCCCAAGCTCCCCACAATTGTCCTCGGTGCACACACACACACAAACACAGACACACGCATGCACACATGCATGCACGCACAGACTGCCAGCAACGCCACAAGGATCTGGTGCCAATGCACGCCTGGTAACTTAAGCATGCTGGTGGAGACGTCCCAGCTCCCCAGCAGATGCCTTGATTGTGCCTTTGTTGGATTTTCAGCCAATCCCCCCTAAAGAGGAGTTTTCAGCTCACCCGAGATATCTGAGCCAAAACACCGCAGAGTCGCCTTTCAGCTCGGTGGACAAGGCATTCCAGGCTGCAAGCCGGGAGGCTTGTTTAGCTTCACACTTGACGCAAATGGGGTGTGTGTTTACCCACAAACACACACATGCACACACCAACAGAAGCTGCCGCCGCCAACAGAAGCTGCTGCAAGAGGCAGTATTTCTAGAAGCCCAGGAACTGTACTCGAGTAAAACTGTACTTGAGCAACACAGAACTGGATCACGACGCCTATCAGGAAAAACGATCTCACTCCTCCTGAGCAGCCTGGAAAATTCAGTAGGAGATGAAATGTAATACTCTATTAAGCCTTATTTTGCCAGCACAAGTGAGAGCTCACTCAAGCATGGAGAGTCATTAAAATGGATCTTACATATATCATTATAAATTTAATAATCGCCATGACGGCTAGAGTTCAAGTTAAAATGAATGTCAGCTGAGCATGACCAATTGATGTTACCCCAGCTGCCACAGAGCCTCACTTGGGGTTATATTCCACTTCTAGAGGCTCCATAGTACATGTGGACCCAACACAGCCAGAGCCAAGAACAGATGGGAAATGCAGACATCTACACCTAGCCAAGGAGAGGCCGTCATAATTGCATATTATCTCGGTGTACCAGCCCAATTAAAATTTTCTACAGTGTCAGAGGTCCCAAATGTTCCTCCACTAAGTGTCTGGATACCAAACTTGGCTGACACTTAGCAAAATGCAGTCAATCCCAGGAGCTGTTCACAACAGTTATCAATTTTCCTCCTATCTCTCAGAAAGCTCCTGCAGAAATCCTGGTAGGTTATACGCTGAGTAAGTCAAACACCACAAAACAAATTTACTTATCTAGGCGCCTAAGATCGTGGGCATTCTTCCTACGTCCTGGGAAGGGTAGTTTCAGGAGTGGAATCTTTTTCTTTAGGAATGGAGTCAGTATCTAGGTTTATAAGATGAAATTTGTTTCCGTTTATTTTTATCCCTTGAAGGCAGAGCGAAACCTCATACAAAACCCTACTCACTCACACACACGCGTAGAGCCATCTAAAATCTAGGGGAAAGTTCCAAGGCTACTTTTCCCCTCCGCGTGGATTTCATACCGGGAAGAAATGGGTTTTGAGACACAGAAGGAGAGGGAATACTCCACACAGGAAACACCACAAGTTTTTCTACCATCCGCAATATCTTCCGAGGAAATATCAGAAATTATTTTCAGATTAACACAGGTTCTGGCTCTGCTTGAGCTGTGTTTAACCCTTGCCGCTCCTGGCCCTAGCAACTCCCCTGGGAGTGGGGAGACACAGCTCCAGCTCTCCTTCTAGACAGCCGGCCACTCGATGCTCTTCCTGAACATCTGGCTTTTTAAAGACAAGTTGAACTTTAACTGGTACACAGGTCCTGGGTGGCTGCAGCTTTCACACCGATGACAGCAAATGACCTACACTCAACAGGCCTTTTTAAACGGCTGTGACATTCTCACAGATGGGGCCAAAGACCGGAGTCCGATAGGTTTTTGATCCGTCAACACAAGAGCCAGCAGACCACACGGAGAAAACCTCAAACGAAACCACGGCTTGTCAGGAGCCCCATTTCCAAAAGGTGCTAAGAGTGCGTGAATCCCAAAGGGGGCCTCAGTGCGAGGAAGCCCAGATTCGACGGAGAGGACGCACGACACTTTTGGTTTGTTAACTCCCGGGGTTGTGAAAGCATACGAATCCTTGACTTTCTGGCTCCCGGGATCAAATGCTGTCCCCTGCCCTTCTCCTCTTCCTCTTGTCCCCTTGCCCACCTCAAGCCCAGCACCCGGACCTGCCAGAGCGGGAGCCGCCACCCCACCTGCTCAACCGGGAGAGACGCAGCAGCGAGCACAACGGGGACAACCAGGTCCTGCCCCGACACGGCCACCCGGGCTCTCCGCATCGTGCTGAGCAACTCCAGCGCCGGAGGCCAAGCGACGCAGTTGTGGCACTTACCCTCTTTTGATCTTCCAGCCCATGGGTCACCAGCTTTCTCTTCTGCTGTTGGCCGGGCTCAGAAACCGGTTCCATTTCCCAGGAGTAAAATCCCTCTCTCCTTCAGCGATGCTTCCAAATCCACGGAGGAAGAGAATAAGGCAGGCCGAAGGGCTGCATGCGCGCCGCCCGACTCGGCCCTCTCCGGCCCAGGCAGCCCACGCGACCTCTTCAAAGGTCTTCCCGGCTTCTGGAAATCCACTCGGGGACCTCGCTCGCCATCACTGCCCGAGCCATGAGGGCGGCTGCCGCCGGCATGGTGAGAGCTGGGGACCGGGGCTCGACTTCAGTTCCACGACTGGCTTCCCGAGAGCCCGGGGCACAGATCTGGGCAAAGGCGAGTCCATGTCCTGGGGCCCGGGCCACATTACTGCCCCTGAAGTCCCTTCCCTCGCTGTCTCCTTGGCACCGGGAATTTATATGTCAATAACACCGTGAATGGGCATTTAATCCCCCGCGCCGCCAGCATCCACATCCCTCTCCGGCAGCCCCTGGCTCCCATAAATCACCGCAGAGGCTGCGCGGAAAGCCGCCCCCCACGGCTCCTGCGGGCGTTCATCACAGAGGCTGCTGTCGTCTTTCCTCACCGACTGACACCCATACCTGCGGAGACAGTGGTCAACAGTCAGATGTGTGTCTCGGGGAGAGCTCAGGGGTGAGCTGTCCTGCCCACCGGCTGGAGCCCCAACCACGCAGCAGCCAGCGATCCTCCTCCGAGCCTCTCAGTCCCCCCAGCACGTCCATGGACAGGCGACCGGGTGGGGGCCTCATGGGCCCCCCGCTGCTCCCGATGGGAGGCACACAGAGGACCCTGTTCTTGAAATAGGCCCACCAGGGCCCGAAAGGGGGTCTTTCAAACCCATGTGGGGCGCACCAGCAGCAGCAGCAGCATCACAGGAAGAAGGCACCCAGGTACGATGAGACAGGGAAGCAATGGGCTGTGAAGCAAAAAAGCATCAACATTTCCCCCTCAATTACAGCTGCGGAGGCAGCGGAGGCAGCGTGCGGCAGGCGAGACGCCGGGGGCCGCCGGGGACGTGGAAAAGAGCAGCGTGGATCAGCTGCGGCTGGAAAGGGAAAGGCGGGGTGTGCTACAGAGCTGCATTCCCTGCCTCGGAACCTGCAGGCTGAGCAGACACCCAGTCACCTCCCAGCTGACGTCACAGCAGCTGAAGGGGCCGGGAGGGGGGAAAGGGGAGGGACCTCCCCACCCAGGACAGCAGTTCGCTCAGGGTGTGCCCCTCCTGGCCCGCACCTGAGAGGTGGGAACCCATTTGAGAATTGCCTCGAAGATGCACCACCCAGTAAATGCGAATGCGTCTCCCCCGACACAGAACCAGCAGCCCCAGGAAAGAAAGAGAAGAGGGGAAAAAGCCCTTCAGTAAGAAGGCACTAGCTTCTTGCCAGCGTTTCTAATCAACTCACTGGCCACCCTACAATTCAGGCCGCGCCAGCCTCCGGGAGAGCCGTGGGCAGATCCGGCCGCAGCGGGCACGAGACAGAGGCCCTCAGACCATCCCTTGCAGCTGTCCTGACCGGTGGCCACTTTGGAATGAGGCCGAAGCCATCGCCTATCACAAAGGGCTTCCGCAGCACGGCTCAGTGCCAAAGCAGGTTAAAAGGGGGACAAGAGACTCAGCCACAAAGGGCTTGTGAGGAGGAAGACGGGAAATGCTTCTCTTAGGGAGAGGAGTCGCAGAAAGGTTGAAGGCTTATCCTAACCCACAGAAAACCCTCCGCTGGGGCAGATTTTGGCAAGTGAGTTCCCAAGTCACAAATGTTCTGAATTTGGCAAGAATGGATGAGAGCAGAATGTCCAGAAGAGGGGCACCTCTTCTAGCCCAGGGCACTGACATGAAAGGCAGCTTGAAGGGCGCCTGGGTGGCTCCGTCAGTTAAAGCATCCAACTCTTGATATCAGCTCAGGTCACGATCTCAGGGGCGTGGGATCGAGCCCTGTGACAGGCTCTGTGTGCAGTATGGTGTCCGCTTGTCCCTCTTCCTCTGTTCCTCCCCCCCTTTCACTCTCCTCTCTCTCAAATAAATAAAATCTTAAAAAAAAAAAAAAAAAAAAAAAAAAGACAGCATGAGTGAAGCCCTCTGCTAGCCCAGGAAATAGCTGAGCTTCCAGAGAAGTAGGCACGTCTGGTTGCCAACTACCACCGCCATCTCCAAAGCCCCTTCATGGGATCCCTGGCAAAAGCGAGACCTCAGATCCATTCTTTTATTATTCTAGATCCCAACGCAAATAAACTCTGGCCAAGTGGCTTTCAATAGTACCCTTTTCTGAATCTAACCTGAGATTTCAAACTAGGAGGCTCAGACGGATCTGAATCTTTGCAGCTTAATTCATTCCAGGTGTCGCCTGGAGCAAGTAACTTACCCTCTCCGAGCCTCAGTGTTCTCATCTGTAAAGCGGGGGTAATAACACACAAGCGTGGAAAGATGGATCACCTACTGACCAGAGTAGGTGTCGGAACGTCAGTAGCTGCTAGCCAGACACTGTCTGCTGTTCGACACATTCATCCAACAAATCTCTATCCAGTCATCTTTCTTCAGTTGGGATTCTCAGCCTAGCGTTACAGATGAGACAACTGACGATAAGGAAGGTCAAGGAAGTTGCCTGAAGTCACACAGTCCGTAAACTGCAGGGCTGAAATTTGAACCCAGGTCTGACTTCACATCCTTGCTCATATCCGTGCCTCTCTGGCCGGATCACTGCTCTGTGGCTTTTCACCAGCAGCCTGAATCCAGAGTCCACACTTTTTACAGCTCCTGGCTCTCCGCATGAATAATAATTAAAGAAAAAGACAGGTGCCAAAGGGTCCTCTACTTGGAAGGGCCTTCTCCAGAGGGACTGCTCCATTCACAGCTCTGGGCTCCTTCCATCTAGGAGGACAGCTCTGCACTCTGCACCAGGCACTACCTCTCTCCCGGGTGAGACCCTGTCACATCCCATCATGCCAGCCGGTGCACACGCCCCAAGCATACATGGGGACAGACGTTCTCACCGCAGAAGTCCCTCCCCATCGGTGGGGAGCGAGAGGATGTTCAACACCTCTTGGGAGCTTTTTCTTTTTTCTGGGAGCCAGTCTCCTCCAGTTCTGGGGCTATTATTATTCTGGTGCTGGGCATGGTGGTAGTAGAGGGGGGAGTATACAGGGGACCCAAGAAAGGGGAGAAGCAAGGATGCTGCTGTCACTAGCTGCGGTATCCAATCTGTCTCTTGATTGAGGAGGGCAGGCTTCATTGGAGCAAGTCCTGATGTAAAAGCTCTCATTTCTCTCTGCCCAGAGAAATCTCAGGAAGTCAAAACACACTTGAACTTAAAAACAAACAAACCTGACTGGGTTTGGGCGGGACTAAGAGAACGTTTACCCAGATTGTTGAAAAGGCAGCATGTTTGCTGAAATGGCCCCTAAATGCAACAACTCGTCACTAGCTTCTCTGTGCACAAGTCTGCCAGGAGCCGCTGTTAAGAGAAGGGGGAACAAGGCGAAGGCTGGACCCAACTGCACTGTAAGATGGGGGATGGGACATTTAGGGCAAGTCCCTGCCTGCCCCCTAAAGTCCAGAAGACAAATCTAGTCATATTGAAGACATTCTGAACACACCACCAGGGCTTCCTCCTGCCTGGACCAAACACAGTCTCCAAAATCCCTTCAGTTTCCATTCCACATCTGCTCAAACCCTTCCTGCTGTCTGGGTCATCCCCAAGTGAAAAAAGCTATAAAGACTGCCTTGGAGGTCGAGTCCAGAATATGGGGATCCAGAAAAAGGATCTAGTCTCAGACGTAGAGGCATCCTTCCAAGAAGGCCCACAGAGGCTCCTTCCTGTAATAAAACGCTATTCCTTGATAAATGCCAGTTGGGGGGTTCCAGGTGCTAGACAAGTCACAGGCCAGGCCAGGTGGAGTGCACTCCTTCCTTCCACCCTAGGTGTTGGAATCCAGAGCCCATATTACATGTTTTTGTAAAACGTCCTTCTCAAATTCCCCCAAAGTTTTTTAAAATTTGGCAAAGCCCCTTTGGTCTTCTCATCACCTCTCTCCCCGTCTCTAGCTACTCCTGCCCCACCAAACCTCCCTCCCCCAGGTGGCTCTAAGACTGGGGAAACTGGTTTTAAACCTGGATTCAAGGCCTGGTGGGGAAGGGGGTTCGGGGTGACGGTGAGAAGGGAAGCCTGACCTGTTTCATCTCATAACTAGAGTTCAGCTTCCTAAACCGGGGTGCATCCGTCTTTCCAATGGTCTAATTAACACTCATCACCAACACAGCGTTTTTAATTAGTCTTCGGTGCCAATAGGGGAAACGAGGAGCTTCTTGGAAGCGTAGCCTTTCATTAATCAATCAATCAATAAGTTACATAAGATGGAAGAAAGAGAGCCAAGGAGGTGTGGGGGGTTTCCAGGCCGGGATTTTAACGCGGGGGCTTTCTTGCTGCCCCAGGGGAGTCGGCCGAGCCCGCTTCTGCTCCAGCCGGAGGGAGGAGGGCTGACCCAGCCAGCAACCCCCGCCTTTATTTGCGCACGGCCAGCGAGCGGAGCGTGCTCCCGCCTCTTCCCCGAAGAAAAGAAAGGATCACACACAAAAATAAGTCACTAGGGCCCCAGCTGGGCGGGCGGGCTGCCGCCGTCGCCCGGGTCCCTTTGCCCGCAAGAAAGGAGCCGCCTCGGCGGAGCGCGCACCCCACGCCCGGGAGGCGCCCGGCGCCCCTCCCGCCCCTCCCGCCCCTCCCGGCCCTCCCCGGGCCTCCCTCCGCCTGCAGCTACCCCGCGCCAGCGTGGGAGGGACCCACGGGGAACCGCGAGGCGCCGGGCTCGGGTCCACCCACACACGGGCACGGACCCCGTGCAGAGCCTCAGACGGACACGGGCGTAGTGGGCACTCGCGGAGATCCAGGCACACACCCCCACGCGCACCCCGATACCTACAGAAGCTGGGGCCACGCACCGAGATGCACGTCCGCGCGGGGAGGGCCCCACGCAAACAGGCTCCAGACCCGCATTCGCGGACAGAGGTGGGCAGGGAGAGAGACAGAGACGGAAAACACGCGCGCACCCGCGCACTCACACACACACGCACACGCCCCGAAAATACATGGAAACGCCGGCAGAAGGCTCGACAGATCGGCAGACGCAGGCACCCGAGAGGGGCGTTCACAGACACCCGCGCCGGCAGCAAACGCAGGGGGGACCCAGGCGCGAGGGTCCCCGGGGACGCGGTCACGCGGGGCGGAACGCGCGCACACACGCGAGGCGCCCCGAGGCGCAGCACCCGCACCAGGAGATCCACCCAGCCGCGGGCATGCACGCCCGGAGGGATGCGCACCCACTCGGGCTGGGGGGGGGGGCGGCGCCCGGCCGGGGAAAGTGCGCCCCGAGCCCGCAGCCCCGCCCCGCGCGCCCAGCCCGCAGCTGCCGGGGAGACCCCGCCGGCCGGTCTCGGAACAAGGCGGCCGCCGAGCGCACGGCCGCAGGGTCCCCGAGGCGCGGCCGCGCGGGCTGGGGTCGGGGAGGGGGGGCCTCCGCCGGGGTCCCGGAGCCGAGGAGCGGCCCCAGCCCCGCAGCGCATCCCCAGCCCCGCGGCGCATCCCCAGCCCCGCAGCCCCAGCCCCGCGGCGCATCCCCAGCCCCCTCCGCGCCCGTCCCGCGGCGCCGCAAACTTTCCCGGCCGCTCCCCGCGCGGGGCGGGGCGCCCCAAGCCCGGGCCTGCGAGGGCGCGCGGGGCGGCGGGGGCTCCTACCTGCGCCCACGCGGCCCCGCCGAGCCGCAGCCTCCAGCCGGTCTCGCCGCGCTCGGGCCGGCGCTCCCCAGCCCGGGCCGCCGCCGCCGCGCCTGCCCCTCCGTTACCCGGGAAACCGCCTCCTCCTCCCCCCGCCGGCCAACCAGCGGCGTTCACATGGCGCCTGGCAGCCAATGCGCGACCTCGCCATCCCGGTCCCCTGGCAGGGTCCCGAGCCCTTTCCCAGGCTAGGGGACCGAAGAGAGGCCGGCTCTCCGCGCTGCTGCTACTCTAAGGGGGGCCCGGGGAGGAGGGAGGAGGGGGCCGGGGGCCGGGGGCCGGGGCAGGCGTCTGGGCCTATCTGGCGTCCTATCTGGCGTCCTTCTTCCGGACCTGACACTTTAAGGGAGACCTGCATCGCTGGAGAACCTGAGTTGAAAGCACATCAGGGCACCTAGCGCAGTTTTCCCCTAAATCCAGAAATGTAATGGGGTAGCTTGCCATCAGGGCGCCGTGCAGCCTGCGGACACCCCCCGGGGGGGCGCTCACAATCCCGCCCCCCAAGGCAATGCTTACTTAGGAACCCCCCCCCCCTTGTAGAGCTCTGACTGGGGGCAAGTTCTCTTCAACACGGAACTGCAGGCCGCCTCCGTGCCAAGATCCCTTTCTGTTCTCTTGAACACACAGAACAAGTTTTCTTGGCCAGCTAACAGGACGTCAGAAACTAGAAGGCAGTGCGAAGGCAGTGCATCCTAGTCCCTGGTGACCCTTTTTTTTTTTATTTTCTTTTAATGTAGTGAATTTTTTAAAGATTTTATTTATTTATTCATGAGACAGAGAGAGAGAGAGAGAGAGAGGCAGAGACACAGGCAGAGGGAGAAGCAGGCTCCATGCAGGGCGCCTGACGTGGGACTCGATCCTGCGTCCCTAGGATCATGCCCTAGGCGGTGCTAAACCTGGGCGGTGCTAAACCGATGAGCCACCCGGGTTGCCCCCCCTCCCCCGTGACCCTTCTTCAGAAAGTTCTCATTCATCTCTGTCTTCCATCAGGTCCGTTTCAAAACAAGAGAGGTTTGTGTTCCATTGTGTCCCTCTGTCCCTCTTCTATGAGGTGGTCTAGTTATATAAATGCCTGGAAGGGAGGAATCTCAGGATCCAAGCAGTATTTGCAAATAAGATCTGGACTGGGGGAGGAAAAAAATCTCCCATCTCCTAAAATGAGGCCAGTTCCCAAAACCTCTAGTAAAAGGAGAGGTGCTAGGGTGAACACCTTGGTCTCTGAAGACTTCATGTTTCCCTATTTTCTCCTCCAATCAAAACTTGCTCCATCACACGGGGTATCCAAGGGGAGAAGGCAAGGAGTCTTACTGGTCCTGGCAAGACAGTGGTCTGCCCTTTCCAAAGCCTACAGATGCCACCAAGCTGCAGGGTCTGTCCACCAGCTCCCCAGAACAGGAGCTCAGGACAGAGACCAAAACGGAAGGCCAGTTCTGCTGCTGACTGGGGCGTGGGAGGAGATTCAAGCTCAGAAAGAAGGGTGGGCTCATCTGCCATCAGAGCAGGAGGGATTGACGAGGTCCACACAGTACTCAGCCAGACGTGCACCAGCTCCAATTACTACTCCCCAGGTCTGGTAGTAGGAAAGGTGCAGAAGCCTTCTTATTTTGGGGGGCGGGGTGCTCATGCCCACTCAAACACATACTCAGGTGTGTGATACACCTGAGTCGTGTCCAGTTCATTTAGAACTGGAAAATAGTCTACAGCCCTACCACCCTGAACACACCCAATCTCATCTGATCTCAGAAGCTAAGCGGGGTGAGGCCTGCTTAGTACTTGAGTGGGAGAACTGAGAAATGAAAACCATGCCACTTTTCTTAGCCAATTCCTGCAAGTGTCTCTGAGGTCATGCAAGCCAAAAGACCAGCAGGGGAATGGTAGGGAGTAACATCATGTTCCCAGTTGTAGGGAGTGTGATATAGTGAGAAGAATACATAACTAAATCAAACAGCTTAGGCCGGAATCCCCTCTCTGTCATTTATCAGTCTTACATTCTTATCGCTGAACCTCAGTTTCCTCATCTGTAAAAGAGGGAAGCTACTAGTCCTCCTGACAGAGCTGTCCTGAAGATCAGATGTGACCACGAATGCTTTGTAAGCAATAATGTACCTTGCAGAGGAGGGCTTTTGCCAACAGACCCAGTTTGCCCCTGTGATGGTTAATTTTGTGTGTCAACTTGGCTAGGCCGTGGTACTAAGGTTTTGGTCAAATACCAGGCTAGATGTCACTGTGAAGGTAATTTTTAAAGGTGATCAACGCTTAAATCAGTAGACTGAGTAAAATAAATTACCCTCCGTAATGTTGATGGTCCTCATCTAGTTAGTCAAACCCTGATGAGAAAAGACTGAGATCCCTCAAGAAAGAAGAAATTCTTCCTCCGTACTTGTCTTTGGACTCAAGACTGCAACATCAACTCTTCCACATTCCAGTTTTTTTTTTTTTTACTTGAGTTACAAAGAGAGCTTCTCAATTGAGGGACCATCTCTTAGTTCTCTTCCTCTCCCCTCACCTAGGAAG
Organism: Canis lupus dingo; assembly: GCF_003254725.2. NCBI lineage: Eukaryota > Metazoa > Chordata > Mammalia > Carnivora > Canidae > Canis > Canis lupus. Next base: position 41,969,908 of record NC_064263.1, on the reverse strand, counting down.
GAATCAAGCACATTGAATGCTGATGATGGATGGATGGATGGATGGATGGATGGATGGATGGATGAATCCTTTACAAACACCTTACTCAGATTAGCCTGAGGGAAAAAATCCTATGGAGCTAGCAGGGAGAGAGGAGTATCCACTCCTCCTCTTTTCTATATCCTTGTATGATACCAACTTTATCATCACCACCATCTTTCCCTTCTTTTAAGACTTAGCTCATTTTGTCTCTTCCAACATACCTCGATTTAATCTAAAATACCTCAAATCAGTTTTACTCTCTGCCCTCTCACTTCATCCTTTCATAGTTATATTACACCTGTGTGATTATATTTTCTTGCTCCTTCATTTAGTTGATAGATTTTATTGAGTGCCTATATATGCCAAGAATTTTCATGTCTGTACAGTATGATCTCACTGCTGAGAACACATGAAGAATCAGAAAATCACTGAGGAGTCAAAAAAGAGGATACAGGGGGATCCCTAGGTGGCTCAGTGGTTGAGCACCTGCCTTCGGCCCAGGGCGTGATCCTGGGGACCCGGGATCAAGTCCCACATCAGGCTGCCTTCATGGAACCTGCTTCTCCCTCTGCCTATGTCTCTGCCTCAGTCTCTCTCTGTCTCTCATGAATAAATAAATAAAATCTTAAAAAAAAAAAGAAAGAAAAGGGATACAAAGGTTTGCAATAAAAGATATAGCCTTTCGGATCCTCATTCAAAGCCTGTATGCTCTTGGTTTACTCACACTTTTAATGGGGCTGGTTTTTTAGTTTCCAAAACCACAGCAAATCAGAGGAAGGCATTTATCCCTAGCAGTTGGCAGACTGACAACTCTAAGAAGTCAGAGAGGACAATCTGTCAGCAAGAGAGGAGGCCAATAAACCTGCGAAAAACAAAACAAAAGGTGCAGGCAATCTGGGACCATTTAGTGAATAGGCAATCAATCTTCCACATCTCATCCATTCATTAAACTGCATGGACCCATCATAATGCTGACTCAATTCAACGGAGGTCTTACAAGACAGGGTAGATTTTAGTATCTTAGAAAGCTTTTCATACAAATTGACTAAATGGAACTTAGTGGCTACTAGGAAAGTTCAACTGCCAAAAATGGTTCAAATTCTGGACAGCCAATATTTTATGCTGATGGAATTATTAATTTATTAAGCAAGTCTAAGACATGCCTGTTGCTTTAAATACTTGATTGCACTCAAGCCCCACAATAACCCTGTGAAGGGGATACTGTTATTATTCTTGTTTCTGAAGGGAGAAAGGGAAAGAAATAAGCTCAGAGGGGTTGAGTAACTTACCTTTGGTCACAAAGCTGGTTAGTAGATCCTTTATGACCAAATCAAAAGATGGAAAGAGTAGACAATATTTTTTTTTTTTTATTCCTCTTAAGGCTTAGCATAGATCTGGGCCTATGATACGTACTCAAAGTAAGGGCTCAGGTTTCATCCATCCAATAAATTTGTCCCAGGAATTGTGCTAGTATCTGGAGATACACTGGAGAGTAAGCCAGGCACAGACCCTGTCCTCTGGATAGTGCCACACCTTTGTGGCAGATGGATAAATCCCTTTGTGGCAGATGGGGGTGGGGGGTGGAAGGGTATCAATTTGCTGTGATCATAGTAAATAAGACTCTTATTCTGAGTCTTTGGGAAGCAGCTGAAGTTTCATTCTTGTAAAACCTAAGTTCAGATAACCCTAGTTAGAGGTGTGCATGTGAAGAAAAGCCACCCCCCCACCTCTACTGTCCCCATTTCTCAGGCAGCCGGTGCCCCTCATGCCATGCTGCCCCCCTCTGCAACTTCACTGAAGAGTGACTCAATGCAAGCCCCTTCAGCATCCTCATCTGCAGAATGGTTTCGGCGGTGGTGGCAGGGCGGGGAGAGATGGATGAGCTGGGACATTCTGGTCCTCTCTCCTCTCCTGGCTCTGGCAGGTTCTTCTCAAACTTCTCACTCACCGTCCTTTCCTCAGCACCACCACAGCTGTGAGTAGCTAGAGTAGATGTGGGGAGACTGTTTACCCGACTGTGATGGTTGGAGACAATGCCACATTGTCTAAAATAGACAGTGGCTGGGAGGGAGTTTATTGTCAGCTGGCAAGGGGTGGAAGCAGGGGGTGGACCAGTTCTGGTTTCCCAGCCCCAGCACTTCTACAAGCATGGGAGGATGCTATAAAAACAAGCCTGCTGAGAACCTCCCACGGGTGACATGAGCACATCAGTTGAGAGCTCTGGAGGAGTCAAGTGTAGAGAAAGGGGCTCGGAGTGCTAGCAAGGTTGAAATGGGTAAGAAAATCCAAGCTATTAGTTAATTTTAGTAGGTTCGTTTGATTTCAAGATACCTATAAGAAAAGAGGGGACAGGGATCCCTGGGTGGTGCAGCGGTTTGGTGCCTGCCTTTGGCCCAGGGCGCGATCCTGGAGACCCGGGATCGAATCCCACATCGGGCTCCCGGTGCATGGAGCCTGCTTCTCCCTCTGCCTATGTCTCTACCTCTCTCTCTCTCTCTCTCTCTCACTGTGTGCCTATCATGAATAAATAAAATAAAAAAAAAAAAGAAAAGGGGACATATGTGGGCAAGAAATGGTGTGAAAACTGTAATTTAAAACAAATTCAGTGATTTATTGAGTGCCTACTATATGCTCTGTTTTCCAGTGCTACTGTCACTGCTGGAAATACCATAGTGAACATGACAGGTAAATTTCTTCCCCTTAAGGAATTTATATCCTAGCAGTGGAACCAGTCATTAAACAGAAAAGCAAATAAATAACCTAGATAATTTTTAAAAGGACCAACTTTGACAAAGGAAGTAGAACAGGGTGGTGTGATAAACAATGACTGAGGTGACAGAGAGCAGTATTTCATAGGGTAACCAGGGAGGGCCTGGTCTAATTCCAATTAGACCAGAGGGAACCAGCCAAATGCAGGTCCTGAGGGGGGGGGGGGTCCCTGGGTGGCTCAGGGGTTGGGCGCCTGCCTTCAGCCCGGGGTGTGATCCTGGACACCCGGGATCGAGTCCCACGTCGGGCTCCCTGCATGGAGCCTGCTTCTCCCTCTGCCTGTGTCTCTCATGAGTGAATAAGTATTTTAAAACAACAAATGCAGGTCCTGAGGATGTACCTCACAGACAGAGCAAATAGCAAGTTCAGAGGCCCTGAGACCACCATGAGTTTGAGACATTCAGGAAACCAACGTGGCTAGAGAGTGGGGAATGACCAGGGGAGAGCTACGAAATTAGGCCAGAGATGTCCATTCTCAGTGCAATGGGAAGGTTTTAAGGGAGCATGTTTTCAGAAGGCTACTTTGGCTGTACTACTGGGACTGGATTGAAAGGGATAAGAGAGGGACCAGTTAGAAGGCCACCAAAGTCACCAGATAAGACACAGCAGTGGCCTAGAGTGGAGATGAACATAAGAGGACAGATTTAGAATATATTTTGGAAAGAGTGGCATCAAGGGGGGTAGGGGTGGGCAGGAAAGTCAGCAGGAGCCTGGCAGCTTTAGGGAGGAACCACCCACACTAGCACTGAATAAGCCTCTCTCGGCTCCACCTCCTTTTTGCCCAGTGAGATTCCTCTATTTACACACTGAGTTCCCTGGGACCTCAGTTTACCTGCTGTTCACCTAGACCCAGAGCTTCCCTCCAGCCTCACTTCACACTGACACTGGATGAGTCTAGCTCAGGTGCCAGGAGGAGGATCTGATCAACCCAGCTTGTCTGCTCACACCAGGACATCCTACAAGCTACCTCCTCTCTGAGTCGGGTGCTCACCTCTAGGGCAGGTTGGGGAGGCAGGGCCACCGCAGTGCCATAGCCAGAGGCTGTGGTGGGTCCGTCTCTCTTGAAAGGTGCTGCGTACTGCAGGCCACCCATAGGAGGTCCAGCAGGAATCTCAGCTAGCACCTCCATATCACTCATCATTCCAGGCACTGTTCTAAGTTTTATAATAATAACTAATTTAATCTTTATAACTATACTATGAAATAAAAACTATTATTATCTTCATTTGCAGACAAGGAAACAGGCACAGAGAGGCAGGGTGACCTTTCTAACATCACACAGCTCATAAGGGGCAGGGTTGTGATTCAAGCACAAGTAGTCTGGCTGTAGAGGTCTTGATCTTAGGCCTCTGCCGAAATCATTTCTAAGCTTTAGATCAGACTTTACCGAGAAGGGATCTTGAACATGGATGTTGAAAAATATGGGATTGTTTTGTTGTTGCCACAGCTGCTGAGGCTGCTAATGATAATGTCTTATCTAGTGAAGCCAAGAGGAGACTTATTGCGCTGCCTGATTTCAGCTCCAGGTCTTCCATTTACTATTTCCATGATCTGGGTAAAGAATGGTAACTTCCTGGAACCCCAAATTTCTCATCTAAAAAAAAAATAGTTAATAACATCTATCCTAGTTGTTTCACGACCATTGTTTGTAAAACAATCATTGTGATGCAATGGGAAAGGTGCATTGATGACTGAAGAGATTTGGGGGAAGCAAAGAGGAAGAACAAATTAGAGGAAGAAGAAATCTGGGGGGTCCAGCACAGGAAACTCTGCATCCAAAGGCCTGGGAACTGAGCCAGCAGCCTCAAGTGCCATGCTTCCTCCTAAAGGCCATAGGGAGCCACTGAAGGATTTTCAGCAGGAGGAGGAGTGATGTGGTCAGATGGGCTGTTTAAAAAGAGATCTCTGGTGGCCAGTGTGGAGAACGGACTAGAGCAGGGAAGACTGCAGACGCAGAGACAGGAGTGGGGGACAGCAGTGCAAGCGAGAGAGGGGGAGGATATGGACTCAAGCGATGGGAGAAATATTTAGGCATGTCACCAAGAGAATGTGGCAGTCCAGGAGCCCACTACTTCCAAATCTAGAGCAAGCCTATTGTATGGAGGAGAAGGCTGTGTCCCCTCCTATTTTGAATAAAAGTTTCACAGTTACTTCCTATCTGAATAGTATTTGTTTCCTGGGAGTGTGACTCTCCACTGATACTTTGTTTCTCTAAATCCTTCAAAGGGAAGGCTCTTTGCTTTGATGGCAGGGCCCACCCTGGCTTCCTGGGTGTGGATCCATGGCAGCCTTTCCTGGGAAGGCAGGTGTGGGGCCTCTGGCTTGGCTACTTTGCATAGCACATTGGAAGTATTTGCATTTCTAGAATTTGTTTCTCCATTAAAAAGGGCCCCATTCAATTTATTTATTTATTTTATTTTATTAAATATTTTATTTATTTATTCATGAGAGACACAGGCAGAGAGAGAAGCAGGCTCCCCCAAGGAGCCTGATGTGGGACTCGATCCCAAAGTCCCGGGATCACAACCTGAGCCCAAGGCAGACACTCAACTACTGAGCCACCCAGGCGTCCCTATTTTATATTTTATTTTATTTTATTTTATTTTTATTTTATTTTATTTTATTTTTTTGGTCCTGTAGCATCAAATGAACATGGCCTGGAAATCAAAGAAAAAGGGGGATGGGGAACCAAACCTCTTCTTTCTGGGTCAATAAATTAGCTTTGTGGGGGAAAAACAAAAACAAAAACAAAAAAACCCCAAAGATGTAGCCTTCATGGTAAAGTATATCCACGAAGTGCTGCTGCATGAATCTCATTGTCTTCCTTTACCTGTAGAATTCACCCATGGGGATGGGGTGCTAGGCTCTACGTGAGTGTAAGCAGGTTCAGGTCATAGCTCCACTTCAGGGAATCTCTGAAACCACAGATCCCAGTTTTATAAGAGCTTATTCCTGACTAGCTTTAGTTTTGAGAATGGTTTTTAAATATTTAGGGCCAACTCCAGCAGGCTTATTAAGCATTAGGGAATAGAAGGTGAGATGAGTTTAAATGTGGGAACTGTTATATTTGCCATCAAACAGGGAAAAAAATTTTTTTAAGTCATAGCACTATTGGTGAGGGCATAGGGAAACAAATTCAATTAATATTTATTAAGAACCTACTCTGTGCTGGGCATTGCTCTAGGCCACAGTCACTGTGGTATCGTACATAATGGACAAAATCCTTGCTTCCTGAAATGTACGTTCTGATACAGCTCGTTGTGCTAGAAATGCACACACCTCCTGGAACACAGAATGCATCAAAGCCTTAAAAAGCATGTAAACATGTAACACCTGGATGGCCCAGTGGTTGAGTATCTGCCTTGGGCTCAGGTCACAATCCCGAGGTCCTGGGATCGAGTCCCACATCGGGGGGCGGGGGGCTGCCTCTCCCTCTGCCTCTCTCTGTGTCTCTCATGAATAAATAAATACAGTCTTTTAAAAAAACATGTAAATGTACCTTTTAGGTGGACAGTTGTGCATCCATATATGTACAAGACTAAAGTTGTTTAGAAGAATAAGAAGGTTAAGGGAAAAAACCCTAAATGTATAACATTAAGAAACTAATGAAATTAATTACAGTCCACTCTTACAATTGAATACCCTACCGCTATGAAAATAATGTTGAAGAATATGTATTGATTTGGGAAAACATTAATGATGTATTACTACACCAAAAAAGTAGGTTACAAAACAATAGGTAGAGTGTGATTCTGTGTACTAAATGGATTGGAAAAAATTAAGTGAAAGGTTATTAATTTAGCAGTATCTACTGAGTACTTACAATGTGCTGGGGCCCTGGAGTTACAGAAGAGGACAAAATTAGCAGAGTCCTTTCTCCTGTGGAATTCATGGTGGTTGTCTCTGAATGGTAGACTTTGGGGTAACTTTAATTTTCCCATTTCTTTTTCTGTGTCTTCCATGTCTTCTAAGCTGACCACATATTCCTTTTAAAATTACTCTAAAATTGGGATGCCTGCCTGGCTCAGTCCAAGGAGCGTGAGACTCTTGATCTTGGGGTCATGAGTTTGAGTCCCAGGTTGGGTGTAGAGATTATGTAAATTAAAAAAAAAACAAACTTAAAAATAAATTATTTTAAAATTAAACCTATTTTTTAAGGATTTATTTATTTATTTATTTATTTATTTACTTATTTATTTATTTATAGAGATAAAGAGAGAATACAAGCCATGGGGAGGGGCCGAGGGAGAGAGAGAATTCTCAAGAAGAGTCTCCACTGAGCACAGAGCCCAGATGTGAGGCTCCATCCAGGCCTGAGATCGCAACCTGAGCCAAAATCAAAAGTGGGACGCTTAACCAAGTGAGCCACCCAGGTGCCCTCAAAACATAAATTTAAAAATAAACTTTAGAGGTAATAACCTTGGGGTTGGGGTTAGAACATGGACCTTAGGAATTAAAGCCCACCTTGTCTGCCCTTCCTCCTTCTGGGGAAGTAACCCAAAATGTCCAAGAGCGGTATAACCAGAGAACAAGAACCAAAAAGACAGTGTGAGACAGGGCCAGCATTGAAAAAAGGTCACATCCTTAGCCAGGATCTGGTGTGAAGCAGAGACTAGGACTGAGGGGTAGGGAGAGTGAGCACAAAATGGAAGCCAAGGAGCAAAAGTCTCACCTTTTTGCCACGAGCAGGGCTCAAGTGCCCCAGGCTCCTCTTTGTACTGGCTTTAAGGTGCAGGAGGTGGGGGAAGGCAGCGGGAGGTAAAGGCACAGGGTCAGGTGGGCATCTTCGGCCACCTTTATAAACACACACCCACTAGTAAAACACTGAAAACCACCCAAACACCCAATAAGGCAATGGTTAAGTAAGTTAAGGCTCCTTTAATACGTATCCATACAAAAACAGCCCAATAAAAATTTGAGGTGTTACCTAATTTTTTTTTTCCTTAATGTTCCTTAGGGCCTTGGAAATGAAGTGACAGTGTTAGGTATTGGTGGGTATCCTGAGACAGAAGTCCCATGCCCTCACCCCCACCATCCTTCCTCTGCTTCCACCCCCAAGGTCAAGCCCTGGAAGGAGTAGAAACAATTTTTTAAAATAGGGTTGGGGCAATTTGAGAGGCAAGGACATCCATGCCTCACTACCTTAGGGAAGCTCAGGGAGATTGTCCCCACCATTCCTGCCCTAGCAGGTTTTCACACAGTGGGATCGCCATGGTGGCAGGACAGAATTAGAGCAAGCCTGGGGTGGTCCCTTAAGTCTCCTGTGACATCCTCCCCCACTCCAGAACATGATGAATTATCCAAAATTTGCCATAACCTCCAAGATGAGTGTACAAGGCTGGAAAGGGGTCCAATGGATTTGAAAGGGTCTTAGAGAGGGAACAAGGAAATAAAGAGTCTGTAGGCCAATAACTAGAGGCCACTACTGGCCCATGGACATCTCAGTGGAGGCCAGCATAAATGGATGCCAGCCATCAAAGATCAGAAAGGGAGGTGGGGGTGGGGGGAAATGCCTGGGTGGCTCAGTGGTTGAGCGTCTGCCTTCGGCTCAGGTCATGATCCTGGGGTCCTGGGATCAAGTCTTGTGTCGGGCTCCCTCAGGGAGCCTGCTTCTCCCTCTGCCTGTATCTCTGCCTCTCTCTGTGTGTCTCTCAGGAATAAATAAGTAAAATATTTTTATAAAAAGATCAGAGAGGGCCTGGTTCTTCCTCAACAGACGTCAGCATAGGTCAATGACATCAGGCTTGCTCATTGGTCTAGTCTCACATCCACTTCCTGCTGCCTTCTGTTTCTGCTATTACAGGAAATACAATTCCCAGGCTCCTTTGCCAACTGGCTTGGACAATGAGAAGCACTGGGGGGAAGGCTGAAGTGATGGAGCAGTCTGTCTGCCCACCTCAGGTGAAACCCTAGCTCCTCTGGTGGCTAGTCTCTTTTGATTCTAGCTCCTGCCAAATGGCCCCTCGTATGCAGGTCCTTGCAGCCTCTGCCATGGTTCTAGTCTCCGGGCTCCCTAACACCACCATCTTACTACTGCATCCCTCCAACGCTAATGGTGACGGGAGCTTCCCTGCAGCTAATCTCTTTCTCCGTTTGGCTTCTCAGTGCTTCCATAATTGATGCATCCCATTTTCTGTATTATGTTTGGCTCCTTTTTCCTAACTGTACTTTGACTAATGAGGATCAAAAGCTTCCGTCACCTTCAACTGAAGTCTTAATGCCATGGGAGACCCCTGGGAATTTATCACAGTCTCAGAGGGAAGGATGGAGGTAGAGGATTCTAAATCAACTGAATCATACCTGAAAGAGGCCTAAGAAAACTTTGGATGATTTTCTATAGAATTGATTAAATTTGGTAAGTTTTTATGTGTGTACATCTTTGTTTTTGTCACCAGGCGTAAAGGAAATTCAAAATAGAGATTTAAGTTATAGAAAAAAAAGAGATCCCTGGGTAGCTCAGAGGTTGAGCATCTGCCTTTGGCGCAGGTCATGATCCTGGGGGTCCCAGGATCGGGTTCCACATCAGGCTCCCTGCAGGGAGCCTGCTTCTTCCTCTGCCTGTGTCTCTGCCTCTGTGTCTCTCATGAATAAATAAAATCTTTAAAAAATAAAATAAAAAAGTACATAGAAAAAAGAAAATAACCAACTTTGCACACTTAAACATATAGCTTCTGAAATTCTTACTCACTGCATTAGGTGTAAATGTCAAATGAATGTAGGCCATCACCATGACTAAGTAAAATTTATATACATGTGGACAAAGACAAGGGAGGAAATAGAACAAATGAATTCCTTGTAATGAAGTGGGAAGATGATATGTGATTTTTTTTAAAGATTTTATTTAAAGAGAGAGAGAGAAAAAATACATGTGTACATGAGCAAGGGGAGGGCCAGAGGGAAAGGAAGAGAGAGAGAATCTCAAACAGACTCCATGCTGAGCACAGAGCTCAACATGGGGCTCGATCTCACGACCATGAGATCATGACCGGAGCCAAAATCAAGAGTCTGATGCTCAAACCAGCCAGGTGTCCCAAATACGTGATTTTTTAAAAAATCTATATTATCCATTTAAAAGGATATTTTTCTTTTCTTTTTCTTTTTTTAAGGATTTTAATTATTTATTCATGAGAGACACAGAGAGAGAGGCAGAGACACAGGCAGAGGGAGAAGCAGGCTCCATGCCAGGAGCCCAATGTGGGACTCGAGCCCTGGACTACAGGATCATGCCCTGAGCTGAAGTCGGATGCTCAACTGCTGGGCCACCCAGGCGTCCCTAAAATGATATGTTTTCAAAGAAAACTTTAGGGTCACCTGGAGTCTTCATAAAACAGACCTCTCCATCCCAGAGTCAACATCTTTGGAAAGTGGTAAATATTCTTCCTCTGGAGCAGCACCAGGTGACGGGCATTTCAGCTCTTTGGAAAAGCTGAGAGAACCTGAAGTGTTAAGTTAAAAATACAGGCAAGCAGCAAGGAATAGCAGAGGTGTTAATACACAAGCATCAGGAGCAAGTGTTAGAACCTTCCTAAAGTCACTTCATAATGCAAGTAGGGCACATGGAAGGCGTTGACAACACAAGACTGATGAGGGGTGCAGAGCCAAGGCATCCCCAGAAAATGGAGGCAGTTTTGTCCAACTCGGGGTCACCTCCCTGCAGAGATTAGAGGCATGGCTCTGGAAGCTAACAAACCCGCCCTCGGTACTCCCTTGACAGACACAGTCTTGGGCTGCAGCAGCTGACCTGTATGTCCTCCACGACCTCACAGCCAAAGGATAGATGAATGGTCTCTGTAGAAAATTTTGAAAAGGACACACCTAAGACGTAATGGCCCACTAGGAGACAGTCCAGCACAGTGGTCCTGACTGTGGATCTGGAGCCCGGCAGACCCGGCCTCGATCCCAGCTAACTCCATGCGGCAGATGGGACCCCAAAATAGTCTTCAACCTCACCATAGCCTTAGGCTCTCCATCCTTAGGATGGAGATAAGAATAGGACCTACTCCTCGAGGAGGAGTAAATGAGATAAGACTGGTAAAAAGGTTGGTACAGGGCAGCCCAGGTGGCTCAGCAGTTAGTGCCGCCTTCAGCCCAAGGTGTGATCCTGGAGACCCAGGATCGAGTCCCACGTCAGGCTCCCTGCATGGGGCCTGCTTCTCCCTCTGCCTGTCTTTCTCTCTCTCTCTCTCTCTCATGAATAAATAAAATCTTAAAAAAAAAAAAAAAAGCTTAGTACAGAAGAGCTCGATTAACATTTTCTCCCATAATTATTTTAGAAACAGAATCTCTAAATTAGGTGTCTCTGAATAAACGAAGGTGTCAAATGCGATAAATACTGAGCCACAGACCCTATACCAGTCACAATGGAAGGCTCTGAAACTCCTGTTAAACCTCTTTCTCCGTTCACTGTTGACTGGAGACTGGGAGGCTCACAAGGGGGGCAAGAAACCATAAAACCCAATCAGAAAACCTGAAGACCCAAAAGAAGGCCAAGCTGCAGGTGATAAGGGTTTTGACTACCAGGGAACTGGGCGTACTGAGAGGTCCTCATCTATTTTATTATTTTATTTTATTTTATTTTATTTTATTTTATTTTATTATTTTATTTTATTTTATTTTATTTTTTTTCCTCATCTATTTTATAAGCAGCTCTTCCCTCAGAGTTGAGATAAAAAGGATTTTCAGGCCACTCAGAGCAGAGCAAAGAGTCTGGGTCCTTGGCTCTGCCACTCAGTGTAAGAGAAGCTTGGGTAGACCTGCCCAAGTCAACTTGCTCCTGTGCTCCCTCACCCAGGGCTCCTTCGTGGACTTGGGCAGAGAGGCTTTGGATAGGTAGGGAGGACGGGCCACTGGGAAATTGGCTTTTTTAGGCCACACCGACAATCTTAAGACATTAAATTCCAGATCCAGGGACACCTGGGTGGCTCAGCAGTGGGGCGTCTCCCTTTGGCTCAGGGCGTGATCCCAGAGTCCTGGGATCGAGTCCCGCATTGGGCTACCAGCATGGACCCTGCTTCTCCCTCTGCCTGTGTCTCTGCCTCTCTCTCTCTCTCTCTCTCCCTGGGTCTCTCATGAATAAATAAATAAAATTTTTTTATTAAAATAAATAAAATTCCAGATCCAAACCTAATGCTTCCCGAGCCTGTGATTCTTAGCATTTTGAAATGTCAATACTCCTGAAAACCTGACGAAGACTTTGGATCCCTCCCCAGAAAAATACACACATGCAGATACGTATACTATTTTACACATTATTTCAGAATATCTATGAAGTCTAAAGCCTAGAGGTATGCAGACATATAGACCATGGCAAGACTTTTTAATCCTTGAGCAGAAAAACCCAAGTGTCGTCTACTTAGGATAGGTGACAGTGTAAACACACACGTAACACACGCACGATACACAAAGTGCGTCGTGTCTGTAGCAAAGACCAGCTGCTCTCCCTACCAGAGTTTTTGTGGGACCCTTACAAATTTCAGAGACTCGTGCGGTGAAGCCCAATCTCCGCTCACATTCCAAAATCCAACCCGTCCCTCACGGGATGGACTTCCCTCCGAATGTTTGCCGTCCTGTGACATCCCCAAGGCACACCCCAGTGGTCCCCTCCTAACCAGCTGGGCAGTCAAAGCCAGCCTCATTGCGGAACTGTCAAGGCAAAGGCAAGAGGTTACATCATTCCAATTAGCAGAAGCCCCACCGCTTCTCAACAGCTCCTACCACTTCATCATCTCTCCCCTCCAAGGAAATAATCACAATTGCCACCAACATCCTGGAAACAAAAGGCGACAGAATAAACATGGTGCTCGCCCGGCAGACCCCAGGATTAAAATGTAATCTCAAAATAAAGTCTAATAACTTTCTCTCTTTTGAACACACTTGGAATAAAATTAGCATATAAATCAAAGCTTAATTAGGACATTGTAACAATGAACAGCACCGGCTGGTGTTAAGGGTTTCAGGCCCAATATGATGCATCGAATAAACACCGTAATTACAGAACAAAATCAGAGGGTCTCCTGGTAATCAATCACCCAGCTAGGTTCAAGCCTTCCAACTCGAGGGTCACCCCTGTTTTTTGTCTTGCGAATCTTGCCTTCCAGCTAGTCTCTCCCCAAGAGACCTCAGGCACCTCCCGGGCCGCTGGCACATCTCTAGCTCCTGGCGCTCCGAGGGGCGCCCTGGCCCTGACCAGGAACAGGAGAGGCTTGCGGGTTGCTCAGAACAAAGCCTGTGGGCCTCCAGGGATGACGCGTGTACCTGCTCTCCGAGCTGGACCAGACTCCTCAGCGGCTGTCTTCAGCCAACCCACACGAATATCTTTCTGTTCATTTTTTAAAAATATTTTATTTATTTATTCAGGAGAGACAGAGAGAGAGAGAGAGAGGCGCAGAGACACAGGCAGAGGGAGAAGCAGGCCCCATGCAGGGAGCCCAATGTGGGACTTGAACCCAGGACCCCGGGATCACACCCTGAGCCACCCAGGCGTCCCCCATCCAGCTCTTTCTACTAAAACGTCACTTCATCAGAGAGCTCTTCCTCATCCCTCCTCTCACCCTGGAACGCTCTTCGCTGGAAAGTGGGAGGGGCCCCTCGGTAGCACCCTTCACCCCACATTAATTCTGATTCAACAGCAAAACAAGGTGGGGAAAAGCAAGGTGGAGGAGAAAACCAAATTTCACCTTCCTTTCCAACAGAATGACGTCAGAAAATGGGGCTTCTCCGTGTGGGCAAGCAGGCCCCGGGGTACCGCCCGGCAGCCTGGTACCGCTGGGCTGGGCAGCAGAGGCACCCCGGAGGGAAGGCGGGAGGAGCGGGGGCGCCGGGGCTCGCAGGGGCAGCTCTGCACCCAGCAGCGTGGGAAGGAGCAGCGCAGAACCCATTCTTGATGGCACATCCCAGGAGTGGACCACCCGGCCTCCCCGGAGGAATGTTCCACAGGGCCAGGCGCTCCCACGGCAGAGCGGGGAGACGAGGAGGGGAAGATGTGGCCCCTACGGCCGTGCCCCCTCTATTTTTCTTCATAGCTCTTATCACCACCCTGGGGTGTAGGTCAGTATTTGCCTATTTGCTATCTTCCCACGCTACCTGCAAACGTCAGGAGGGGGATGCTTTGCCACAGGTGCACCCGGAGACCTCCCCGGGGCCTAGAACTGTGCCTGGTAAACAGCGGGCTTTCGGGAAATCTCTGTGGAACCAAGGATAGGTGAGGGAGGCTTTACTGGCATCTTTGAAGAAACACTGCGTTCTGGGGCTGCCAAGTGCCTGGGCTGTGGCTCCTCCAATCCTGTCACCACCAGGACTTGTTCTTAAGAGTCATTGCTGAAGGACCAGAGCTTTTCCTATGATCTCCTTGACCAGTGTGACCTGATTTCTTACCGGGTTCAGCTTTCCTGGCCTCTGATCCTGTAGCTGAAGCTCCCTGAACACAAGGCGCTGTCTGTCCTGCTCGCTGCTGTGTCCCCTGCACCGCACGTGGTATCTGGCGCAGTAAAATGTGCCAGCAGGAGGGAAGGTGGGAAGGAGGAAGGAAAGATGGAAAGAAAGATGGATCCCCTTTCTTCTAAGCCCCCTTCCCCAGGGCTGGTCCTCCCCTCTAAAGAGAGCAGGGGACCCAGCCTGCTGCACTGAGAGAAGACGTCATCACCATCATATAACAGAAGAAGCCAGAAGCCCAGAGACGGTGAGCCCCTGCCCCAGGCCACAGAGTAGAGGGGTGGGGGGGGGGGGGGGACTAGGACCCAAACCTTCTGACTCCAGGGACAGTGCTTATCATGTGACACCTGCTGTCTTAGGATCATGGGCCACGAGTGCCTAGGTCATGCAAATGTCGCTCTGGAGAGGCCCCGATGAGGGCACTTCAGTGTCCAGTGAGAGAGGAGCCCTTGGGGCCTGAAACTGGGCTTGGGCCCCCAGTCACCTGGGGCTGGGTCCTCGGTCTGAGGTGGTGCTGGAGCTCGAGTAGAGGCTGTTTCATCCTATCTGCCTCCCCCCACCTCCTCCTCCACGTGTCTTCTGGCCCCAGCCCACCAGAGCCCTGCATGGAAGCAGAGACTCCTGCCCAAGTCACATTACCAGAGCAGCTATCTGGGCTCCATCCAGGCTCTGACGCTGCTAGGGCTCTGCAGTGTCACATCTGAAGTGTCACAGCCCATGCCCAGAGGGGATCCAGCCTAGTGAGGGAGGCAGAGGCATAGACAACTATCCTGGGTCTGCAGACCTCCCTTTTTTTGCGTTAGACTGACCGACTGGTGGTGCTGTCTCCGAGTATCCACCAGGGGCCAAACATCCATCAGCTCCATCCATCCATGCTCTGAAGCAGGTGCTATTACTGTCCCATTTCACAGATGAGGAAACTGAGACCGGGAAAGGTAAATTAGTTGTTGAAAGACCCGCAGGTGGTGAGTAGTGAGGTCAGGCTGCAAGTCCAGGTCTAACTCCAAAGCTGAAGCTCTTCCTGCCTGTCATGTCATCTCCTGGGTCTGTCTTTCCTCGGGCTGCCTCTCCCCGTGCCCACTGAGAACAAGGGATGAATGAGCAGAAACCCTTCAGGGCGGCAGCACCCCAGCCTCCAGCCCCTTCCACATATATGGTTTTCCAAACACTCAATGCTCCACACCTTTGCTCATGCCTCACCTCTGCATGGAAACCCCCTTCCCCCTCCTACAAGACCCTGCCTGTCCTTCAGGACCCGCTTCAAATGTCCCCGCCAGTGTGACCACTCTCCCCGAGTCTAATCCAATCACGCTGCCTCCCCCTACCCTAGAACACGCCTCTATCCCAGTGACTCTCCAGCTACAGTCCTGAGACCAGGAGGGCCCACTGTACCTAGGACTTGTTAGAAATGCCAGTTCTAGAGATGCCACTGGATCAGAAACTCTGGGACTAGGGCCAGCAATCTGTGCCTTAACAAATGTGCAGCTCAGCCCGATACATCCAAAAGTTAGAAAACCACTGCCCTGTTCTAACACATGAGGACCGCTGGCATGTGTTTGCAGAAATTACTGGGCTGTGAGGGGCTGCCGGGCCGGACTGGATGGTGTGCAAGGCTCGTCCCACAGCAGGTGCACTGCTGACTTTGAGAGGGCTTCCTTGCCCGGCGCTCTCCGGGCCTCTGACTTAGTGACAGCAAGGACAGGCTCTCGGGCAGGCCGAGCAGTGGAGGCATTTCGTCCAGGGGGCCTTCCTGTGTTCTCCGCAGCGGGCCTCCTCCCTCAGTACCACACCTGTTGTTGGAGAAAAGCCCTGCACCTCCTCATTCATTCCTTTGACATAAATGCGTTGAGAGCCCACCAGAGGCCAGACACCCCAGGCTATCAGGGACATAACGATGAGTGAGATACAGACTCTGTGTCTCATCCCCACGGAGCTTAAGAGCTAGTGGAGGAGACACACATCCATCAAACAACTATAGCGAACTTCAAGCGGCATTCACGTTTATTGAATTATTAAATTCTCACAACTACTGTTCTCATCCTTTTCTACAGACGGGGAAGTGAATACCGAAAGGCACAATACCTTGCCCAGGTTCATACCGCTTGTAGAGGGCAGAATGGGTATCACAATCACAACCCAATGCTGTCCCCAAGTCCTTACAGAATAATATCTTAAACTGTGATCATCACCGTGGAGAAAAAAGCACGCAAGGATGCCCGAAAGGGAAAAGTGATTATCATGGTGGGGGGAAGCGAAAGTCACCAAAACTTCCTGGAAGAAGTCACAGCTGAGCCGGGGCCCAAAGGGTAAGTCAGAGTTAATAAGACCAATCAGTGAGGTGAGGGTGGGGTCCAGGTGAGACCTTTCCATGCAGAAGACCACCACTTACAAAGGCCTTGAGGAGGAGATCTAGCAGAAACCAGCAGGACCCCAGCACCGGCCGTGGGGAGCGGGGCTGGCGAGGATGGAGATGTGGGCAGCGCCAGTCAGGCCGGCACCTACGGGCCATGTCAACCGTCCTTATGTGTGGTCCACTTTTCCAAAGAAATGTTGTCACACCGAAGGTAACCAAGTGAACGAACGTGTGAAATTAGTTAAGTTGGAAATCCAGAAGTCTCATCATTCACATTTCATTCATCTGGACACATTGGCTGAGTGCCCGCCATGACCCCCACACACCTTATTGTAGGTGTTGGGGACACGGCCCCATCCTCCCGGAGCGCATCCAATGTGTGGCCACGGAGAGAGAACTCTCTGGACTGCCATTTGCACTCCTTCACCAGCACTGAGCAGGGACTGGGGGCCGGGCACTGCGTAGGGTGTTCTACTGAAGGCTCTGGTTCACCTTTTAATGACCAATCAAAGCCATGCTCCAAAATCCGGGCTAGAGCCCCTCGTCACCCAATGGACATCTCTTAACAATTCCGTTAGCCGCTTACAGTTCATGGGATTTGAAACATTTCTTAAGAAGCCACCATAGGATAAATCAGGTTGGGCTGCTCCACAAGGCGAATTTTGCTAATAGAATCTATTTCTATTGAAATGAGCGTCTACAGACCTGTAATTCATTCTGCATAACATTTACACACTCTATGCCGCTGAAAGGACTTATTATAGGACTTTAGTCAGCAGAGCTCGGCGTAAAGAGGAGGTGGAGAGCTAATACGGATTGGTTCAAAAAGGCCTTCAGAGTATTTTCAAAAATCTGTCTGCATCGCCACTAGATTATTCTACGTTTCTATGGAATGAGACGGGTGGTATCATTGTGACATCGCAGTTTCTCATCGCTTGCGGGATAAAAACCAACTCCTCTGCTTTTTCTTTAAGGCCTTGTGCAACTGGACCAACCCCCATTCGCGATACTCCAACTTTCCCCTCGCTCACTTCTCCAAACCAGGCTTCTTTGTGCAACTCAAGTGAGCCAAGCTCATTCCCGCCTCAGAGCCTCTTCTTGCTGTTCCTCCTCCCCAAGTGCTTTTCCCTCAGATACTCACATGGGTGACCCCCGATCTTCACTAACGTCACAACTCAAATGTCACCTCCTCCTCAGAGAGGCGCTCGCTGATTACCTCAGGTCCCCCCCTTTGGCACTTGCCCCTCTTGGAAATTACGTTGCTTTTAAAATGTACCCGTCTCTTCTTCGGTCTATCTCCCCCTACTGACATAAAAGCATCATTTTGAGCAAAGACCTTGACTTATCACCAGTGGAGCATGTTGACCTTGAAAGCTTCCCCGGGCGGGAGAGCTGCTGCGTAATTATAAACAATCATTTCAGATTTCACATGAGATTAGGGAGTTACCTGTTACATTAGCAAGCATTCCTTAACTAATGCAATACTTTTGGGCCATTTTTCATCAGACCATTTGCACTTTTCCAATTGATGGCTAAGAATCTTTTATATCCTGGACAGAAATGCTTTCTCGGTCATACAACTTATATTTTTCTCCTGGTCTGGCCACCTTTGTCTATGGTATCTTTTGTTGTTCAGATAGTCAATGTTTTTACCTGTCAGTCTTTTGTATCATAGTAGGGACCCCAGTATATTTTAAGAAAAGCTTCCTGCGTATCAAGATGATTAAAAAAAAAAAAAACTCTCCAATAGTTCCTTTGGGTTCTGCTTAGATTTTTTTCTAAGTGGCTAGAGTTCATTGTCCTAATGATATTTAAATCGCCTATTCTTGTCACCGCTGACTTGAACTTCGGGAATTTGCTGATTTCCTATAGATTGCCTATTCTGTTCCACTAGCCTAGCTCTGCCGACACCAGTATCGTACTGTTTGAATCACTGGAGATTTATACTTTTGTGCTAGTATTTGGGAATGCAAGTGTGTTTTTTTCACCTCAGTTTCTCAGCTGTTCATATTTATTCTTTCAAATTCTAGAATAAAATTCTGACTTCACCAAAAATGTCCCACTGCGTTCTTTATATGAAGTTAAACTCACGCACTCATTTAAGAATTATCATCTTTACAATGTTGAGCCTTCCCACACAGAAATATGGTGTGTTTTGCTATTTGTTTCAAGCCTTCTCTTGCATACAAAGAAGTCTTAGGATTTTCTTCATACTGGTCTTAAAAATTTCCAGGCACAATTACTCCCATGTATTCTATAGATAATACTGTTGGGAGAGCTTTTTCCCTGTTGTGCCACCTAGCTAAACATTACTAATATGTACAAAGGTCATGTTGTTTTTATGTTTCCCTTGTACCCAGCACCTCAAGTAAGAAATTTCTCAGATAAAAGGTTTATAAATTTTTTATTGAAGTATAATTGACATATAAATGTCCTTTCATTTCAGGTGTACATCCTAGTGATTCAATATTTTCATACATTATGAAATGATCCCCATAAGACCGGTTAGCACCTGTCACCAAAGTTATCACCACTAAAAATTCCTAGTAGTTGATCTTAGATAGTTCAGCCATACAATCTTAGTTTGGCCATACAAATACGTAGTTCAAATAATTATGATTTTGTCTCTTTCCTCCAATATTTGTACCTCGCATTTCTTTCTCTTATCCCATTTCTTTGGCTAGGACTCTGGTACCCTCCTGACTAATCCCAGAGACAGTAGTAGGTCCCTTAGACTATCCTTGTCTTTACGAGAGAAGCCTCTATTATTGTGCCACTAAATGTGATGTTTGAAAAAATAAATAAAAATAAATGGGGATTCCCTGGGTGGCGCAGCGGTTTGGCGCCTGCCTTTGGCCCAGGGCGCGATCCTGGAGACCCGGGATCGAATCCCACATCAGGCTCCCGGTGCATGGAGCCTGCTTCTCCCTCTGCCTGTGTCTCTGCCTCTCTCTCTCTGTGACTATCATAAATAAAAATTAAAAAAAAACATTAAAAATAAATGATGTTTGCTGCGCACTTATGCTCCATTTTAAAACGTTGCTCCTCCTCAGAACTTAAGTTTTGATTAAGAAAAGATATTTCCTAATGTTGAGCCATATTGTCATCCCTGGAACAAAATTTTACTCTATCGTGGTTATATTTTCAATATTTTCCCGGATTGCATTTGCTAACATTCTACAGAGAAGGATTTGCATCTACATTCATAATCATAGGTAGCCATTTGGGGTCCATCCTCTTGAATGCTATAAAAATATCCTACAGAAAATAGGGAAATTTCTAATTTTCCTAATCACCTAACCTTTCCTAATATTCCTAATAACCATCCTTATGAATTCGGTGGTTTTTTAAAAAGATACACGGAGAGAGTAACAACACTTGTAGGCATATTTGAGACTGGTGGTCAACCTATCTTGCCAAGCCAGTCTACTCTCTCACGTTAGAGGTGTTGCCCTGACCTGCTGAACCTCTGGACTGGAAGAGAGGTCTGGAACACGTGAGAAATTTGAGTTTTGACGAATTTCGAAGGTGAAGAGGTATTCGATCATTTCAATAAAAGCTAATACAGGATAATGTGACCAAAGAAGAAACCCAGATGGTATCCACTTACCCAAGCCATCCTTCTCTGGCTGAGAATGGGCAGGGAAAAAAAATTGCAGAGAAGGAAATTATGGACACTTTTCCTTTGGGATTGTATGTGCAAAAGGAATTTCGTTTTGAAATTTAATGTCTCGATGGAATCTTAAAAGGGAAGAGAGCTCATGTTCGAACTTGGAATGTCTCATATTAACTCGGTTCATTGTATATTTTTCTGCACTAGAGTAGATGACATGGCTGGGCACGATTTGAGATGAGAAATGAAGGAGCAAATTTTTAGGTAATGTACACTTACAACTTGACATATTCCCAAGAGTGACCCCAAGTTAAAGAATGCTCAACTTTGATCCATTTTAGAGGCTGCACTGCCCACCTGGTCCCAGGAGGACAGACAAAACAGCAGATTTCAGGTGAGCAGCTGCACAGAGGGGAGGCCCTCCTGGTGAGGAGAGCCCTGGCTGCTAAGAACTGTGAATTAAGACAGAACAAAAAGAGAGGAATGCAGAGGGAGGAGAAGCTTTGACCCCCAGTGCCCATGAATCCAAACTCTGTGCACTCCCTTGTCAGCTTCACTACTGACTACTAAAGGGGCTGTCAATGGGTGACTTGATGGGGCCGAGCCCAGAATCTTCGGTGGGAAATTTTTGGATGCAGTAATTACTTTTCTTTAAAGGTCAATAGCTATTTACAGGGTTCTCTCCTCCATGTCTCACTTCCAACTGGGCCTTCCTATCCTTGGGAAAATCTGACCATGGCCCTTTTCTGTTATCTCTGCACCAGCAAAAACAATTAAGATGGAGTCCATTCCACAGGCTGCTAGTCTGTTCAATCTATCTTTTTTTTCCCCCTCCCTCCACCCTCCACTATGATCTATCCATCCATCCCTCCCTCCACACAATTCAACTTTGGCCACAAGGCCTATCTGTAAACACCTGTACGAATATTGATAAGGTTATGCTTGGATTCTCATTCCTGTTTCTGGGTAGTACACATGTCCTCAGTTGCATAAAAAGAAGTCAGGGTCTAGCTATTATCTGACCTTCCAATCATCACGAGGACCAAACATCTCCAACTGCAACTGGACAAGAGCCCACCTATCTCCCACCAGGGTGCACTCTCTCAATGGCTGCATTAGACCACAGCCAAGCTTTGCGAGCTCCATTGCTCAACGTCACGGTTTCTTGTGTACTGGTCTTCCTCCTGGTTGAGTGTCTTGTACTAATTCTTTTTTCAGTTGGCTCAAGAGCTTCTGTAAGGAATTATCTTTTAAAGGTTTTGTGGGTGGCAAGCATACTGAGTCTTGTACACTTTTTTGCTTATGCCTTCACATAAGTAGAATTTGAGTAGTTATATCGAGGGTCCTTATATTCCCCCTCTAACTCCTAGTCTAGCATTTAATGTTACAGATGAGAAATCCAATACTAGTGTGACCTTTCCTCCTTTGTAGCTGATTTACTTTTCCTGTTTAAAAGATTATAGGATTTTTCTCTTGGTTAGAATTCCAAAACTTCAGATAGACACCAGTGTGTGCCTTGATAAAATTGAGACTTTTCCATCTAGATTCATGCATTTCTTCTATTAGGAAAACTTTTTCCCCCCTTGATTTACTGTTTTCTACTTCAGTATTCTCATTTTGTAGATCTTGGACCTGCTAGCTTTATTTTATAGGTTTCTCACCCTTTATCATCATAACTCCCATCTCTTGGTCTTTCATGCTCTGCGTTCTGGAAAATTTCTCCAAGTTGTCTTTGAATTGAACTAATCCTATTTTCAGCTGTAGCCCCTTTCTACTAGTCAATATTGACTTCTGGTTTTATTTTTTTCTTAGAACACTTGTGTTGGCGGATTTCCTCTCTTTTTCAACAGCCTTTTCTTTATTGATTTGGTATCTTTTAAAATACCTCTGAGGATAGTTATTAGACACATTTTTTTTCTTCCGTTTCCTACATTCATTCTGTTTCAGTCAGAAATATTTGCTCTGAATATTCAGCTTGATCTCCTCTTTGGAATTGCTGATTCTCCTTGTTGTTCTGATACAGCTCTTGGTCTTTTCTGTAATTATAAATGAAGACCTATAATGGTCAGGACTGGTCGCAACTGTAGAGCTCACTATTTGAGTTCCTCTCCAAAGCCAGTTGGGCTGAGTTAGCAGGAATGGGTTTTGAGATGGGCCTCTTTTTGGGTCCACAGGACAAGGGCAGGCGAGTGGACAGATGACCCCCTAGGGGCCCATGAATGACATCAGAGGCTCCCACCAAGCCCCTACCACAAACAGTGTTCACACCCATGCAGCCTGGGGATGAAGGCTGTGGTCAGTTTCTCTGTGTGAGGCTGGCACAAACCCCCCAAATTCTCCAGCCTGATCCCTACTTCTGCACAATGACACCTTTGCTTCCCACTCCCTGCACCTAATGCTCACCCTGAATTTCACAGTGACCCCACATCCACCCTCGATGGCTGTGAGCCAGTCAGCATGAACGACCCATCTGCATCATTTGGCAACTGCCAGGCTTGGGAGGGAGCAGGAAGGCCACAGGGGAATGCACAGCCTTCCTGTCCAGACAATGGGTGTGTCCCCCGAGAGACCGCAGGTCAGCGGGGAGCAGACACGGGGTCTTCCATCCCTCCGCTGTCTTTTACCTTGCACAGTGCCCCCACATGCTTGGTAAGGGACGCTGAATGAAGGACTTGCATTCATTCCCAAGCCCACGGGCTTTTGTTCCAATTTTGCTGTGGTTTGGCGTGTCCTTCCCACCCCCACTGTTACTCTCACATCCAGGCTCAACCATCTTTGGCTCAGACTTCAAGGTTCAGCTCAAATAACACCTCAAAAGGAAGACTTCTCTGCCCCTTCCCCTGGGCCTCCACAGCTTCCATCACTGCACCTGTCATACTCTGTGCATTTGTGCACAACTATTCAGGCTCGTGGTAGATGCAAAACAAACGTGTAAGGGAACAAATGTGCAAATAAATCAATCCTCAGTAAGCTGGGAGCCCAAGGCGGGGATCACATCTCATTCAAGTTCACATCACTGGTGAGAGTGGCACCTGGGACAGAACAGCCAAATATCATGTAATGGAACTGAATAATACACAGGGGATGATCATCCTCAAATTGGGTATTTCCTAGAGTCTGAAAATCCTATGGAGGTTAAAAATTCCTAATGGTAGAATCTCAGGCAGAAAAGGGAAGAAAGGAAATTTGTCATTGAGCAACTTAATATATGCCCGGCACTGTACCAGGTGCTCTCATCATCACAAGACAGGACCTACTTTTAACTGAGTATTCACTTATGCCAAACAATATTTTGGGTATTTTACATATGACGTGTTAGGAGAGAGATGTTAATATGGTCTCTGCTTTCCAATAGAGTTCACTCAAACCAGGAGGCAGTTAACTTGCTCAAAAGTGCAGAGCTAGCAAGTGGCAGAGCTTGGATTTAAACGCAGGCAGTCTGGTCCTAGAATCTGGCTGGGTTCCTGATCACTACGGTACATCGGTTCATTCATTTAGTGTCCACACCAGCCCTGATAAGTACTACCTCCCTGACGTATTACAGGCTAGGGGACTGAGGCTCACATGACATCCCAATGACATTTACTGAGGTCTGACTCTGGCACAGGGTGGGAAGCCGGGTCTGCCTGACTTCTAAACAGGACACCACCTCCAATCCCAGCCTCCCTGGAATGGGGGCACAGAGGGCAGCCTCCTGGCTGAGCATCACACCACAATCCCCACATGCTATTTGTGGGATGGTGCCAAGGAAGTCAGGGTGCCAATGGCATCCCTGAATCCTTGGCTGTCCTGAGCAGATGGGGGCCTGGGCACACGGACATTTAGAAAAACCAGTGAGCTGAAGACTTGGCATTAAAAATCACTTCCATTTCCTGAGGGCTGGCTATGGGCCTGAGACATTATTTACATTTGGCATCTCTTCATTCTCCCCACAATCTGCTGAGACAGGTAGGATACCACAACAACCACCACCACCACCACCACCACCACCCCCCCCCCCATTTTACAGCTAAAACTAGGGCTAGAAAAGAGGAAGCGTGTGCCCAAGTTCAGTTGGCCAGTCAGGTCAACTTGGTAGATCTTGATTCCAGGTGTGTCTGCTGCCAGAGTCAGTGATCCTGACCTTAGGAAGAGCAGCCTGATTTTCACCTAGACATTTCCCCGTGTACCTGCAGGTCCTGGTCCAGAGCTGCTGTCAAGGCTGTGAAAGTCGATGGGAAGAACAGGGAAGTGGTTCAGATTTGGGTCAGGAGTGAAAAGGACAAGAAGCAAGAAATGACAGGGCACAGGGAGAAGGGCTGGGAGAGGCACAGAGTCCACGGAGGACGGTACGCATGTGGGGTCCTCCCGGGGCCACCTGCCTGAGGGCCATGGGCAAGGGGGCCGGGCCGAGGAGCCCCGATCTGGCGTCTGGCGTGCCCGGGGAGGGCCTGCTGCTGGGTGCATGTGGGGCCAAGGCGGGGGCACCTTCCTGCTCTGTGCAGGAGGACCCTCGGCCTCGGGCTCACGGGCAGAAGCCTCGGCAGGTGTGCCCGCTTCCAGCTCACCCAGAGCACCTGCCACTAGGCCCCGGCCCTGACCCAAGGCTCCCTCCCAGGGACTGCAGTGCAGGCCCTGTTGGTGGGGAGCCCCTGCTGGCTCTGGGGCCCCTCGGCCTGGGCATCACACACGGTCCCAAGCCTCCTGGCCTCCAGCCTAATCAGCCTGGGCCCCTGGGGCCTAGGAAACCAGAGGCCTGCTCCTGGCAAAGGCAGGCGCTGGTGAGAAGTTCTTCTTCCACCCCCTCCCTAGGGCCGACTCAGGCCCAGTGTGGCCATCTCGGCCTGGGCACCTCCTCCCCAGCCCTTACCTGGCCTACGGTGTATCTCAAGTCACCACAGAGCCGTTCGGGAAGCTGAAATGCCCGGCATTGTGCAGCCTGCAGCTGAGAGCAGGAGCGGTTGAGGCCTCAGCCCTGCCCTCGAGGAATTAAACCCACAACAGCAACAATAGAAACAGTTGCCATCCAGTCAGCGCCCGTCCACCACACGTTAGCACGCATTTTAATCATTAACAAAATTATAGCAGAGACAGTCCCCTGCACTTCATGCCTCAGTGTCCCCGTCTGTGACAGGACTGCAAGACGTGTTCGACTGCTATTAGAGTCACAAAGTAATGAAGCATCCAGTCACCAAGTGCCCTACAATCAAGAGGGGATAATCTGATCGCAGCCAAAACACTAAAAAATGAAAATCAAAATTTAAAAGTTAAGAACACCTGAAAGCCCCATCTCACCTTTATCAAGGTGAATCAGAAACCAAAGGTTAGAGAAGGTGAGCAGTATGTTAGCAAGCAAATGCCTGCATGGGTGCCTGGGTGGCTCAGTCAGTGACGTGTCTGCCCTCCGCTCAGGTCATGACCTCGGGGTCCTGGGATTGAGCCCCACGTCGGGCTCCTGCTCCAAGGGGAGCCTACTTCTCCCTCTCTCTCCCACTCTCCCTGCTTGTGTGCTTTCTCTCAAATAGATAAAATCTTTAATAAAAATTTAAAAAAAAGAAATGCCTGCATGAGACTCACGTCACAGCTGGGTGGCCCATTGCATGCGCAGGACTCAAGATCTCGGAGATCGGCTGGGAAAAGCACACTGCACCCATGAGCTCTGGAAAATCATGAAGGAAGCGGAGAATGTCAGGGGCTGATCTGTGACAATCCGGTGGGAGTACCTGGCGCCCGAAGCCCTGCCAGTGTAGACCACCTGTGTGTGACCCGTGCTGGGCTTCAGTGTTCTCCTCTATAAAACAAAGGAACTAGACAACACCAGCAGTTCTTTAACCACTGGGAGTGTATGGATCCTTCTGGTAACCTGAAAGTTACGGATGTATCTCAAGTCACCACAGAGCCGTTCGGGAATTGCTTCTCAGGAATAAAATACATATATACTTGGCATAAAATACCAGGGATGTTTCTGGCACCATCCCCCCTACCCCAGGAGCCCAGGTAACAACCGCTGGGTTAGGAGATCCCTAATGATACTTGAGGTCTAGACTAAGTTGCGGTTCTACAGAGAGGAACCTGCCAGGCTCAGGCAGTAGTAAGCCATGGAAGGTAATAGCCAGGGGATGATGCGCTGACCCAGAACACCTGGGGTGCTCAGCAGCTGAGCTCCTGCCTTTGGCTCAGGGAGTGATCCCGGGGTCCTGGGATGGAGTTCCGCCTCAGGCTCCCTGCATGGAGCCTGCTTCTCCCTCTGCCTGTGTCTCTGCCTTTCTCTCTGTGTCTCTCATGAATAAAGAAATAAAATCTTTAAAAAAAAAAAAAAAGTCTCCACAGATCTAAGTTCTTCACTAGGGACCCAGGACCAAGCAAGCTTCATGTGCAACCGGCAGCAGACTTATGGAGGCCTGTTTGCTATGGAAGCTAGAGGAATTCTTTGCTAGTTGATCCCAAGTGACCCAATGGCCTGAATTCCCCAGAAGAATTGCATCTTTCTGACCCCGCAACAGCAGGTAAATAACTCCGTCTCATAGCGCTCACCAGCAAACGTGGGCATCCTGCCCTTTAGACGCAAGATGCTCCTTGGTTCTCTGGGCAGCTTGTGGCTGCATATGCTTACCTGGCTGTCCTGCTCAGGAGACATCTGTCGCTCACCCCAGTCCAGGCTGCCAGTTGGCCTTGAGGGTTGGAACAGAAAACCAGGACCCCACTGACATCATGAATTAGGTTTTCCACTTCCTGCTTAAGATGTCAGGCCAGAACTAAAGTCTTGTCTTCGTGGAAACTTATCTCTTTTTGGGGGGATCATGAGGGAAAGGGGCCTGTGGGCTTTGAGAGCACATTGCAAGAAAAACCCATGTGAGGCGGGAGGAGACCTCAGCCCACGGTTCTTAACCCCCCTGGCTGCACAGTAGCGTCACCTGGGGAGCTTGCCAACTATACTGATGCTGACCCACGTGGCCAGGTGAGGCGAAGGTTCCTCAGGTGAGTCGAATCTGCAGCCGAGGCTGAGAACCACCGTCGTAGGCAATCCCAGCATGGAATAAAGAGCCCTGATGAGAAGCAATCCGGGGGGAGTAGCAGGAGCTCCATGGGGTGCCCGGGAAAAAGTTCAGTTCCCACCTGAGAAGGGTTCTCAAAAGGTTGGAAGCCAGGTGTGTCCACAGGCAGATAAGGAAGGGAGGGCACTGCAAGGATCCAAGGTTGGGGGAGACGACTGGAAATCGAGGTCCTGTGCTCTTCTGGGTCTTGTCTCACCAAATAAGCTCTAAAATGCCTTGTATCACAAGCCTGGCCCCACGGCTCCTGCATTCTTTGAGGCAGAGCGTTCCCGCTTCTGTGCTTGATTCTTTGTTCTTGTAAAGGACTGTTCTGGAATAGAAACTGGAGGTGAAGGAGGATGGGGTGGTGGATTTTGGAGTAATTGTAAAAGCTTTTTCACACTGATTTTGTTCTTCATTCACTCCTGGGAAATCCTTGGGACGTGGGCAAGAAAACTGTCACCAGCATGATGACAAAAGAGGACACGAGCAAAGGTCAGGTCCCCTGCTGAAGGCCACGCAGGTGGCTGCCATAAGAGGAAGTTCTAGAGGGCGCCTGGGTGGTTCAGTCGGTTTAAGGGTCCGACTCTTGGTTTCAGCTGAGATCATGATCTCAGGGTCCTGAGATTGAGCCCTACATTGGGTTCCACGCTGGTGTGGAACCTGCTTAAGATCCTCTCTCTCCCTCTTTTCCCACTCCCCCTCCCCCCATCCATATGCTCTCTAAGTAAATAAATAAAATAAAATTATGCTTTTGAAGAATACTTGTTGACATTGGCAAATGCTCCCTCTATCATGGTAAATAAAAGTAGATCTAAGTGCATGGCACTATGAGTTAAATCCACTCATTCTACAAATGTGCCAGGCACTGTTCTGGGCACAAATGAATTAGCAGTGAACAAAACCATGGGAGTCCCTCCGTCTGTCAAGCTTCTTTTCTGGAAAGGGAGACAGACAATAACCACATAAACAACGAAAAGATAGGGGGCATCAGACAGTAGTAAGTGCAATCATGAAAGATGAATCAAGAAGGGGGGGGTGATGGGATTTTTTTTCCTTGTGCTTTAATATATTTTCTAACAAATATTGTAGTTATGATGAGAAAAATACTTTAAGGGAAAGCAACACCCACACAGTGATTGAGTTAGGAGCTGAAGTTAGCTCACAACTTGGACCCCAGCTGGGAATCAGCCACGTGTCTCTGTTGGTAGACTGCTGGGTGGGGGAGACAGACAGACATCAGCTGGCCAAAGACGGCAGGTACTTGGTCTGCGGGGACCCAGGGGACAAGGCAGTTACTGGGGCAGCAGCCCAGTTCACAGAGCCAGTCTCGGATTCAGGAATGTGGCATTAGTAGAGTTCTCAGAACTGGGGGCAGTGCTGATAGTAAGGTGTCCCTGGTGCCAACGCCCCCAAGCCCACCCCCCAAAATTTCAAATGTGCATGCATAGTGACCCCTAAGTGAGGCCAGCTTGATTTCTGAGCCCAGGTGGTGCTGAGCCTGCAGGGGGTGAGGTGGGTTCTAATCCCTCTCCTGCCCCTGTCCTTCCAAGGTGACATAACTACCCCCCAGGTGGGTGATGAAATCACCAGCCTCGCTGGTGAGCACTTGAAAGCTCCATCCAAGTTGCCACAGTCTTTCTTCCTACCTCTTTCTGGGACTGTCCTTTGCCACGGCTCCAGGCCACACACAGCAGATTCACTATTTAGGTCACTGAATACAAAATAAATAGATGCACAGAATGAGGGACACAGAAGAACAAATCAGAGCTTTAAATGGGGCAGAGGTAGGAAGGGGCTTCTAAGAGTGGGTCGCTCGGGGCCAGGTGTTCTCGGTTCTACCACAGGCTGGTACTCTGCTCCCTCACTCCCCCAGCCGGAGGGCTTCTCGGGTAGACATGCCATGAGATGCCATCTCACTGAGAGATTCCACCCCATCCACATCACTCATGGGCACCTTCACCATGGTCCAGGTTCCCACCCTGGCCCTGCCTGGAATGGTGAATGGATCCCACAAGCCAATGAGGTGGCTAAATATGAGGCATCCATGGCCCGCAGGAGAGAAGAGACCTCACCAGGAAGGCTGTTTGCCTTTTCTGGGGCCCAAAGAACTCCCCCAGGACAGCCAAACACCACGGGCAGCTTCCTGCCTCCTTCCTGGAAGGGCATCATACGTAACTCAGAGGTCTGAGCAGATGAGAGTCCAACTTTTAGCTCAACCCCTGCTTAGCCGTGTGGTCTTGGGCAAGTTACTTAACCACTCCTGGCCCCTGTTTGCTCATCTGTAACCTAGAGGTTCACCTACCTTGAGTAGCCTTTGAAAAAGTGAATGCAAAGAGCAGTCACAGAGGGCCTGACACCTTATAGGTGCTCGGTAAATAGTATCTGTCACTCATTCTTTCTTATTCTTTCTCCTCCCTCCTACTCTCACAGCAGCTTGGTATCTAACAGCAGCTTTTCTCCACCTGAACCATGAAGAAAGCCTCCCTCCCTCTGGCCTTTCTTGCTGTGCCCTTGGATCACACCACTGGATGCGAGTCCACAAGGATGCTCTTTCCAAGGAAGTAGAAGACTGGATGGTTCTCTTGGGGCCTGGGCAGCCCAAGCCAGCCAGGCTCTTCTCTGCTGTCTGCTGCCCCCTGTTGGTTCAGAGCCTGAAGAGCCAGTTGCCCACTTTGGGGGTGGGGGAGTTCTTTATACCTTTCACCGAGGTGATCATAGAAAGACAACTCCAAGCAGGTAAAAAAAAAAAAAAAATTGACAAAAAAAACTCTCAGAGTTTGTAGACACGAGTCTCAGAGCCAGTCCTGCCCAGTCATGCCTGGCTGCTTTGGGGTACTAACTGCTCAGGTACCCCTGTGACCCGAGGCTTTGACATAAAGGGGAAACCACTTTGCTTTACCACCTGGGCATCTGTACCTTGTCTGCCCCCACCCATGACCCAGGTCCCAGGGCAGGACAGGTGGGGCATCTGAGAGCAGAGACCACAAGACTCACTCCGGGCAGGTGACAAGTCTGGCTGTTTTCCCTCCCAGAACCAAGCAGGGAAGGGAAAATTAAGTAGGAATGGTTGCAATAAATAGAACCTTCTGTGTTTTTCTACACTAGAGTGACACAAACCTAATCTCAGTGAAATTTCATTCACTCTGGCATATTTTCTTTTTCTTTTTAACTCTTCTCTTTTCCTTTTTAAATTTTATTTATTTATTCATGAGAGACATAGAGAGAGAGGCAGAGACACAGGCAGAGAGAGAAGCAGGCTCCATGCAGGGAGCCCGACTTGGGACTCGATCCCGGGTCTCCAGGATCATGGCCTGGGCTGAAGATGGTGCTAAACCACTGAGCCACCCGGGCTGCGCTTTAGCTCTTCTCTTTAATGTTGTTTATTTTGTTTGGGGATACCAAAGCACGGGGGAAAGAGGTGTCTGCAGTCATCACCTGGCCCACCGTCATCCACTAGGATGCTCTTGGGCCCATTTGGTCTCTGGATGTCAGTTCACATAAATGGCTACCCCCGTGGCCTTGGCCCAAGGCCTGCGGAGTCTCCGTGTCCTGCTGCGTTCTACTGCTTTCCGTGCTTTGTGTGAGCGTGTGAGGACCCCAAGAGGCTGTGACCACTTGCCCCGAACACACACAGTGTGACCTTAGGTAACTCCCCACACCTCAGTTCCCTCGTCTATAGAACGGGGTTCACAAGAGCCTGTACCTCATAGAGTTGCTGTGACAACTAAATGAACGGGCACAGTTTAAGTGTCCACAGCCCTACAAACGTGTCCATTCACAGGACTCCTTGCTACTCACACCAAAGGGGTTGGTGTTGGAAAGGCTCCCTATGCAAATACCAAATATGTAATATTTATCACAGGCATTCTGATGTGTTTCCTGCGTGGGAGAGAAAGTCTGAGGCTGGGCCAGGGTTCTAGCAATAGCACACCACACAACGCTGGAAAGTGCTGGTATTCCAAGGCGGACCCAGCAGATCTGTTCCACAGTCTGCCTCTGCTCCAGGCATGGCTTTCGGTTGCTGGATGGAGACGTGAGGGAGGTCCTGGTGTGAAGGGCAGGTGGCCACAGCAGTAGGAGCGGAAGAAGAAGTGGAGGCCTCCAGGGCCTCTTGGATCAACCAAGGTTAGACCCGTTCACTCTTGCAGCCAGCACGGCCTTTCCCATGTGAGCCATCTGGCTCGCTGCCCTGGCCCCAGGCACACCCACAGGGATGTCCTGTGCATCTGAGGCCGTTGTCATGAGGCTGGACCCACCAGTGAGAGCAGGAGAAGCAGGGGCTGGTTACACTGCCCCTCGGCTGGCTGCTCAGTCAAGGTACCAGGTAAAGAGAGGGCACAGGCTTGAGTCCAGCTGGCACCCGATGTCAGCCTGACCGAACACCCTGGAGTCAACTTAGCAGCCCTCTTAGTGCAAGACCCGCACCCAGTTGGCATAAACTTGGAAATGGGGCTTGTCCTGGACCAGGTGGCCACCCCTGTGGCTCTCGGATTCCGCACTCCTCAAACCCTCCCCTCGGCCTAACGCCCAAGGTGCTTCTCTGGCCGAGTCTTACCTTCTGCACTTTGGTTTCCATTTGCAACTGCCCCTTGGGTCGCATCAGCCTCTGGAGGAATGCCCCAGGCCAAAGATGGTAAGTAGGTCTTATTTTTTTGTGCCAACTTACATTTGCTGATAGTACGTGCCTGGGATTTAGTGCTTGGACAGTGGCCACCTCGGGGAGTCAGGATCACTTAGCACTGAGTGCCCCAGGGCCAGGGCACAAAAGAGGCAGCAGGCGTGTGGTATGCTGGTCATCTCTGCCCCAGGCCCAGCTTTCCGAGGGAGGATTCTTCACCCCCTGTGGGAGAGAACAGGACACATGGATAAAGAAAAGGGAAAAGGAGAGGGACAAAATTGGGCTCTGAGGGGCCCAAGTTATTGCCAGAGGTGGGTTCACCCAAATCCAGATACAATGAGCAGAGCCTTTGCAATGAGCAAATCTACCAGGTGGTGGCCTGGGACTGCCTGTCTGGCCCGAGTCCTGAAAGGTGGGTTGACCGACCACCCCACTTAGCCCAGGACTGTCTGATTTGCACACTGAAAGTCTCACACGCCAGGAAACCCTTCAGTCCGGGGCCACAGGGACAGGAGGTATAAAAGCTTTACCTGCACGGGCCCCAGGCCGATCCTGTAGCTTAGCAACCAGGAGCACACAGTCCTCTTTAGAAAGAGAGATGTGCCAGGTGCCCTCCAAGAGCTCATCCCTGGACGCACGCAGTGGCTCTTACATGAAATGTTTATGTAAGAGCCTAAGGACTTTCAATCTCCCCTGATGCTTCCTGTGAATGAAGATGAAGTACGGGGGGCCTTGGGAAGACAGCCATTTGAAGCCAGTGTGCTCAGTGGCTCTCACTTTTTCCAGGGAATAAGACCCAAGACACTCACTGCACACACACCAGGCGCTCTGGCCCCAGGCTTGAGCAAGCCTCTCTCCCCTGCAGAGGGACACGAGTCTCGCTCTGCCGCTCCTCCTTTCCCCGGCCCTGCTGAGCACAAGGAGACCTTCCCTTTAAGTTCCCAACTGCTGGCACCCATAAGCCGGCAGCCCCTAACAAGAATGCCTTTCAGGTGCTCAAAAGACCTCGTTCTGTGGCATCCAGGAAAGAGGAAAACATTCCTTCTTGCTTGTCTCCAAAAATGTACTTTTCAAAGCCAATAAAGGGGAAAGAGGGAGAAGAGAGGGGCGAGATCAGGGCCCAGAGTAAAATCATTTGCATTGGTCAAATGTTCAGAATTAGCTCTCCAAAGGAAAGGAGGGAATCTGAAAAGTAACCAAGGCTCCCTGGTTTGTTGTGTCCTTCCCACCCGCAACTTGCTGAGAAGAATCTGCACTTGCACCAGGCTATGTCTGCTCAGGGGGACACCTGTCAACCTGGGAGTTTAATTGTCGGCAAGAGTACTTCCCTGTTACTCAGGCACCACACAAATAGCATAAATATGACTTAACCACCCTTGCCAGAAATCACAAATTTGCAGCGTGCACGCTGAACGCTGAGACTGATTAGCACAAAATTTAATTTTCGCTAATATCAGCCCGAGACAAGTAGAGCATGAAATTAACCTGATGTGTTAATATCGAGCTTCGCGGTCCCAAGCGCCTCGCCTCGTGGAGCTGCTCGCGCTGGAGACAGGTGCTCAGGGAAGAGCTCCCGCCGTGGGCGCTGTCTGCGGGGCGCAGAGCTGGCCCGGGGGTGCGTGTCCTGCTGCCGCAGGCGCTCGGGGACACACGGGGTGACCACGCAGGGAAGCGCTGAGGGCAGGTGGATGTTACGGTGGGAACTAATGACTAGGAGCCCCAGTGGTCCTTTTGGATCCTGGAGCTCTGGGGATTTTAAATCTTGGGAGAGCTTCCGTAGGTCGGTTGTTAGTACTTAAGACAAGGGTGGACAAACGGCAGCCTGCGGACTAAATCCAGCCCCGTTGCCTTGTTTGCACAGCCCATGAGCTAAAAATTATTTTTATGTATTTAAATAGCTGGGAGGAAAATCAAAAGATGTCATCATGGTGTGAAAATTCTATGAAAGTCAAAGTTTGGTGTCCGTTCAGATGGCGGCTACACGCGTGGTGGGCTCAGCGCAGCCTGCAGAGAAGGGAATGGCCGTGCTGCACCCCTGAAGCTAATGGAACAGCCCATGTCGACTATATGGAAACGAACGGAAAACTTTTTAAACACAAAGTCCAGTGTCCACAAATTAAGTTTGTTTAGAACTCAGCCATGCCATTCGTTTTCCTATGGTTTATGGTTTTCCTATGGTTTATGGTTTATAGCTACTTCGGGGCCCTAAGGGCAGAGCCCAGTAGCTGCTACAGCGACCAGAGGAACTGGAAAGCTCTAAGTATTTACTCTCTGGCTCATACTGCGAAAGTTTGCCAACTCCTGATTTGCGACAACAATAATTTTCAAACAGGCTCTTTGGAGAATGGATCAAGGGCATCAAGGAGACATGGAGCTCCGGGCTTTAGCTCTTTATCGGTTATACCCAACATGCTTTTGTTTGAAGAAAAGGATTACAGCTAAAAATGGTTCAGGATACATATGAGAGTTCAAAATGTTTTCCCTTTGGAAAGGCACATCGTGGGCTGTGATCTATGGGCTGTAAGTGGCCCCAAATCTCCAAAAGATCCCAGACTAGACCAAAGTTGTGTGTGTATATGTGTGTGCATGCTGGCGTGTGTGTACATGTGCATGAATGCATGTGTTCCTCCAACCAAGGAGTTTGGGGTCAGGGCCAAATATACCATGAAATATATTATAATCCTCATGAAGCACATTCCAGGGTTTTCCTGTATATGTAGACTTCCCTTTCCCTGTGCCTAGCAAACACCTACTTAGCAATTTTTAAGAAACTGATCCATATTATTAATTTCTTTTTTTAAGATTTTATTTATTTATTCATGAGAGACACACACAGAGAGAGAGGCAGAGACAGAGGCAGAAGGAGAAGCAGGCTCCATGAGTCCCAATGTGGGACTCGATCCCAGGACCCCAGGATCACACCCCGGGCTGAAGGCGGCGCTAAACCACTAAGCCACCGGGGTTGCTCAATATTATTAATTTCAATTAGACCATTTGTGGTAGGCAAATGTCTACATCAGATCCCTGGGACCTGTGAATGTTGCCTATTTTGGAAAAAGGGTCTTTGCTGATATAATTAAGAATTTTGAGATAAGGAGAGAGTCCTGAATTATCCAGGTGGGCCCTAACGGCCATCCCAAGTATCCTTATAAAAGAGAAACACAGAGGAGGCAAAGTGACAACAGGTGCAGAAACTGGAATGTTGTGGCCACAAGCCCAGGAATGCCAAGGCAGCAACTGGAAGCTGCATTTTTTTTTTTTCAAGAACCTGCTGGATTTCAGACTTCTTAGAGAATAAATCTGTGTTGCATTAAACCACCGAGTTTGTGTTAATTTGCTACAGCAGCCCCTGGAAACTAATACACCGTCACAAAAGTGCTTTATTATAACTAGTCCCGTGATCCTGAAATCATTATTTTCATTACTTTGCTTTGAGTACCCACATGTCACTCAAAGCTCTCCTGTCTCATAAATTATGATATGGGAAGAGAAAGCAGGACCAAATGAGGTAACCTATTTAAAGCACTTGGCACATACTAGACGCCCTGTACATGCGAATTCTCCTCTTTCTGTTCCCAGCAGAATCAGTTGCCCCTTCCTCTGAGGTCCCACAGCACTTCACACATATACTTTTTAATGGAAGTATGGTTGACATGCTATATCAGTTCCAGGTGTACAACATAGTGATTTGACAATTACATACAATACAAAATGCTCAGCACAGTAAATGTAGTTACGACCCGTCACCCTACAACATTATTACGATATTATTGACTGTATTTCCTATGCTGTACTTTTCATCTCTGTGGCTTAATTTATTTTATTACTGGAAATTTGTACCTTTGAATCCCTTTTACATATTGCATCCATCCCCCACCTGCCTGCCCCCTGGCAACCACCAGTTCTCTGTATGGATAAGTCTGTTTGGATTTCTTGTATATTTGTTTTGTTCTTTAGATTCTACAAGTAAGTGAAATCATATGGTATTTATCTTGGACTTATTTCACTTAGCATAATGCCTTCTAAGTGCATCCATGCTGTCATGAATGGAGATTTCATTTTTTTTATGAGTAACAGTCCAGTGTGTGTGTGTGTGTGTGTGTATCCCCACATCTTTATCCATTCATCTGTGGATGGGCCCTTTATATATATTTTTATTAGCATTTATCCTTCTTAACTATACTTCTGTGGATTTTTATAAATTTAAGGCTCCGGGCTGGGCATGGAGCCCAACACAGGTTTGAACTCCTGACTCCGGGATCAAGACCTGAGCTGAAATCAAGAGCCGGATGCTTATCTGACGGAGCCACCCAGGTGCCCCTGTACTTCTGTGTGTTTAATGTCAGCCACCTCCCTTCCCCCTCCTGGTGGGCTAGGAACTTCTTAGAAGCAATGATCATGTTTCATTCTTTCTAATTTTCTTTGATTTACTCTTCACTGAGGTTTAACATACATACAGTAAAGAGCCTATATCTTCTGTGTATAGTCCCAATATCATTTAGAAATGTTTACGCCTGGGTAGCTACCACCCAGATCAAGAGAGAAAACACTGCTAGCACTACCAGGCCCCTCCCAATCAACACCTCCCAGAAGAGGCGGTGTTATTCTGACATCTTTGACCATAGATTGGTTTTGCCTATTCTTGAACATCATATAAATGAAATCATACAGTACCTATTCTTTTGAATAGGGCCTCTCTCACACAGCGTAATGTTTTTGCGATGCATCCACACGGTTACAGGTAGCAATCATATTCTTCTCTGTTGCACGAAATTACCACAACTTACCGATTCGCTGTATTGTGAATGGATGCTGGGGACTTGCCAGTGTGACTGTAACCAGCAGTGCCACCAAGGAGATTCCTTTGCATGTCCTGTCATGGAAACAAGTATTCATTTCTGTTGGGTATGAGCATGAGTAGAACTCCTGGATCGCAGGGTAAGTCTATGACCAACTTTAGTAGATGCTGCTGAATCGTGTTTCCTAACTGGTTGTGCAGATTTTCATTTAACTCCAGCGATGTATGAAATCGGAGCACTGCACCAAACCCTCACCAACCTTTGTTGGTCTTTTTGATTTGAGTCATTCTTTTTGTTTTTTTAATTCATTGGAGACACACAGAGAGAGGCAGAGACATAGGCAGAGGCAGAAGCAGGTGAGCCTGATGTGAGACTCAATCCCAGGACCCTGGGATCACGGCCTGAGCCGAAGGCAGACGCTCAACCACTAAGCCACCCAGGTGGCTCAATTTTAGTCAATTTTAGTCAATCTGGTAGTAGCCACTTCATCTTTTTGTTTATAATTTTACTGAGGTATAACTGATATTCACAATGGTGAGATATTGAGTGTGCATCATTGTGACTTGATTTACGTATACAGTGTGAAAGCCTTAACCCATCTGGTTAATTAAAACATCCCATAACCTTATATATTCATCTTTTTGTGAGTGCGAACATTTAAGTTCTACTCTGTTAACAAATTTCAGTTATAAAATACAGTGTTTTCAACTATGGTCACGTTATACATTGGATCCTCAAACCTTATTCATCTAATAGCTGAAAGTTTGCACCCCGTTTACCAACCTCTCTCTAGCCCCCCTTCCACTTCCCAGTCCCTGCCAACCACTTTTCTATTCTCTAAGAGTCTTTTTTTTTTCTTTCTTTCCTTTTTTATTCCACATATAAGTGATACCACGCACTTTTTAGCTTTCTTTGCCTGGCCTATTTCACTTTAGCTAATTCACCTTTATATCCTTCATGTACCAGGCCAAAATTTGTACTGTGTGACCCAGACTTCCTCCGTGGCCAAGAGTGGCCAGACACAAACATTTGGCCAAAAGCCCAGTAAATCATCAGCCAAGTACCAACCAATACCACCTCCTATGAAAAAATGAGCTGGGTCGATTAGATCCCCTCTTCCAGAAATTAAAGCAACAAGTCTTCAACAGGAGCAAGTAATGAAAAGCTGGAATGGCTATGATGGATCAATACAAGCCAAGAATAGGGAAAATTATAAGGAAGCAGAAGCAATGGCAAAGAGATGAAGGAGTGGGAGCCAGCCAAGGCCAGGACAGAAGGAAGCAGGTATGGTGAGAATAGCACCAGAGCATAGAGCCCAGGCCAAGTTCTGGGGTCACTGAGCAGCCTTAGATCCAGAACCACCCTCCAGCCCCCAGCTCTATAACGCCCTGGGATAGGACCTATTCTACAATCTCCAGGGGGGCACCTAGTGGCTCAGTGGTTGAGCATCCAATGACTTAGGATTTCGGCTCAGGTTGTGATCTCGTGGGTCATAGGATCCAGCCTGAGGAGTGGGGAGTCTACTTGAAATTCCCTCTGCCCACCCCCAACTCATGCTCACACATGCATGTGAGATCTCTCTCACTCTCTCAAATAAATAAATAAATCTTAAAAAAGAAAGAATCTGCAGGATAATCTACCTTCCTTTTCTCACAGTAAATATCCTTAGCATAAACCCCTCCTCACTGTAGTTGAACTAACAGGAGTGAGTGCCTGCTTCTTACAACCAAGACCATCCAACTGCCACACCTGGTACGCATTGTCGGTGGTGTGCTGGGATGTTTAACAACCAACGCTCCAGGATGAAAGCCCTGATTTGAAATGCTTGCTGATATCTATGGTATAAATACTCCTTCTGTGACCGATTTCAAGCTACCAACACGACACCACTGAAAACAGACGGAAGAGATGAGAAATAGCACACCATCGCACAGTATTTTCACCACACAGATACAACTAATGTAAATAACCTCAAAAGCACATAGAGTCATAAATAATCAGTTGAGTATTTATATTCAGCATGAATATCGTTATTTGTTACCTTTGTTTTTAATATAATTCATTGTTATAAGTCTACATAAATTTTCATAATGGCTGCATTTAATAACTGGCTTGCAAAGTTCCTGAAAATTTGACAGTTGAGGCAGCTCTAGCACATCACTGAAGTAGATGCTCAGTCAATGTCTGAATCTTTTCCTGCCTTCTGTGCAAAATGCATTCTAGAAGACTCCTCACTGTGTAGGGTTCAGCCACCTGGCTCCTGAGCCGGTGGCATATCCAAACATGAGTAAAACGAATCATGTGACAAAAGTGTTGTACTCAATTTTCCACTGTAGATTTCCACGGGTGATATTCTAAACCATGGAAATAGACATGTCATGGCTATATTTACGCAGATAAAAGCGTCACAGCTTTTTGGTTTGGGAATCTGGTTTGTTTTTGTTTTGCCTAACAGCAGAACACAAGAAAGCATGTACTGTAGTATGTTAAACAGTCACAGGAACTTTTGACTCACCGAAATGGTCCCCGGATCAAACATTCAGCAACTATCCAAGCTTCTTCTATAAGCCTACCGTGGTGCTGGCCATCACGGTCATGTCAGGGAAGTAAGAGCTGTAGTTTCGCTCTTAAAGGGCTTTTAACGATAATGATGGGGATGATGAGAATTGACATTTATTAAGTACCCACTGTATAACAAGAGTCCTTGAAATCTTACCATTTGCAATGACACGGATGGAACTAGAAGGTATCATGCTAAGCGAAATCAGTCAGAGAAAGACAAGTACCATATGAATTTAAGAAATTTAAGAAACAAAACAGGTGACATAGCGGAAGGGAGGGAAAAATAAAAGATGAAATCAGAGAAGACAAACTAAAAGAGACTCTTAACTACAGGAAACAAACTGAGGGTTGCTGTAGGGAAGGGGTGGGGGGTTGGGGTATCTGGGTGATGGACTTTAAGGAGGGCACATGATGTAATGAGCATTGGGTGTCGTATGCAACTGATAAATCAACAAACTCTACCTCTGAAACTAATAATACACTATATGTTAACTGATTTTTTTTAAGATTTTATTTCTTTATTCATGATAGACATTGAGAGAGAGAGAGAGAGGCAGAGACACAGGCGGAGGGAGACGCAGGCTCCATGACGGAGCGTGACACGGGACTTGATCCCAGGACTCCAGGATCACACCCTGGGCCAAAGGCAGGCGCTAAACAACTGAGCCACCGAGGGATCCCCTAAATAATTGATTTTTAAATAAAAAGAAATAAGAATTCTTTTCTAAGTGCTCTATGTGGATAAATCCAATTAATCCTCACAACAACCCTTTGTGGAAGATATATTATTTCCCCAATCTTACAAATGAGGAGTATGAGGCACAGAGACGTTAAGTGGAAGCCTGAGGTTAATATATGAACCCAAGTATACAACTCCAGAGCACCTGCTGCTAACCACTGGGCCACCTTATCTTAGGATAATAAGATACAAATGTTGTACGAGTAAACAGAAAAGACTTCAAGAGGCTATATATAAGTACATTAGTATCAGGGGAGGTGGCAGGTGTACGCTGGATTCTTCTCAAAGAATAACTTTACTATTTTTTATGAGATTCATACAGATAATTGTTTTAAAGATTTTATTTATTTATTTGACAGACAGAGAGAGAGCACAGGTAGGGGGAGCCACAGGCAGAAGGGAGAAGCAGACTCCCTGCTGAGCAGAAGGCCCAACTTTGCTCAATCCCAGGACCCTGGGATCATGACCTGAGCCAAAGGCAGACCTGAGCCACCCAGGCGCCCCCAAAGAATAACTTTAAAAGTCCCATTAGCCGTTTGGGGAGTTAAACGAGGCACTTGAGAGAGGGGCAGGATTTGGGCAGACCCAAAGGACGAGGCCGGTAGCTTTGGGAGAGGAGAAGTTAAGAGTAGCAACAAGCACCAGGTGCCAGGGCGGCTGAGGGGATCTGCAAGTGTGCCCAGGGCAGTGGGAGGGGAGGTTGAGGAAAGGAGGGAGGCCAAATGACAGAAGGGAAGGACTGTGAGGGACTGTGAGGACACTTTCAGGGTGGCGGCTATGTGCCCAATCTTGATCATGGTGATGATATCACAAATGTATACCTACATCAACACTTATCAAATTATATATCTTAAATACATACAGTACATTAGATGTCAATTA
Source organism: Canis lupus dingo (assembly GCF_003254725.2). Classification (NCBI taxonomy): domain Eukaryota; kingdom Metazoa; phylum Chordata; class Mammalia; order Carnivora; family Canidae; genus Canis; species Canis lupus. Next base: position 41,929,106 of record NC_064263.1, on the reverse strand, counting down.
TACCTCAATAACACTGCTTTTATTTTTATTTTTTTAAGATTTATTTATTTATTCATGAGAGACAGAGACACAGAGAGGCAGAGACACAGGCAGAGGGAGAAGCAGGCTCCATGCGGGGAGCCCGATGCGAGACTCGATCCTAGGACCCCGGGATCACGCCCTGGGCCCGAGGCAGGCGCTCAACCACTGAGCCACCCAGGTCAATAACACTGCTTTTAAAACTGAAAAAATAAGGTTCCATGCCATATGATTTGATTTATATGACATTCTGGAAAAGGCAAAATAGAGGCAAAACACAGACGATAGTTGCCAGGGGCTAGAGTTGGGGAAGAGGATCAGGGCTGAAGAAGCAGGAGGGACTTCGGAGGAGGAAGGCTTAATAGATGGGATGAGAGGGTCACTTCACCTCAGTTGTCTTCCTCCCCAAAACCCATAACCCCCAGTCTAAGCATCAGGCAAACCCAAACTAAGGAACATTCTATTAAGTACCCATACTCCCCAAACCCATCGAAGTGGTCAAAAACAAAAGAGACTGAGAAACAGCCGCAGACCGGAGGAGACTAAGGAGACACCATGCTTGCATGTAATATGGTATCCTAGACGAAATTCTGGAACAGGAAAAGCACATAAATGGGCAAATTAATGAAATCGGAATAAAGACTTAAAATGCTAGTAATATGCCAGTGTTGGCACCTGACTTCCAAGGAAGGCCGTAGGGCGTTACAGCAATAGGAACACAGGGACAGGAGCCTGCCAGAGCGCTGTGGACTCTCCTTGCAACTTTTAGATCACTGAACACTGACAGTCTTCCAAATCCACTGAAACTATATGAAAATAAAAAAGTGTATTTAAAAACATCTTCAGGGGGCAGCCCTGATGGCTCAGCAGGTTTAGAACCACCTTCGGCCCAGGGCGTGATCCTGGGGTCCCGGGATCGAGTCCCGCATCAGGCTCCCTGCATGGAGCCTGCTTCTCCCTCTGCCTGTGTCTCTGCCTCTCTCTCTGTGTGTGTCTCTCATGAATAAATAAATAAAATCTTTAAAAATAAATAAATAAATAAATAAATAAATAAATAAATAAATAAATAAATAAAATCAATCAGACATCTTCAGTGGAGGCACTTTTGTTCTTCTTGGATCTTCCCCCCCAGAAGTCAAGAACATAGTTTATTTTTAGCCCGGAATGAATTTCCAAGCCAAAGGCAGGAGCTTCTCTGCTTTGACTCATAAAGCCCTACAGCGGGCAGCCTGGTGGGGGGGGAATGGGGGGCTGTTTCCCACCTCCTCCCCCACCGGGGCCCCTCTGCCTTCTCCTCCATCAGCAGCCCCAGCAGCAGTTTGAACACAACAAAGGCATCCTGGTCACACAGGGATCCAGACAGCCGAGGGGCAGGGGGCAGTGGTGCCTCCATCCTGCTCTCTTGAAGTCCCACTGGTCAGATCTGTGCTGGGTGGGACCCCTGCTGGGGGAGGAGGGGAGGGGAGGGGAGAGGGGGTCCCAGCAGAGGCTGAGGAATTTCCAGCACTCCCTGTGTGTGTGTGTGAGACAGACAGACAGACAGAGGAACAGAGCACCGACTGAGGATGTTAGGGCGAGTGACCTGAACCAAGCTCCTGGAAATAATCTCTCAGTGGGGAAGCAGCGAGTCCTTTTGGAAACCACTGAAGCAAGAAAGTGGTGTTGACCAGCCTATTGTGCGGGCCTTTTTTATTATGTGTAAGTAAATGAAAGGCTGACACTGTCCTAATAATCTTCCTGATGCCCCGCCTCTCCCCACCCCCAGCCCCTGCAGCCAGCGGTGACCAGTCCCCACCCCGGCCTTCTGCAATACCTCCTCCCCAGAAACTGTCCCTTTGGACCCTCCTCTCTCCACAGACTTTCCTCTCTTCCTCTTCCTTCTCCTCTCCGCCCCGTCCTCAAGGGTGATTCTGCTCCCCCAGTGTGGCCCTGCCTGCCCCCTGGAGCAGCCCTAGCCCTGGGAGCACACTCAGGGGCCAGGTGGTCTCCCCCCAGCTGCTTCTGGGGAGTCTACACGGGGCATCGGGATGGAGAGCAGACTCCCAGCGTCCTTTGTCCTGGGTAGCGCTGACATCTTCGCCCATAACATGAAGGTGTCCCTCTCAAGTTGCTCATTTAGGAAAAGCAGAGTGTGCGTGTAGTATTGGACAGGGTATAGAAAAAAAAGAAAGAAAAAAGAAGAGAAGGACAGAAAGAAAGAGAAGAAAGAAAGAAAGAAAGAAAGAAAGAAAGAAAGAAAGAAAGAAAGAAAGAAAGAGGGATCCCTGGGTGGCGCAGCGGTTTGGCGCCTGCCTTTGGCCCAGGGCGCGATCCTGGAGACCCGGGATCGAATCCCACATCGGGCTCCCGGTGCATGGAGCCTGCTTCTCCCTCTGCCTGTGCCTCTGCCTCTCTCTCTCTCTCTCTCTCATTGTGTGTGACTATCATAAATAAATAAAAATGTTTAAAAAAATTTTTAAAAAAAGAAAGAAAGAAAGAAAGAAGAAGAAAGAAAGAAAGAAAGAAAGAAAGAAAGAAAGAAAGAAGAAAAAAGAAAAATTCATAATATAATAGAGATAATCTGTGCACAGCTTATTGTGGTGATGACTGTAGAACATATCCATGTATGAAACCATTACATTGTACTTTATTTTTTTTCATTGTACACTTTAGACCTAGACAATGTTGTATGTCGATAATCTCCAGAGAAAACTGGGGCGGTGGGAGGTGGGGGTGGAGAGTTATTCCATTCACCAGGAATTAGAACATTGAGACAGCAAAGAGAGGACACTGAAATGTCTCCAAACTGACTGCAGGAAGGAGCTCTAACTCCGGCTGCCGAGGCTGGAGGAGCTAAGGCACGAGGCTGGGGCTCTAGGGCCCAGGAGCACGGAGGAGGCCCCCCAGAGATGGAACCCAAACCTCTGAGGAAGGCCTGCCAACAGGCTGGGGCTAGGGTCTCCAAGGAGGGACAAGGAGACGAGTTTTGAGATTGTGAGACTAAGAACTGAAACCAGGGTCAGCCGCCAGTACTGAAGTCAATTGCCGCCAAGGTGAGTGGGGCGATGCCTGGCAGGAACTGGGAGCACCAGGAGGGAATACATCGCTCTTCCCTCCTCCTGCCTTCCAGTCCCCATCTAACACCCCCTGCTGGCAGAGCCTGATATGGATCCTGCTGGCCAAGGAGCTCCGGGTTTACCGGTCGCAGCCCCAGCATCACAAAGCTGCTATACAAAGTATAAGAAGTAGCATTGAGACTCAATGGCATTATAAGAGAACCAGAAGGAAGAAGAGGTATAAGCTGGCACTTTATCAGGTGCCTGTTCCACAGATCCACACGTGAATGTACAAGCATGTGTGAGTGTAGGGGTATAAGGAGCACCTCTGATTACGAGCATCGTATTGGATGGCAGCTCCCTATTTCTAATAATAGTATCTAATTTTTACTAAGAGGTTGCCAGGTACGAGGCAAGTGCTAACCTCTTCACATCAGTGATCTAATTTAGCACTCACGAGAACCTAAGGAGGTCGATACCAAAAGAATTTTAATTTTACAGACGTGAAAAATTAAGATGTAGAGAGGTTAAGTAGCTTCCTCATAAAGATCAGAAAGCAGCAGGTCCAAGACCCGGTTCCATAAAGTTCACGTGACCTCCCTGCTTCACCTCTTACCCATGGGGCACCTTCTACCCTCGCCTCTCCCTTCCCCTGACATGGGCAGGAGCTCTGGCAACAAAGGGGGTAACAGACTCCTCAGTTCTCTTTGCTCAGATGCACTCTACAACTACAACTCCCTGGTGCACAAAACACAGGATTAGAGCACGTGCAACCTTGAAGCATACACGCCACCACCAAACCAGAAGAACGGCGGAAGAGCGGAAAGAGGGCTCACATCCCAGTACGATAGTATGACATGCAGACGGTAAAACTGTGGGGTCGACAAGCACATATTGACATGGGAGGGTAACCATTGCCAATATTTAATGAGAGATTCCCATGTTCTGGGCACTGTGTCATGGGCTTTTTTGTATGAACACATTTAATCCTCACGACTAGATGCAGTGGATCCCATCATTATCATGTCCATCTTACAGATGAGGAAATTGAGGCACTAGAGAGGTTATATAACTTGCCCAAGGGCATGTAGCTTGTCATTGATAAAAGTCAGTATCTGAAACAAGACAGTCAAGCTTTAGAGCTCACGATGTTGACACCACACTAGTCTGACTCCAGCAGAGTGTAAAACTGACGTGACCAACCATTCGGCTAAAAAGAAAACAGACAACAGACTAGTGTATTATAGTACTTTGCCATGTCTGTTTCAAATATACACATAGGAAATTTTTATATATATGAATTACTATGGTCTGTCTCACCAACTTAACTCTGCTATTGTAGGGCACAAACAGCCACAGATAATCCAGAACGGAATGAGCATGGCCTGTTCTAAGAAAAATGTATTCATAAAAGCAGATGGCGTGCTATATACATATATATTTATTAATATACATATTAAATATATATATTTATTTAATTTTAGTCCATAAAGGAAAGTCTGGAAGGGTTTATTTTATTTTTTTTGGAAGGGTTTATAATAAAATATGAACAATGGTTATCTCGGAGTGGTAGTTTGATTTTTTGCTTTCTTATTTTTAAATAACTGTATGTTCTGATTTTTCTACAATACACATATTCGTTTTTGTAATAAAGTTCTCTTTTTTTTTTTTAAGAAATGAGGGTAATTTCAGGGAAAAGGATCTGGCAACGTGAACAGCTTCCTAATATTTTGGGTGGATAAGAAAAGGAATCTTCTGCTCCCACTACACAACTGTAATAGAAAAGAGATTCAAAAGCATCTACTTCATCCTGGCAAGGAAATAAAATGCTCCCTGGCAATCATCCCATACCTGAATAGTCCCAGGAACCAAGTCCTGTGCATTGTTTTAAGCATGTTCCCTTTCCCCTGCCCTATATGGAGGGCTCGCAAATTTATGGAACATGGGCACTATTATTCCACTTTGAAACTCCAGCCTCCTAGATCCTAATCAAGATGACAGGGTCCCTCTGAACATCCGACATTTGTACGCAGGATAGCATTGTTGTGGTAGCTGTGATGTTATCCTTTTGCATCGAGAGTATTCTCTCCAATTTCCCCCAAGCCATGTGTTGCCTTGGAAACATCATGATTCTTATAGAGATCTAAGCAAAGGGAAATAATAAAAATAATAAAATCTTACAGTTGAAGTCTATCTTTCATGCCACCAAGCCGCACTGCTAAACCCTTCCCCTAGATAAAAAGACAGGCAAGCAGAATGGCTCATACCATGTGTCATCCTGATAATTAACAATTAGAGAAAACACGTTGATCTCTGTTCTCCAGATATTTCAGGTCAAAGTGGTTTTCCACCTGAATTAAGCAGATTGTCAAGGCCAACAGTTTTATGAATGGGAAGATTTCATCCCATCTCCAAAGATGCTGGCATGTAAGAGGTCTCTGGGCTGGGAAGCAACAAAGCCTCTTGGCATCGTGGCATCAACTCACGTGAATGAAAGGTCTGAAGTAATGTGGACAATCTTCCCTTTAGAGCAGCAGTTGGTGAACTTTTCTGTGAAGGCCCAGCTAGTAAAAATGTTCAGCTCTGTAGGCTCTATTGTCTGTCTCACCACTTAACTCTGCTATTGTGCAAACAGCCACAGATAATCCAGAACAGAATGAGCATGGTCATGTTCTAAGAAAAATGTGTTCATAAAAGCACATGGTGTGCTAGATGGGACTCTGAGGCCATCATGTTGCACACCTGTTACTCTACAGTGTAGATGGGGGATCCTCAAGGTGTGTCTGCAATAGTCAAGGGTTCCCCTCAGGAGAAGTGCAAAGTTGACAAAGTTATTTCTCATTTGTTTCCTCAATGACGTGGATTACATTCCTTCAGTGAGCCACGGTTGGGCTTAAGTATTGCAAGTCAGAAGTAGAAAAGCAAGTAAAGTCCCTAGAGTTTCCATCTGACAGAGGAAAACATACTAACCCAGTAAACAAGCAAATGAGAACATTTTTAGTATTGATGGGTTCTAGAAATAAGATAAATAAAATAATAGTGAGAGACGGGGAGCCCGGTTTGGCCAGAGTGGTCAGGGAAGGCCTCCGAGGAAGGTGTTTAGTAGCTCGCATCAGAGTGGAGAGAAGTTGCTCACATGCAAAGATCTGGACAAGAAACGGACTGTCAAGAGCAGAAATGCCAGGAGCCCGGTGGCAGGAACAGGGTTAGTGGGTCTGAGGAACAGAAAGACCTGCCAGAAAGTAACGAGAGCATGGAGAGCATGGTTTGGGGAGCATGGAGAGCATGATTTGAGGATGAGGCTAAGAGGCAGTCAAGGGTCATGGCAGACATAGCCTTCTGAGCCCTTTAGAGCCATAGGGCCTGGCGTGGACCTCACCTTGCCCTTGTCCAGCATTCCTGGCTCTCACTGTCACCTCACCTGGACACCTTGCTCAGGCTCACTGCATTCATCAGGTGTGGCAAGTCTAGAAGTATTCTAAAAATCATGTGAGCAGGCTCCCCTACTGAGGAAAACACACCTATTTTCACTGGCAACAATAGCAGACAGATTAAAATAAATTTGTGCATAAGTAAGATATTAGGCACCTGATCAAGTGACTTCTTAGCTTCCCCGTTTCTTAAACATCAATGTTCAAACCAGGAAGAATAAGGAGGTGACTGGCCGAGTGTATCAGGCATGCTCACAGATGGAGAAAAAAAAAAAAGCCTTAATTCCTTTAGCTCTAATAGAATATACACACTTAGGAAGCCACTGAACATAAGGTAGAGAGAACTGGTAAGACAGTCTTCAGCTATTTTAAATGAGCTGGATGCACCAAGCCTGCGCCCATGAACCCACAGTGAGCCTTAGGTTAGGGAGGCATCTCCAGTTTCAGTGGTATAATGTCCTGGGATCTGTGAGGCCAGGTGAGGAGCCAGAAAAGAAAAGGTTGTTCTTTTCAGAATAAGTAAAGAGGCATATTCCAAAAGCTACAACCCATGAGTTGAATATCCATCCCTACAAAAATCCTGTAAGGGATGATGAAATAACATTTCATGAGCAAGAGGGAAGCGGTGAGCACTACAACCAATGTGGGTTGCTGGGAACAAATCTCATGGGATCATTCTCATTTCTTCCTTTGAGAGGATGGCTACACTCAACAAATGTGCATCATGCAACATCTAAGTTCTTACACACGGGCTGCTATGTGAACGAGACAGATGCAGTGCCTCTCTACATCAGCGGAGGTCTTTAGAAATATGCCACTGGGCTTTCTCCTGGATCCTATCTTGTTCAACATTCTTATCAATTAGTTGGATGAAGACATGGGAGACACGACACAGTGGAGTCCAAAATGGGTTAAACCTAATGAGAAATGAATGAATATCCAATCTCGTTCAAGTTAATTCTAGGGGTGCCTGGGTTGCTCAGTCAGTGAAGTGTCGGCCTTCAGCTCAGGTCATGATCCCAAAGTCCAGGAGTGGAGCCCCACATCAGGCTCCCTTCTCAGTAGGAGCCTGCTTCTCCCTCTCCCGCTCCCCCAGCTTGTGTTCTCTCTCTCTCTCTCTTTCTCTCAAATAAATAAATAAATAAAATCTTTTTAAAAAATGATCTGTTGATCACAAACATTTAGCTGCTTTCACTCCTAGGCAAGGAGAACGGGACAGTGGATGAGAGATCTCATTAACTTTTTGACAGGGGAGAAGTTATCGGAAGAGTGGTGAATGATGTAGCAGGGCAGAGAAAGACACAAATTAAAACGTTTGCAGAAGAGGCTAAGGGAGAAGATCTCCAGTTTGCCTCACAGAATCCTAGAGAAGCTCTAAATTTGATTAAAACTGCCACCGAGAGGGGCAGGGGCAGTGCAGAGCTACAGACCTTCTGTATCTGAACACTGGAACCCCTAGTCCTTCTTTCCTACCAGATATGCAGGACGCCAGCAGCTAGACATGCACACCACCCTCCCCCGGGGGTAGAGATCAGGAAATTCTTCTCTGGAAAATCGGAACAGTCCCAAAGAAACAGACTGTTGTTAGGGTTTCCCCCAGTGCCAGCCTCCCACCCAATCACCCACAGTGAAGTCTGCCAATTGACAAACCCCTATATCCACACTCATATACAGAGCCGTCCATCAGCTTTTTAATGCCTTACAATTAGATAGGAATGACAACCAAGATCTTTGACAATGTGAAGAGAGGCTAAAGTCAATCCATTAGAGAAAAGGAAACTGAAGGAAACGAATTTAATACAGGAAACAAAGACTTAGAGAAAAAAAAAAGTACATCTGGTCAGTTCCCTCAAAACAACTGATTATTGCATATCAAAAAGCCAAGATGAGAATATTATGAAAAAGAGGCAATCAGAAAACTAAGAATGAGCTTTTGGTTTGTTTGTTTGTTTTTTAAAGATTTTTATTAATTTATTTGAGAGACAGTGAGAGTGAGAGAGATCACAGAGTTAAAGGAAGAAGCAGACTCACCACTAAACAAGGGGCCGATGCGGGACAGATCCCAGGACCTTGAGATCACAACCTGAGCCAAAGGCAGACACGCAAGGGACTGAGCCACCCAGGCACCCCAAGAATGAGCTTTTGAAATTAAAGTGATGACAGTATAGGGGCATCTGGCTGGCTCAGTCTATGGAGTGTGTGACTCTTGATCTTGGGGATGTGGGGTTGATTCCCACTTTGCGGGTAGAGATCACTTAAAAATAGAATCTTAAAAAAAAAGATTATATATATATATATATATATATATATATATAATAAATGATAGCCTAAATAAATAAATGAAAGCATTGGAAGACAAAGTTGAAGACTCTTACAAGAAGTAAAACAAAAAGAAGAAGAGATTGAAAATATTGGGACAAATTAAAAATCCAGCATATGAAGCAGGAGGCCCAACATCCAACTAACAAGAACTCCAGAAAAACAGAGTAAGGAGAGAGAGAAAAAGTTCCTATGTATATATGAATGAATGAGTGAGTGAGTGAGTGAGTGAGTGAGTGAATGAGTCTCCAGGTTAAAGGACCCAATGGGCGCCCAGCACAATGAATGACGAAAGGCCCCCGCTAAGATTTCTCATAGTGAAATTCTGACCCTTAGGGAGAAGGAGGAGACCCTGAAAGCTGCAGAGCAAAAAACTCACTACTCACAAAATACCGAGACCAGACTGCCAACAGGACTTCTCCAGAACAACGGATGCTAGACCAGTGCTCTCAAACCACGAGCCCGAGACTCGGCGTTGCTGTCAATCCGTCACTGACCACAACTTCTATAAAGTAGAGTAGAAACAATTACTAGGCAAAAATTCACAAATTAAAAGCCAAATTAAAATGTTATCATCAGCTTCAAGAGACATAAAACGACACAGTCAAATTAGTCTAAGTTCTGAAAAGCTTACTCTGAATTTCTGTGCTTATCTCATCACAGCTGGATGGCGGTTTGCAGACTGACACTGGTGCGTGGACCAGACCGTGAGTAGCAATGCGGGACAAGAAATTATCTTTACGATTCTAGTTCTCAGCCCCGAATTATATGCCCAAACCGTATCACCCGTGAGAGAACGGACAATGGGATGCGAGGCTGGCCAAAATGAAGGCCATTCATCCTCTTGGACCCTTTTGTATAAAACGTTCGAGCAAAATGAAGGAATAAATGCAGAAAGTGTAAGACACGTCCAGTCAGGGGAGCCAAGGGTGGAGTCCCATCCATGCCCACCTGGGCCGCTGGTGGGTGACACCCTCCCTGCTCCCACCCACCCGGAGCCCCCCTCTCCTACAGTCTCCCGAGTCTAAACCCACAGGTGCGACCTGTGATGGGGTGGAGGTATTTGCACACTCATCAGAGAGAAACTGTGACAACCAGCCCAGGAAAGTGCCAGAGAAACAAGGGCCTCGACTTCACCTGTGCCTTTGCAGGGCCTTTCTGACCTCCGAGCCCGCCCAGTGGCGCCAGTGGGCTGTAGCCCTCCCGCTACACCCAGTCTCAAACCTGGAGGTTGCTTCTTCTGGAGACGGTCGGTCAGAAGGGCAGGCATGGAAAGGGGGTGCGAGCTCCCCACTCGGTGCCTGCTGTCTCCTAATCTCTGCTGGTGCTTATTTCACTCTCTCCCTTCCACTCTGACGGTCCTGGGGAACAAAAAAAAAAAAAAAAAAAAAAAAAACTAAAATATTTGCATTCCATCCGAGTTAATACCACATTTTCTGTAATTATCCCCACTGCTAAAATCATTTTCTCGTGTGCTTTTTGAGCAAGAAGGGAGGGGCTGGGGGGGGGAGCAAATTAATTCCTTGGCAACAAAAATCTAATTAATCACAAACGGTTCTGAGTCACTCAGAGCTTCTCTGGTCCAGGAAAACAGCAGCCAAAGGGGAGCAGGAACACCTAGGTTAGCAGGAAGGAAAAAAAAATCGGCACTTCTTCAGGTAGCAGTGTTTGTGAATGTGCAAGGGAGAGGCAAGGTAATGAGAATAAGAGCAGGGGCTTTGAGGTCAGTCGAAGTTGGGGTGGAATCCCAGGTGCATCATTTCCTGCTGCGTCACCCCCGAGTGAGTTACCTTGTCCCGTGGGGCCTCAGTGCTCCCATCTGTAAAGTGGGGATAACCACACTGTCTTATAAAGCCAGTGGGGGAACTGAGATGCTGTCTGTAAAGCCCTTACAATGGTCGGCACACGGGAAACACTAAGGGTCGGTGATGCTCTGTTAGCATCCTCGAGCACCAGTGCTGTGCTATCAGTTACAAACCTTCAGGAGACATTTTTTCCAGTTTTTTCAAAAGCTGTTTTTAAGTAGCTTCCACGAGGTGTATTATATTTTCATGAATACATACTAAAGAAATAGTGAGAGAAGTACAAAGACGTTTCGTTGTAGGAATGCCCATCACGCTGATCACTCTAATAGAAAAAAAGAAAACTATCAAAATGTCCTAAAACGGGAATTGGTAAAATAAATCAGGGTACATCCATGGAATGAATAATCGCTCTTAAAGTGGGTATCAAAAGGGAATGCTTGGGACGCCCGGGTGGCTCAGCGGTTGAGCGTCTGCCTTTGGCTCAGAGTGTGATCCCAGGGGTCCTGGGATCGAGTCCCGCATCGGGCTCCCCCAGAGGGAGCCTGCTTCTCCCTCTGCCTACGTCTCTGCCTCTCTCTGTGTGCCTCTGATGAGCAAATAAAAAAAATATTTAAAAACAACAACAGCAAAAAAAGGGAATGCTTACTGATGGAAACGTCGGGGTTTGGCGGTAGGAAGTAGTGTAGAAAGCAAATTACCAGCTGGTAAAGTATAAACCATATTTCCTTGCGTCAAAACACTTTCTACCTGTGGGTATATATGTGCAGAGAAAAATTTCTGAAAGTATGATGAAGGCTTTTTTTTTTTTGGAGTATTTGCTCTCTTCTTTTAGCCATTTGTATTTTTCCATTTCTTTATCATGAGCATACTCTTTATAATCTAAAAATTTTGAACTTTTAACTAAAGTGAGAAAAAAATAACCAAAGAAATAAAAATGTTGAACTTTTACTTTTTATAGAGAACCATAGATTTCCTAATTCTACCCACAACCTCAGAGCTCTCTGGACGCGACCCCTGAATGATTTAAAGAGCACCTGGAGGCTCTGCAAACACAGGGGCCGCACAGTTATCTGGGCCCCAGGGGTCAGCCTGGCTGCCCGCGCTGTGGCTCCCCGGTTGATAGGCAATAGCCCCTGTGAAAGAAACAGTCTCACACTGACGTTAAGGGGAGTCCCCAGTGGAGCATGGGGTTTATTTGCTGAGCCATACCTGCTGGTTTACCCTCTTTGGGGAGGAGGAGGAGGGGACCCAGTCTGCCTGCCCCTGGCTTCCCCTTTACTCCCCTGGGGAAGGTGTCAGCTCTAAGCAGGACTGGGCTGCCAGGCCCCCTCTCTGCTTCTCTGCAGCCCTCAGCTGCCACCTGCCCGCACGAACCCAGTGCCACCAGAGGACTATGACCCCCTCCTCCTCCTCAGCCGGGGCCCCATGCTCTGCTGAGGAACCAGCCTTTTCCTGCCCCTCTTCCCACAAAAAACCCCACCCGTTCCTACCTGCAGGGGGAAGACAGCTGTGGTGTCCATCAACTGCAGTCTCAGGGCAGCAACTGGAGAGGCACAGGGCTAAGTACCAGCAGCTCTCAAATGTCTCAAGACAGGCCCCAAGGCTTTGGTTTCAGGTCCCCTGTCACCTCCGTGCACAGTCTGCAGAATGCACAAAGAGGGAAAAAAATCCCCAAGCTTTGAGCTTGGCTGGGCAAAGCAGAAAGGTGATGTTGTCCTAAGAGTTGAAGGCTCTGACGGAAGTTCGATGACATGCCTTCGGGGCTTCTAAGAGCTTCCCCCCAGAGGTTCCCCAGGGCATGAAGCAGGTGCCCACGATGAAATGGCATCATTGAATCTCTGATGGAAGAAACAAACCTTGAGGCAAAGCAATGAAGCAGAACAGGTTGGCTGCAGAAGTTAAAGAGAAAATAGCGAGTGGAAAATTGGGAGAAGAATAATAAAACCCTCAAAACAGCTGGAGTTGGATTGATTTGTTTTTAATCAGTCGACTCCACAAACACTGTGTGTGTCCCCGCGGGTTGGGCCTGCAAGCATTACAGATATTAGGCCCAAGTCGCCCTGGTGAGCTCCCCGCACCTCCTGGGTGCGTTCCTTCGGGTTCCTTCAGGTGGCCGGTTGTGTTTTCTGGAAACAGGCAGCTGAAGCAGTGTTTCTGCTCAGACATTTCCTTCCCAAACCCTGCTACCCCTCCATCAAAATGCAGAGCCTGTTCCACTCCCCAGGGGCTCACACAGTCCCCTGGGACGGCCCCTGGGACGGCCTTGACAAGTAAGAAGCGTCACAGGACAGAAGGGACACTGCCCTCCTTCTGCGGCTGGGTCATAAAAGCAGGGATGACGTCTGCCTGCTTCTCGCTCTCCTCTCTGGACCCTCAAATGCAGATGCCACCATGTCGGGAGGAAGCCCAAACTAGTCTGCGCTCAGACGAGCTGGGGGCCCCAGCTGCAGGTCAGCCTCGGGCGGCAGCGTAGGAATAAGTGAGCCTGCGGCCGGGCACGGCGTCCAGCCTTTGAGTCCTCCAGCTGAGCTCCAGACACCGTGCAGCGGAAGCAAGGCCTCCCTGCTGTGCCCTCTCTGCGTTTAGACGTGAGCCCAACAGACGGTTGTCTTATGCCCCTCAACTTGGGAGAAATTTGTTCCTCCGTCATAGTGACCAGAACATCTTGGTTTCGTGAACAGAACTTGGGTTTTCAGAGCCATGCAGACTCGTTTTTAAATCCCAGCCCTGCCGTGCCCCAGTTAAGGGATGCAGGCAAAGTCACTTAATCCGTCTGAGCCTCACCTTGCCCCTCTGCAAAATGGGAAGAACATCCGCCTCCCTTGGAATAAGTGCCACGGCGAGCATGGAGCAGCTAGCCCAGTGCTGTGGACACAGGGGCGGCTGCGAGCAGCCTGGGCGGAGTGGTCGTCCACACGGCCAGAGCCACGAGGCGAGCATCCTTCAGAGAGGCGAGATGAGCACAGGCTTGAAGAGTCTGGGCAGGAGAGGAGGTGCAAGGCTTCCCGATGGAAACTCTCCCCGGGGCGCCCCCTCCATAGCCAGCTCTGGATGGGCCTGCCTGGCTGCCTGCCCCTGGGGCCCTGTAGTCTCTGATCCAGCGGCTACTTGACAGTCACCTGGAGCTTCCCCTTTGCTCTGGAAACAATTCTGGCCTAAACCAGGGGGATGGCAATTTAGATGCCCCACTTTCTGCCCAGCCTCCCCAGCAGACAGCTAATAAAGACGGCTGCCCGGAAGCCAGAACACCTCCTGGCGACCGTGCAGGGCCTCCCCATGTCTCTGAGGCCCCACTCGCTTCTGACCTGAGCTTTGTCTCACTTTCATTCCTGCACCTGTTCTTTGCATTTGAAGAGGGATCTTGGCTCCTTCACATCCTCTGGTTCTTTCAGCATGACCCCAACCTCAACACCAGCCTCGCCTTAATGATAAAGACTAGCCACCATTTATTGACCTTGTAAACCTCCAATCATCTTCTGAAGTTGGTACCGTGGGTCCCTTTTAAGATGAGGGAATACATACCTACTCAGAGACGTTCAATCATTACCCCAAAGACACCAACAAGCCAGTGGCAAAGGCTCTGGGACCCCCAAGATCCACACGTCATTACCCCTGATAGTGCATTACCGGACTCGGCCTATGTGACAAGCCACACCCACCCCACAGCCCGCAGGTGCTTCAGATCATTTCCTGCTGGTTCCCTCCCTCCTTCTGGCCTGGAATCCTCCCTGGCATCCAACAAGTAGCTGTCTGGACACGGACACTCCAATGTTGCCTGTTCATCTTGCTTTTCCACTCAGTATCAAGGATCCTCCTGCTCCAATGGCCAGGCCATCTGGGATGATGCAGGTGCCAGCAGTGGGTCAGCTACAGGTGATGCGAACAAGGTGGGCTGAGATAAGGGAACTCAGAGCATCCAAAGAACTTGGAGGCAGGCAGTCCCCGAGGGTGGCTTCCCCAGGCCTGGCCGCTCCCAGGACATCACTATGAGGCATTTGGTAGTCACTCAGACCTGTGGATAAGGCTCCAGCCCCGAAACCTTCAGAACCCTGTTTCTTAGGTAGAGAATGAAAGTATGTCTTTCTCATTTGTCAATTATCAAAGCAACTATCAAGCTGTTTATTGAAAACGGCCCCCACCTCGAACAACTAAGGTGGAAAGAGTTTACTCCAACCATCATAAATCTTGGTCAAGGGGCACCTGGGTGGCTCAGTGGTTGAGCATCTGCCTTTGGCTCAGATCAGGGTCCTGGGATCGAGTTCCCTACAGGGAACCTGCTTCTCCCCCTGCTTATGTCTCTGCCTCTCTCTGTGTGTCTCTCATGAATAAACAAACACATAAAATCTTTTAAAAAAGAGAAAGAAAGAAAGAAAGAAGAAAGAAAGAAAGAAAGAAAGAAAAAAAGAAAGAAAGAAAGAAAGAAAGAAAGAAAGAAAGAAAGAAAGAAAGAAAGAAAGAAAGAAAGAAAGAAAGAAATCTTGGTCAACTAGACAAAGTCAACATAGTAGGTGCTCACTAAATACTTGAATTAATGGATGGAAGCACACACTAAACTGTAAGCTCCATGAGGAGAGATACCAGGTCTGCTTTGCCCATCACTGCACTCCCAATGCCAGCACTGTCCCATGTAATAACGCCTTTTGGGGACAGGGGTTATTGTAGGCCAGGGGTGGGCTGATGAGGACCTGGGCCTCAGGGTGGCAGAAGGCAGGCACAGATGAGAGAGGCTGTGGAAAAGAAAAAACTGGCAGACAGGATGATAAATTTAGCACACGGGAAAGAGCAGACTCTCAGATACCCCTGAGTTCAGTGGGAGGGGGAGAAGGCACAGGACAGTCTGGCCCATCAGGTGGTGAAGAGAGGGCATGCTGACAGGAAGGGGCGCTGGCCCAGGGTGAGCGCTCGGTGGAGAGTTGGTGGAGGACAGGAAGGAGAGCAGGCTGAGCTCTAGAGCCTGGAAGGATGTCACCAGAACATGTCCTCGGGTGGCTGGCCAGACAAGGGCGAACTTCTAGGGAGTCATCTGCAGAAGCATTATTTGAGGCTGGTGGAGAATCGAGGAGGGAAGGAAGTCACTGGGGACAGAGTGGGGTGCCAAGGGGGGCTTGTTTAGGGAGGAGATGAACCACCTTGAGGTCGCAGAAGGACTTTCATGTGAGTGAGGGGTCCTGGCAGGAGGCATCTAGGGAAGGGGCAGTCGGCCAACCCTAGGATTTCAGAACTTCTACCTAAAGCAGCAGGGCATCGAGCTCTCCTTCCTCTACCTCTTAGGTCTCTGTCCAATCTGTGTGAGATCCAAGAGGTAGAGGAAGGAGAGTTCAAAAGCATCAAACCATAAAGCTCAAAGTGATATCAAAACAAATGAGGCCAGGAGTCTGGAAGAAAGGGGAGGCTGCTCAGGGAATAGAGAGCAAACAAGAAAGGGCTGGACAACGGTCAGGGAGAGGGGCTCAAAACACCAGAGCGGGCATGTGGCCGCAAGAGGAACAGGACCAGGGAGATGAAACCACAGGGATGCAGATTCCAGCTCAGCAGCAAATATTTTTCGCACCCAAAGATGGGCCAGAGTAATTGGGAAGATGTGTACCTCCCATCAGTAGGGGAATTTGGCCCAAGGCAGGATGCCCTTGAACTAGACATGCAGAGGGCAGCCCGGGTGGCTCAGCGGTTTAAGTGACGCCTTCAGCCCAGGGCCTGATCCTGGAGACCCGGGATCGAGTCCCACATCGGGCTCCCTGCATGGAGCCTGTTTCTCCCTCTGCCTGTGTCTCTGCCTCTCTCTCTCTCTCTCTCTCTAATGAATAAATAAATAAATAAGTATTAAAAAAAAAAAAAAGAAAAGAACTAGACATGCAGAGCACCAGGCTCTTCACCTGAAGCACTGGAACCCAGGAATTTTAGAGTCTGGCCCATCCCGAGACCCCAACTGTCACCAGCCACCCTGCCATCTTCAGAATGCTGCCCTGTGTTAATGCTCGGCACTGCCCTGTCCCTAGGTGATAGTTTCCTTCTGCATTTACATCCGTCCTATTCTATTCATCTGTATTTATAGTTTATAATCCCCTCCCCCTACTATTATCATTGATGACATATCGAATTGTCCCACAGTTTAGTGGCCTACAACCTTTACTATCTCACAGTTACTGTGGGTCAGGAATCCAGGGTGGCTGGGTCCTCTGGCTTTGGGTTTCACACTCCGTCATGGTGTTGAGTGGCCCACAGGCCCCTCAAGGCTGAGCTGGGGGGAGGGCTTCCTGGCTCACTCACGTACTCATTGACAAGATTCAGTTCCTTGTGGTGTTGGACTGAGGCCTCAGTTTCTCAGGAGCTATTAGTCAGAGGAGGCCACCTTTGGTTCTTTGCCAGGTAGGTCTCTCCATGGAGCATCTCACAGCATGGCAGCTTGCTGCGACAAAGGGAGGGAGATGGGGGGCAGAGGGAGAGGAGAGAGAGAGAGAGGGAGAGAGAGAGGGCACTAATGAGATGAAAGTCACAATCTTTGTAATCTAATCCGAAGGGTCACCCCATGACTGTGGCTATACTCTATTTCTTAGAAGTAAATCACTGGGTCCAGCCTACACTCAAGAGTTGGGAATTAGGCAGAGCTTTTTTCCAAAAGTCATG
The DNA here is from genome assembly GCF_003254725.2 of Canis lupus dingo. Lineage (NCBI taxonomy): Eukaryota > Metazoa > Chordata > Mammalia > Carnivora > Canidae > Canis > Canis lupus. The sequence goes on along the minus strand of NC_064263.1, from coordinate 41,911,874 downwards.
GCTTCACCCAGGCCTCCCAAAGTTCCATGAGAGCAGGAACCTCACGCACCCACCGTTTTCGTCTCCCTATGCCAGCACCTGAAACATAGATGTTCAATGTATATTTTTATTTTATTTTAATGGTTTTTCAATGTATATTTTTAAATGAATGAACAAGGTAAACCGCAAGCTCCGTGAGCTCTGAGTGCTGCACTGCGGAATACACGCTTATTGAATGAATCAGGGAATGAATGAATGAGTGGATGAATAAGCTAAATATCCCTTAGTAAACACTTGACACAGTCCCTAAATCACTATTAAAAAATAAATTTAGGAGACTGAGTGGCTTAGTAGGTACCGTAAAAAAAAAAAAAAAAAAAGGAGCTTTCAGGCCTAATTACCCATGATGTCCTCTTTCCAAACCGTGCGTTCCATGAGGCCATTTTGAAGATGCGTAGATAAGTTAGGGAGCCCCCAGAAGCCATGTGGCAAGAAGGCCTGCTGCCTCTAGGGAATAGGATGGGAGGCAGACCTTTATCCTCTTGCCAGGTCATGGCAGAGGCTCCAGAGAATTTAAATTTGCATAATTGTTTCCCCCTGACTGGCTCCCCTCCCTGCTAAGGCTAATGTCCTGGAGATGCCTTTCCAAGTGACAAGTATATTGTCAACGCAGAGCAGATCTGTGCACTAGGCCCGCTGATTGGCAGGCCTATCAAATCACAAAGGAGGCCCCAAATAAGCAACTTTGGGGACCCGCAGGAAGAGGCTGGTGAGAACATGTTCTCCCCACCCTCACCCCACCCCTACTATGGCTGTTAATTGAGAAGGGGAGCCTCAATAAATTATATTGAAAACAGATAAACAACTCAAGCTGTGTTTATTAAAGAAATAGCAAGTGGCACGATGCCAGCACGAATGAGCTTCGCTGTAATCAGTGTATTTATTTCACCGAAAAAAAGCCTGTCTGGGCTTCTTTTAAGCCTGATAAATTCATTATGCTAAGTTTCAACCTCCATAGAACTGAGGCTTTTCTATATGTTAATTCATTTTAGTAAATAATTATTCTGTTTGGCTGAGGGAATGCATGTCTCTGTAATTTAATAATTGGGAGGGTTATTACATGTGATTAATAGGAATCATAAGCAAATACTGAGAGTATAATAAAGGAGGTCAGTGGGGAGGTGGGGAAGAGTCTCCATTCCCTGCTCTCACTCCTTCTCCCTTTGCAGAGTTAGGGATTCGGTATTTGGAATAGAGATTGCCTTCCTTACTCATCTGAGAGCCATTTCGGATACTTGGCACACTTCTCTTTGGAGCTTTGAAATGTGCCTCTGCGTGTCTGTATATAAGAGGTGAGAAAGGAGAAGAGAGAAGACCTGGAGAAGGAGAGAGAGAGAGGCAGGACCTTGAGTGACTCCAGGCCAGAGGCTCCCAGATGCCCATCAGAGCCCCAATCTGTCCCTTCAGTGCCAACCAGAGGTGTTTTCAACCATCCTCAGTGAAATGAGAACAATAAAAACCATGCAATGGCTTTTCCAGAGTCAAAACGTCCCCAATTTTTCCTTTTAATTCTGGGATCATCCCTCACCCAACTGGAGTATTAAAAAATGTCCTTTTGTGAAATAAGGATCATTAGTAATGTCGCTCTCTATCTCCTTACTTGGAAAAATGAAAAGCTGGCAACTTTTGGCCTCTTTCCTCCGGTGTGTTTTGGCATTTTTAATTAAGAAATGTGCCAGTCTGGGATGGCTGCGTGGCTCTGCCTCAGGGCGTGATCTTGGGGTCCCAGGATTGAGTCCCACATTGGACTCCTCACGGAGCCCTGCTTCTCCCTCTGCCTATGTCTCTGCCTCTCTCTCTGTGTCTCTCATGAATAAATAAAATCTTTTTTTTTAATTTTTATTTATTTATGATAGTCACACAGAGGGGGGGGTGGGGCAGAGACACAGGCAGAGGGAGAAGCAGGCTCCATGCACCGGGAGCCCAACGTGGGATTCGATCCCAGATGTCCAGGATCACGCCCTGGGCCAAAGGCAGGCGCCAAACTGCTGCGCCACCCAGGGATCCCCTAAATAAAATCTTAAAAAAAAAAAAAAAGAATTGTGTCAGTCTGTGAAACCCCAAACTCTTATAACCTTTGCTTTAGACCAGAGCCTTCTGGCCCCAAGAGTGAGACCATCCTGGGACCAGACTTCCATACCTGATTTTCCTAGAATTGCTCCTTGTTTATTAAATGGAGAAACTGATGAACGTATACATTAGCCCAATAATTCAAAAATATTGAGCATCTACTATGTGACAAGCACTGTTCTTAGCACTGATGATAAAGCACCTGATACATTTTTTAAACCATCAATTTCATTGAAGAAATATTACCCCGTAAGTGTAGAGATTTGCTGTACGTGACCACGGGGACAAGGGCAATGAGCGGCTCTTGGTGAAGGATCCATAGTGTTTGTTGACTACACGAATGAATAGTTGATGGGACAATAGATATAAAAGCTCTTCGCATATTTCAATATTTTTGTTGTTGTCCTCATTCCTGCCAAAAAAGGAAATGGACCTTTTGGGCTCAGCCAGGGCCAGCTGGGAAGCCCTAAGGGATCAACGCTGACACCCCCATTATCATTCCAGACATGGCCACCATGCAGCCTTGCCAGTTGGCCCCCCCCACAGCCTGCTTCCCCTCCCGACCTACACACAAGACCTGCTCTCTGACTCCTGCTGTCCTGATCCCGACCCCAGCCTTTCCAGGCCCTGCCCACCCTCACCTGGCCCTGGGTCCATGTCCAGCCTCAGGATGCTTCCCCCACTGCTTCCCAGACTGGAACACGACGGTTTGGGTGGAGGTCTCTGGGGCTGGGGCTGCTTCTTGCCAAACATGCCTCCTCTATCCAAGGGACCAATGAACCTAACAAAGTACAAGTCCTGATGCCTTGTAGGTATCGGCAAGGTAGGCCAGGACGAGGGTTCTTATGACGTGGCTCATAGCAGTTGTACAGTGGCAAAAGCTTCAAAACGTATTAATTCCTTCAAGAAATAGATTCAACGTGTACCAAATATATACCAGTCACTGTGCAAGGTGCTGAGCAGACAGCCATGAGCAAACAGGCAAAAGTCCCTGCCCCCAGGATGCTTAATTTTTAGCAAACAGATACAAATATGTATGATAGAATTCCAGAGAGGGATCAATGTTACGAAGAAAAATAAAACAGGAGAATGGGATAAGGTGGCAGAAAGGGTCTCTTTGAGGAGGTGACATTTGATTGCGTATCATCTAGGAGAAAGGCATTTCAGGCAGAGGGAAGTGCAAAGGCCCTGAGGCCTAAGCATGCTGGAATGTTTCAGAGATGGCAAAGAAGGTCAATACAGTAAGACCTGGAGGTGTTGCAGACCGACAGGAGGGAGGATAATGGGCAGTCACTTCGTGTGGCACTGAGATGACAATTGTGAGGACTCTGGATTTATTCTAAGTATTTAAGAAACTAATTAAAAATTTTCTGATAAATCGAAAGTAAGGGGATGCTCAAGCCAAGGCCTGGCCTGGCCAACTGCATAGCTGTTCAAAAGGATTCCTGTCTTCAAGGAACTCATTCTAGCCTCTTATTCCTCCTATACCCTCCAGCCCCACCTGACACCCTTCTTACCACCTGCCCCCCCCCCCCCCCCCGCCAGATCTTTTGTCGTCTCTCATTTGCAGTACTCATTTTGGTCACTGACTCGTCAGCAAACAATCCTGAAGGTGGACGATGGCCACCATGTGCTGAGCACCACGCCATACCAGGGTCGGTTGTCCCCAGAAGACAGCCTGGTTTGATAGACAGTCCCCGACATGGGATCAGAGCCGTTGGTTCTAGTCCAGCTTTGCCATTTAACAGCTGGGTGACCTTGCACACGTCGCTTAACCTCTCTGGCCGTCTTTGTCCGTAAGTGGCAATTGTAACAACTGCTCTGCTAACCTGTGGTGGTGAGGACCCAGAGTGACAGTGCCTCAGGTAAAGTGTCTGCAACCGGATTCTAACCGCCAAAACCTAAGCCTGCCTCTTCGCTCTGGCCCTCATGCCTGAATGGCCTTCCAGCACCATCCTTCCTGACCTCCCTGGGTCCCAGACCCCAGAGCCATCTCATCTCCACTCCTTCCTTCAAACTAATATGAGTCACCGCTTCTCGACACTCAGAAACACTGACTCTTGAGATCTCGAAGGGCACAGAAAACATGTATGACGCGTGCAGGGCTGGGCTGGGCTCTCCTCCAGCTGCCTACCTAGCAGCCTTACGCATAGACAGACATGTGCGCATATACACACACACACACACACACACACACACACACACACGCCAAGAGGGCCCTTGATCACACTCCTGTCGGGGAGGATGGGAGATCCTTTGTTTGTTCATTTATTCAGTCAGGCAGTCGGGCAGGCAGGCATCAAACCCGTGTTTAGAGGCTTCTCTGGTCCAGGCTCCGTGCTAGGCCCAGAGGCCTCACAGTGAGCTAGGCGGGCCTGACCCGGGCCTGAGGGGAGCTCAGCCAAAGCTATGGTCAGTTTACCAGCACCCAGGGATTGGGGGGCGGGGGGGAGACTGCACCCATCCGAGGGCTCAGGGTGGCTCAGGATGGGCTTGGGCTCCTCCGGGGACATGTCTGTCACCTCTCCAAAAACCACGCTCACCATCTGGCGGAGCGATGCATGGCACCGGAGCTTCTCCACAAGAGCGGCCACCCCTGCAGCCCGGCAGTGACCGGGGATTCCAGTCCTGGCTCCATCAGGCCTCTGACACGTCCCTTCTGCTCTCTGTCCCAGGAAGAGCTACAGCAGCCAAGACCTCAGGGGTCCTGGAACCCTTCTGACAGCTGTCCCATACACCCCTGCCACCTCCAGTTCACTCCTCTTTATTTAACACTTACTGAGACAGCCCTTAGCATGAGCTGGGAAATGTACGAGCTTTATGTGTGGCCACTTAACTGTCTGAACACCTCTATGAAGCGGCTCCTGTTTTACAGACAAGGAAACTGGAGCACAGCAAAGTACCTGCCGTCCTCCCACAGCTCGTGACCGTGGAGTGGGAAGGCCACTCAGGCGAGATGGCATCGGAGCTCGTTCCCTTCACCGCTACGGTACGCTACGGCTCTCAATATTTTTCTTTCAGCCAATTCACTTTTTAATGCCGATTCTTTTTTCAAAGGCTTGTATATCATGTCCATCTAGTGGAAAGCTATGTGACGTGTCATAAATAGAACAGACACATTAAAATGCATAACTATTAAATCTAAAACTCAGTATCTCTCCGTGCGGCTCCTAAGATCATCTCTCAGACCACAGGGGGACACTCAGGGGACCCCTCCCCTGGAGGGGACATGCTGATGGCCTTTCCAGGCCCATTAACTGTGACTTTCTGTCACTTCCAGGCACCTGCGGGCTTCCCGGGGCAGGAGCCTGGGGGGCAGACAGCCTTATACCTCTATGGCCCTCCTCTCCTGCCCACGAGATTGCCGCTCAGCCACGCACACTGTGGGGGCTTCCAGAGGATTCGGCGGCTGCCAGCCTGGGGCTTCGATGACTCATCTACCTCCTCCCTTGCGGGTAAAGCGCCCACACGGGGGCTAGCAAGGCCCCCGCTGAGGTTCCCTTTGTGCTTTGCTTTCTCGAAAGACAACCCACTGGAGGTGTGTTCAACCTCCTGCCAGAGTAATAGACAGTTTCCATTGCCCTGGGTTCACGGGGCTGAAACTGCAGGTGCAGGGGCAGGGGGCGGGGGTTCGGGGCAGGGGTGCAGGCCTCGCTGCCAGGACCCCTGCAGGACAGGGATTTGCAGGGTAACAGGCATTAATCACACCTCTTTCTTGGGAGTATAAATTCACTTAGAGAAGATGTAGCACTGAGGGGAACCAAACCCCGCAAATGCCAACGCCCAGCCGGCTGGCTGCTCACAGTGCCCAGCTAGCTACCACTCAGTGGGCACAGCTGATTCACAGAGAGAGGAAACTGATTGTAAACCCCCACACACACACACACACCCCGAGGTTGAATCCTGTCTCTACCACTCTGGCAAGCGCGACTGTGAACTTGGGCAAGTCATTTATTCTCTTTTGGCTGCCACCTCATCTTTAAGATGGGGATAACATCCGGGGGCCTGTCCAGCTCAGGGAGACATTGTTGGGACAGATGAGAGGTGGCTCTGAATGTGTCGTGCAAGCAGTGAAACCCCCTGCGCATGGGGGAGTATGACATGATGAGATGTTAACCACCATCACCCGGTGACACCACACCTGGTGCCGGGGGCAAGCTGGTTTCAGATTTGCCCTCTGAAAATGAGGGCACGGTCCTACCCACCTCTGTGGCTATAGCAATTTGTCCAATGAGGCATCATTTAACCCATTAGACAGCCAGCCTCTCAGGAGGGCAGGATGCTAACGAAACGAAGTCTTGACTTAAGCAGGGTTGAAAATATTTTCAGACTCCTTATTTTGTCCTAGAATGAAATAAAGGTTTGGTTCTCATTGCATCTAGCATTCCAAGTAAAATTGGCTTAGGCAGGAGGGAACAACTTTGGAAATTCCAAGAGATGGCAGATAGTTGGGGTTCACTTTGGGTTCCAAGCAGGAGGGCTGTTTGCCTCCGTTGGGGTTTAGAGTCTGTTGCATCTGGGTCCCCCGGCCCCTTGTAACGGGGTCTGGCTGAGCAAGTGACGTTCACATGCTGTGCTTTTCCAGCACATTTGCAAGTCGGAATCCATTTGAGAGACGACACACAGCCTTGGCTGTCCCTACTAGAACACGCTGGCATAGTGGCTTACCCAGGCAGATGGAGCATCCACCCACTGCTCTATTCACTCAATCACTCATACATTCATTCAACAAACATGTATTAAACTCCTCCTGTGCCAGGCCCTCTCCACAATGCTGGGAAAATAAAGATAGCACTTAGCCCCTGATCTCAAGAAGCTCACAGTGAGGCGAGAAACAGGCTCATAGAGAACTATATTACAATGCAGCGTGTCAAGAGCCTATGGTCTGTAGCACAGAACACAGAACAGGACAAGGACAGAGATTCAAAGCAGGAGTGTGGGCCAGGTGAGCCTTCCGGGATAAGGTGGCCCCTGGGCTGGACCTTGGAAGATGAGTAGTTCACCAGCTACGTGACATTTACCGCATTCTGATGTATATTTACGTTCATGGATGTGTTCATTTCTGCACAAGTGCACACACACACACACACACACACACACACCCCACTAGAACATCAGCACCGAGAAGGCAGGGTCTTGTTTCCTGCTACCCCCCAGCACCTAGACAATGCATGGCATGTATTTGTTAAGTGAGTAATAGGTAGGAGGTATTCCAGTCAAAGAGTGAACAAAGCATTGTTCAAAGTAGACATTAAGAGGAACCGAGTATAAGGGACAGAGAAGGGGCGCCTGTGTGGCTCAGTCGGTTAAGCCTCGGCCTTCAGCTCAGGTCATGATCCTGGGATTGAGCCCCACACCCTGGCTCCCTGCTCAGCCAGGAGGCTGCCTCTTCCTCTCCCCCTGCCTGCCGCTCCCTGGACTTGTGCTCCTGCACTCTCCGTCAAATAAATAAATAAAATATTTTTAAAAATAATTAAAAACGGGGATCCCTCAGTGGCTCAGTGGTTTAGCGCCTGCCTTTGGCCTAGGGCGTGATCCTGGAGACCCCGGATTGAGTCCCTCATTGCGGGTGGGAGCCTCCTTCTGCCTCCGCCTGTGTCTCTGCCTCTCTCTCGGTCTCTGTCTCTCATGAATAAATAAATAAAGTCTTTAAAAAATAAAAATAATAAAAATAAAAAGGATAAGGAAGACAATTTCCACTGATGGTGGAAGAGGAAACCGGTGGACTGCTCAGGGACAGGCCGCTGCTCAAATGTTCCACCGCGGCAGCGCATCTGCAAAGGAAGGAGCTACCTGACAAAGAGAGGTGGTTGCTGAGGCTTTCCAAGTCGCTCTGCTTTTTAGAGGGGTTCAGGTTCCCTACCATCACCCCCCACCCTCCCACCCACACACACATTCACTTCTGCACTAAATTTGCAGGAAATAGGCAGCTGGAGAAGGTTGGCACCAGCTTGGGGGCAAGAGCATCAAGCAGTAAACGGTGAAAAATAAAAGGCAAAAAAGGATTGTTGGTCCTCACAGGATCCTTCCTCGGGGACAAGCCGAAGCCCTGGGAGGGGCTAAGGTGACAGCCCCCCAGCAAGGAGGCCGCGCCCACCGCACTCGCCATGGCAGCAGGGGGGCCGATACGGGTCACCTCCCAGCAGCCGGGCCTGGAGGGAGAGCGGAGTCTACACCCGGAGGCGCCCTGACCGCTTCCAGCGAGGTCACCAGGCCTCCGGCCGCAGGGCCCCGCCGCAAACCAGGGGGGCCCCGCGCAAGGGGATGGGTCACGTCGGGAGAACGCGGGGCCCGGGGGCTGGCGTGCCCGGGGTGCGAGGGCGGGGGGCGTGGGGGGCGCTCCTGGTCCTCCAGGCGGACCCGCTGGTGGAGGCCCGCGCGGCCGGGCAGGGCAGGCAGGGCAGGGCAGGGCAGCCCGGCTCCCCAGGAGGGCCGCGGCCGCGGGGAGGAGCGCAAAGCCCTGGAGCCGGGAGGGGCTCCCGCGGGGCGCGAGCACGGGGCGCCCACCGTCACCCGCGCCCGGGAAACCACGGCAGGGGCACTGCGCGAGGCCCAGGCGTCCGGCCGCGGAGTCAGGACCGGGGCCTTCAGCCCGCCACCCCGTGTCCGCCCCGCACCTGCCCCGCGCCCGCCCCGCGCGCCCACCCCGCACAGCCCGCAAACCCATCCCGCCCCTCGCCCATCCTGCGCCCCCACCCCGCACACCCGCCCACCCCGCACCCATCCCGCGCCCGCCCCACGCCCCCACCCCACGCGCCCGCCCACCTCGCGCCCATCCCGCGCTCCCACCCCGCGCGCCCCCCGCGCCCCCACCCGCCCCCCCACCCCACGCGCCCATCCCGCGCTCCCACCCCGCGCGCCCCCCGCGCCCATCCCTCGCCCCCTCCCCACGCGCCCTCCGAGCCCGCCCCGCGCCCATCCCGCGCGCCCCCCACGCGCCCCTACCCCGCACCCCCACCCCACGCTCCCCCCGCGCCCGCCCCGAGCCCGCCCCGCGCCCGCCCCGCGCCCCCGCCCCGCGCCCATCCCGCGCTCCCACCCCGCGCGCCCCCTGCGCCCGCCCCGCGCCCCCACCTCACGCGCCCGCCCCGCGCCCATCCGGCGCCCCCACCCCGCGCGCCCCCCGCGCTCCCACCCGCCCCCCACCCCACGCGCCCGCCCCGCGCCCCCACCCCGCGCGACCCCCGCGCCCGCCCCGCGCCCATCCGGCGCCCCTACCCCGCACCCCCACCCCACGCGCCCTCCGCGCCCGCCCTGCGCCCATCCCGCGCCCCCACCCCGCACCCCCACCCCACGCGCCCCCCGCGCCCGCCCCGCGCCCATCCCGCGCCCCTACCCCGCGCGCCCCCGCGCCCGCCCTGCGCCCATCCGGCGCCCCCACCCCGCACCCCCACCCCGCACCCCCACCCCACGCGCCCCCCGCGCCCGCCCCGCGCCCATCTCGCGCCCACCCCGCGCGCCCACGAGGCAGGGAGGCAGGGGGGCCCCGGGGCACACGCCTCTTTAGGAGAAGCACCGCGCTGCGAGTCCTCGGCTGGAAGCTGCAGTGGGACGTCCAGGCATGGCCCCTGGGTGCTGCGACGCCCACACAGCAGATGCGAGGTCGCCTGGACAGCGCAGGCGTCTTCCCGTATTTCCAACAGGTGAGGGCGCTGGGGGTCCCCGAAGTGAGGACCTTGAAGCCCAAGAAATCAGCAGATGGGAAGCAAAACTACAATTCCTGTGCTAAAGGACAGCAACTCGGGGCACCTGGGGGGCTCGGGGTGTGACCCCGGGGTCCCCGGATCGAGTCCCACGTCGGGGCCCCTGCAGGGAGCCCGCTTCTCCCTCTACCTGTGTCTCTGCCTCTCTGTGTGGCTCTCATGAATAAATAAATAGAATCTTTAAAAATAAATAAAAAATAAAAAAGAACAGAAATTCAACTTAGGTAAATTTGAAGATCTGGCTCTATGAAGCGGTTCATAAACCGGGTATCATCTTCCCATCTAGCAAGTAGGAGGAGCTCGGAAAGAGCCGTAGACAATGGGGGGTTTGGTTTGGTTTCTTTGGGTTTTGTTTGTTTGTTTGTTTGTTTGTTTACAGGAATGAGGGTAGAGCAAGGAGTTACTCGTAAAAGAAAAGCAAGGATCTTTTTCAGGCAAGTTCACCTTCCCTTATGGGGTCTTATTAGGTGGATTACATCATCTTTTCTTGGAGGATGGAGAGGGCCCATTGGGACAGATGACCTCATTGATGCTCATCAGAAAATTCCTGACTGACCAGCTAAAACTACATTTCAGGGCGGAAACTGAAACTACAATGAGGTTAAGCATTAAGTCCTGGCTTTGCAGCTTGGCCTAAGCGATACCACGTTAGGCCTGTGACGTTCTTTTTAACGCCTTACTTCGCACTCGGTGCTCTTTCTCCTAAGCCATGCCTACCAACACGTAAAGGCCTTGTGATTATTTCATAGGGTCCACAGCCTGTCCCCTCGGTAAGTTTCCCTGCCACGAGGATTATGGGCTCTACATGGTTCTCGATACTTAGCAACAGCAGCCAACACGTGCGGAGTCATTACAGTGCGTTAGGCTTTAGCCTAAGTGATTTTCCTGCCCTAACTCATCTTATCCGCACATCAGATCGATGAGGTGAAGTATTCTCGTCATCTCCAGCATTACAGAGGAGGAAGCTGCACACAGGTTAAGAAACCAGCCCGAGATCACCCAGCCAGTAGGTTGGTGAGATTTCCTGACTCACCAAGGCAGTCTGACTAGGAGCAGAAGCACTGGTGTCACACAGAGTTGGCTGTGTCCCCGGGGGAAGCCTGGCACAGCGTTTGTGCATGCCAGGGACACCATCAATTGTGCTTTCCCTTGACCTGAAGAAAATCTTGTGATAAAATAATTTGCCATGTGCCACCCTGGTGCTGGCTTCCTGCTACCGGGATGTCCGGGAGGTGCCTCCCTCCTTCCTTCCTCTCACAAATGACACGAGGAGATTTGTACTGAAATGTGACAGTCACAAAGGGATGTTAGCAAGTAGGGAGAAACCTTCAACCTTACTGAGAGTAAAATAAATAAATAAGTAAGTAAGTAAATAAATAAGTAAATAAATAAATAAATAAATAAATAAAATAGATTTAGGTGCTCTTTTCACCCATCAAATTAGAAAAGTTTTTTTTTTAAGATTTTTATTTATTCATTTGACAGAGAGAGCACAAGCAGGAGGAGGGTCAGAGAGAGAGGGAGGGAAGCAAGCTCCCCGCTAAGCAGGGAAGCCAATGCAGGACTCGATCCCAGGGTCCCAGGATCATGACCTGAGTCAAAAGCAGATGCTTAACCCACTGAGCCACCTGGGCACTCCGGAAAAGAATTTTTTTTTAAATTTTTTTTTTTTTTTAATGATAGACTCTAATGCTGCCAGATGAGGAGTAAAGCACGCATTCTTACACCCTGCTAGTAGCAGAGCACATCGATTGTACTTCTCCGGAAAGTTATATTTTGTAAAGTCACCACAAAAAGTGAATTAGCAGGTCCTGAACCACTGTCCCTAGAGGGAAGGACAAGGTTAGACTACGGTGAGCCTCTCTCCCAGCAGTTTCGTCCACCCATCAATACACACGTACCTCGTTTTACATGTGTTTGTTTAAAGCCACTCTACCGAATAGACTGTATATTGTTGATCCGTTGACATTGGACTCGCAGCCAACAGCACGACACCCCGGGCATGAGCAAAGCTTATCAAACACGGGTATTTTCTCCGTAAGGCACATCACAGCGTTCCTGAGCTTAGAAACACTAGCCAGCACTTCAGTACTATGCTTGGGGCACATGTTGTGCTGCTGTTGTGTTGCTTGGCCCTCCTGTGCTCGCCAGAAGACATATTTTCAGTACTGCTCACTTTGATTGACATCAGTGGAAGATTTGGGGAGGCTTCTCGTTTTTCTCTAGAACCTAAAAAAATATATATATTTTATTGAAATATCATCAACATATAACAACGTATTGGTTTCTGGTGTGCACGTTCCAAAATTTGTGTACACTGCAAAATGGTCACCGTGGTACACACTGCGAAGTGAGAAGTCAAATTAACAACCATCAGCACACATCGCTACAATTTTTTTCTCTTGACGAGAACTTTTAAGATACTGTCTTAGCAACTTTCAAATATACAACACGGTATTCCTACCTATAGTCACCATGAGGGTGGTTTTAACACAGAAACTATGATACTTTCTATTTTTTTTATACTATTTGAAAACTATTTCTCTTGTTAACTCTAATTTAAAAAAAAATACATTAGGAAAATGAGAAATGCTTCAACATTTTGTATTGGTTGCATCTCTACTTTTCTTCCCACCCACTGCTATGCTTTTGTAAGGCCCATCCTCAAAGGGTTTTCAGTGTAATGGGGATAAGGCTATGGGCACTTTTCAGGGTCTACCCTCTGCAGTAGTCCTTGGTTTCTGAAAAAGCACAAGGTGAGGGGGGCCAGGGGGATTAAGCTGCTGAGATTAGTAGACCGGATTCGTTGGCTCAACAGAACCTTCAACTTTAAAACTTCAGGAAATAAATGAAGGATTTTAAACTGAGTCAATAATGTGATCATATTTATCCCTTAGAAATATAACTCAGAAATCACAAGGAAGGATTAGTGAGAGAAGACTGATGGTTGAGAAATCAATTTTTAATATTTGCATCTTTTTGAAGAACTGCTGTTTCAATATAAGGTAGTTTCTGTTCTCTAATTATATTATGTAAAAGAGATACAATTTTTGTTTTCTTTCCACCTTCTGACCCCCTTTTCCCACCCACTCTGGCAATCACAGTCTGTTCTCTGTGTCTATGAGCCTGGTTTGGGAGTTGCTGGGTTTTTGTTTTTGTTTTGTTTTGTTTCAGATTCCACAAATAAGGGATCACATGGCATTCGTCTCCTTCTGTCTGATTGATTCCCTTAGCCTAGAGCCCTCGAGGTCCATGCAAATTGCTGCAAATGGCAAGATTTCATTCTTTTTACGGTTGAGTGATACACTGTGTACATATACACAATTTCTTTATCTATTCATCCATCGATAGACAGTTTGTCTTCATATCTTGGCTATTGTAAATAATGCTGCAATAAACGTGGGGGTACACATATATTTTTTGGTGTTTTCATTTTCTTTGAATAAATACCCAGAAGTGGAATTTCTGCATCAGAGGGTAGATGTATTTTTATTTTGAGGAACTTCCATACTGTTTCCCCCAGTGGCTGCACCAGTTTACGTTCCCACCAACAGGGCTCAAGGGTTACTTACCTTTTCTCCACATCCTCGCCAGCACTTGTTATTTCTTGTCTTTTTGATGCTACCCATCTGGCAGGTGAGGTGATGCCAATTTGCATTTTCCTGATGATTGGTGGTGTTGATCATCTCTTCATGTACCTGTTGGCCATCTGCATGTCTTCTTTGGAAAGATGTCTATTCAGATCCTCTGTCCATTTTTTAATGAGATTGTTTTGGGGTTTCTTTGCCATTGAGTTGGAGTTCTTTATCTATTTTGAATATTTGCCCCTTACCAGATATATGATTTGCAAATATCTTTTCCCATTTAGGAGGTTGCTTTTTCATTTGGTGGATGGTTTCCTGTACTGTGTAGAAGCTTTTTAGTATGACACAGTTCCAGTGATTTATTTATGTATTTGGTGCTTCTCCTTTTGGTGTCAGATTCAAAAAATCTTCACCAAGACCAATGTCAATGAGGTTACCACCTATATTTTGTTCAAGGAGTTTTATGGTTTCACATCTCATATTCAGGTCTTTATCCATTTTGAGTTCATTTTCGTGTAGGTGAAAGAAAGGGGTCTAGTTTCATTCTTTTGCATGTGGCTGTCCAGTTTTCCCGACACCATTTATTGAAGACACATTTTAAGCAGCAAAATCACCAACAAAAAAGCACAAAAACGAAAAAAGCAGAGCCATAAGTAGACTGCAAAAGGCTAATTGTTTACTGCATACCTGAAACAGCAAAACAGAGCGTCACTTTGTTCCACGACACTGGGAATACACGTGATGCGCACCTCAAACTTCTCCACTGTGCCTGTTAGCGAGTGACCGTGAAAGCCCAGCGAGTAGTGATTTGGAAGTTACAATTAATTTCAGCAAGTAGGTGAGTCCGCAAATATAGAATAGAATAAGGACTGACTATATCTGTTAAGAACCTAAAAAGGTGGGCAGCCCAGGTGGTTCAGTGGTTTTGCGCCGCCTTCGGCCCAGGGTGTGATCCTGGAGAGCCGGGATCGAGTCCCACGTCGGGCTCCCTGCATGGAGCCTGCTTCTCCCTCTGCCTGTGTCTCTGCCTCTCTCTCTCTGTGTCTCTCATGAATAAATAAATAAAATCTTAAAAAAAAAAAAAGAACCTAAAAAGTTCACCCATATGTTGAAAGGGAATAGGTAACACAGATCCAAACCTATTTCACCAATGTCCTTTGCCCTGGTCCTATTTCAGGTGAAAAAGATCCATCTGAGGGGCTGGGGTGGAAAAAGCCGCTGTGCATCCCACGCTGCGCACTGCAGCAAGGAGAGTTAAAGGTCCACCTGTTGGATTTGAGGGCAGGGAGCATCGTAAAGCCAAGCACAGGCTCCCCTGCTCCTCACAGACTCAAAGCTCTATCCTCGTGGAGCAACTGCCCACCAAGGATCAAGCTCTTCTCAAGTGTGTGCTGAACCTGTAGTTCTGCCAATGGCTCAGAGGTCAAAGCCCCTTCTCCTGTTCTGGCTTATCTCCTGCCCCCTCCCCGCCCCGCCCCTTCTCTAAATTGTTTCTGTCACACTGGCCTCTTTGCTGTCCCTTGAACATACCAGGCAGGGGATGACCCCCACCTCAGGGCCTTTGCACGTGCTGTCTGTACAGATTAAGACTCTCTGTCTCCAGATACTTAGTTGCCCCTCTCCCTTACCTCTTTCCATTCAGCTCAGTGAGGCGTCTCTGCCTGTCGCTATCCATTCCTCCTCTCCTCTCCCCTGTTTTGTCTCCATAGCCATTCCTTTAACTTGTTCATTTATGGTTCTCTCTCCCCACAACATCTAGGAGGAAGGGATTTTTTATCTTTTTTATTTTAATCCCCCATTCCTAGCAGGCCTACCACATACTAGGCACTAACTAAATACCTGTTGATCAACTGAATATATGTAAGATACCATTAGTAGTACGATGGGAGTTAATATTTTTCCACCACTCACTCACTGTACTGGGTGCTTTATATATGTTACGTCATTGATGGTGCAAAATCTTAACAGGTGGGCCATGTTATGCCTTTTTTTTTAAGATTGATTTTATTTATTTGAGAGAAAGAGAGAACAAGCAGGGAAAGGGACAAAGGGAGAAGTAGGCTCTCCACTGAGCAGGGAGCCTGACTCGGGGCTTGCTCCCAGCACCTCGGGATCATGACCTGAGCCAAAGGCAGATGCTTAACCTACTGAGCCACTCAGGTGGCCCTATGCCCATTTTATTTTATTATTTTTTCCTTGATTTATTTTTTTTGGATAGATTATACAGTTACAGAGTTCTAAACTCAGAAGATACTAAAGAATGTAATAGTAAAAAGTCTCCTCAGCATATATTCCCTTCTCCCATTCCCTACCCGGGAGGGTCCCTGGTACATGGGTTCTTGGGAGGTCTTCCAGAGAGATTCTCTGCTGTGTGTGCCTCCACATTTCCCTAGCCTCCATCCTGCACACAATTTGTAACACATGTTATACTCAAACTACAGCCTGCTGCCCATTTTTGTAAATAAATTTGACTGACCCCACGCCTCATCCAAACTTGCCATTCATTGTTTTTATGGCCACTATGTATCTACAATGGTAGAAACGAGACCCTTCCACAGAGGGTATATATGGTCTGCAAAACCTAAAATATTTACCTATGGAAAATAATATTTATGGAAATAATATTACCTTTCCAGAAAGAGTTTGCTGACCTCTATACTGAACTTTGCATTTACTTTTTTCTTAATAGAGTTTGGTGATTTTACCAGTTAAATACATAAAGACTTTACTCATTCTTTTCTTTTTAGATTTATATTTATTTTAAAGAGAGAGAGAGAGCACGTGAGCACAGTGGGGAGGGGCAGAGGGAGAGAGAATCTCAAGCAGACTCCCAGTGGCGGGAGGAACCCTACACAGGGCTCGATGTCACACCCCTGAGATCATGACCTGAGTCAAACCAAGTGTCAGATGTTTAATCAACTGTGCCATGCAGGTGCCCCATTTTAAAAAATGTTTATTTAAATTTAATTTAGATAACATATAGTGTATTTTTAGTTTCAGGGGTAGAATTTAGTGATTCATCAGTTGCATATAATACCCAATGCTCATTACAAGTGCCCTCCTTAATGCCCATCACTTAATTACCCCATCCCCCCAACCACCCCCCTCCAGCAACCCTGGTTGTCCCCCATAGTTAAGAATCTCTTATGGCTTACCTCCCTCTCCGTTTTTATTTATTTTATTTTTCCTTCCCTTCCCCTATGTTTATCTGTTTTGTTTCTTAAATTCCACTTGAGTGAAATCAGTGTGGCATTTGTCTTTCTCTGACTGACTTGCTTAGCATAATAGTCTCTAGTTCCATCTACGTCATTGCAAGTGGCAAGGTTTCATTCTGTTTGATGGTTGAGTAAAGCAACCTCTTTGACCTCAGTCACAAGAACTTCTTGCTAGATACATCTCCAAAGGCAAGGGAAACAAGCAAAAACGAACTATTGGGGCTTCATCAGGATAAAAAGCTTTTGCACAGCAAAGAAAACAGTCAACAAAACTAAAAGGCAACCTACAGAATGGGAGAAGATATTCGCAAATGACATACCAGATAAAGGGCTAGTATCCAAAATCTCTAAAGAACTTATCAAACTCAACACCCAAAGAACAATCCAGTCATGAAATGAGCAGAGGACATGAACAGACATTTCTCCAAAGAAGATCTACAAATGGCTAATAGACATACGAGAATATGCTCAACATCACTCAGCATCAGAGAAATACAAATCAAAACCACAATAAGATGCCAGCTCACCAGGCCTGAACGGCTAAAATTAGCAACTCAGAAACAACAGACATTGGTGAGGATGCAGAGAAAGGGGAACCCTCCTGCACCATTGGTGGGAATGCAAACTGGTGCAGCCACTCTGGAAAACAGTATAGAGCCTCCTCAAAAAGTTAAAAATAGAGCCACCCTATGACCCATCAATTGCACTCCTATGTATTCATCCAAAGGATAAAAAACAGTGATTTGAAGGGGCACCTGCACCCCAGTGTTTATAGCAGCAATGTCCATAACACCCAAAATATGGAAGAAACCCAGATGTCCATTGGCAGATGAATGGATAAAGATGGTGTGTTATGCCCATTTTATTGGTGAAGACACCAAGACACAGGGAGATTATACAATTTAATTAAAGACAATCAGCTAGAAAGATTGAGCTACAATAAATCACAGATTTTCCTGATTCTATAGCTTCTGTGCCAATGCTTCTTAAGCTACCTGGTGAAGGACCGGTTGGGCGATAAAAGTGAAATGGGGAAAAAAAATTTTAAATACCATTATGTGATTGGATGTCATGACAATATCATTTTTTTTAAACACCAGTAGTGTCTGTACTCTACGTCACACAGCGTAGTAGAAACACTTTGGTCCAGACTGGATTCTTGAGTAGCTCTGTACTACCAATTCTTCTGAATTGGATATTCTTGAGTTTCCAGGTGGTCTGGGACTGGGGTTGAAGCTCCATGAGAAAAGTTCAGAATCTCTTTTACCTGCAGGGAACTTGATAATTTCACAAATGAACTTTCCTTCATTTGACACCTTACAGTTCTGGGTTTTCTCCCCCCACACCCCTACCCTGTCCTCAGATAAGAAACCTTGCTTTTTTCCCTCTGGCCAGGACACCCCTTCCCAGGTTGACTCTTCATCGGCCTTGGGGTCTCTGCTCGGCATCACGTCCTTGGAGTAGTCTTCCCCAACCGCCTCCTCCAGAGAGCACCTCTGACCCTTCCCGTCACCATGCCCTGTTTCACTCCATCACCATCAGAAATTGTCTATTTGTTTACCGGCCTATTTTCTCTCTTCCTTTTTTATAAGACAAAGTTCAAAAGGGCAGAAACCTCTCAGCTCATGGGGTTTCTCCATGGTACAGGCAGAGCGAGGCTCCCTGAAGGATTTGTTGAATGAATTCAGTAAGGACACAGAACCGCAGAGCGGTAAAATACGGCGTACCTAAGGTCAAAATAAGTAAGTGCAGGACCTGGAAATCAAACCCATTCGGTGATTCTCCAGACAATGTTTATGTGTCTCCTTCTCAGAGTTGGGCATCAAGCTGGGCCCTGGGATGGGGGTGGGCAAGAGAAGCAAGCTCCCTGTCCTGCTGGGGCGGACAGACGCAGTTCCAAACCTAGGAGTCCTCCTTTCTGCCTTTCTGGCTCTTTCTGGTTTCTTTCATCTGTACATACCCTTCTGCCAACGATGAGCACTTTCTCACAAACAACTGTGTTATCTCGTAAGCAGGGATTATTACTACATCCCTTTTTTAGGGTTGCCAGTTGAAATACAGTGATGCTTGAATTGCAAATGAACAATGAGCAATTCTTTAGGATAAGTGTGTCCCATGCAATCCTCAGGAAATACTAAGAAATATTTCATTGTTATCTGAAATTCAAATTTAACTAGATGTTCTGGGTTTTGTTTTGTTTTTTCTTTTTTGTCTTTTCAATCTGGTAATGCTACATTTTGACAGAAAAGGAGTCAGGGGCTTAGTGAAAGCAAGCTGACTTAGAAGGCTTGCCCCGAGGGCACCCAATCCATGGGAGAGCCCCCACCAGCCTATCCAAAATTAGCTAACTCCTCATTCTCTCTCAAAAACTCTGCTTCTGGGCCCAAGCCAATTCCTGCTGTCTCCATCCATGTACTCTGAGGATTATCTTGCAGTTCAAATATCTCCTTTACCTCCAGCAAAAAAGTTGTTTTCATGTCTATATTTAATTACTTTTTAAAATCTTTTCTGATTATAGAAATGTGTACCTGCAAAACCTTCATTATGATGGAATACTACACATCTGTGTAAAGGGACAGGTTTCTGCTACACACAACAACCAGATTAGTGAGTTTTTGTGTATTTATACACATCAACTTAGAGAAATGATATTGAACCAGATTCCAGATACAAAAGAGGAGGTCCTGTATAATTCCATGTATATGAAGTTCCAAAATAGTGAAAAATGATTCCTGGGGGGATGGAGTAGTCTGACTACAAAGGGAAGGTGAGGGAACTTTTTGGGGTTTTGATAATGTATATCTTAATTTGGCTGAAGGTTACATACGTATATAAATAAATAAATCCAAGCTGTTTTTTTAAAAAGATTTTATTTATTTATCCATGAGAGATACACAGAGAAAGAGGCAGAGACACAGGCAGAGGGAGAAGAAGCAGGCTCCTTGCAGGGAGTCTGACCCCGGGATCACACCTTGAGCCTAAGGCAGATGCGCAACTGCTGAGCCACCCAGGCGTCCCAATCCAAGCTGTTTGGTTGAGATTTGCACACTTTTCTTTGTAGATTATACTTCGATGAAAAACTAAAATAATAATAATAATACACGCCCACCGTTGAAAACGAATGAAGTACAGACAAATGTAAAAGAAAATAAGAAGTCTGTGTTCTCATGCCTGGGAGACTGCACAAGCAACATCCTACAGTGTATCCTTCCAGATATTTTCCCCAGCAGCATTAACTTTTCATGAGCATTTCCTACGAAAGGACTTCGGGAGCTAGTACCAATCACTAGACATACTAATTTATTTAGGAATCTAAATTTCTGGGCAAGTCTTTCACTTACCCAGAAAGCCCTGACACAACTAGATTTAATTTGACCATTTTTAGAAGAGCATGGAACAATTAACATCAAATAAATGGAATTAAAATCAAATTGAACACAATCTTTCAATGATACGACTTAGAATTTGATTTTAAGTACAGTAATGAATATAAAATGAAAGCGTGAAGGCTGAAAAGAGCTCCGGGGGCCTCCTGGGACCCAGAGTGCCACCTGCTGGTCCCGGTCCTCAATGACACCCCGCCGCCCCATCAGGTAAAGCAGGGCCTCCCCACTTACAGGCCCCAAATGTGATACCTCCTTTCTTCGCATATACGTTTGTGTCTCTCCCAGAAGTCTCGATGCTTCCCTCATGTACTGCACAGTTCCTAAATAAATATTAATAAATATTTGTTAAAGAATGAATGAAAGGATCGATGAAGGATGGACAGACCAAAGGACAGAGGGGCATTCTTGTGCATCACTATGAAACAAGGAAGTAATCTCTGCCCTACTCATCTCTTTGTTTTTATTTTTATTTTTTAAAAAGATTTTATTTATTCATGAAAGACACAGAGAGAGAGACAGAGACACAGGCAGAGGAAGAAGCAGGCTGCCTGCAGGGAGCCCGATGTAGGACTTGATCCTGGGACTCCTGGATCACGCCCTGAGCCAAAGGCAGATGCTCAACCGCTGAGCCAGCCAGGCGTCCCCTCTTTGTTTCTAACCAAAATGATGATTTGATATACACATATGTACTAGAGATGATTACTGGCCAAACTAGTATATCTCTTCACGTAGTTACCGTTTTGTGGTGAGAGCACTTACGTTCTACTGTGAACATATTTCCAGTATTTAACAGTCCTATTAAGGAGAGCCATCATGCTGCCCATAGTCATCCTGCATTACTGCAACTCTGTGCTCTTTGACCAACATTTCCCCCACCTCCCCGCCCCTGTTAACCATGGTTCAACAATGCTGCTTCTATATATTTGACTTCTGCACATTCCACATTTAAGTGAGCATGCAGGGTTTTCTTCTTTCTTTGGGCTTTTTTCGGGAAAGCAGATAACCCATGGGGAAGACCAGACGAATGTGAGGGATTATGATGACAACCCAACAGCAGAGGGTAGAGGAGTCAAACAGTGACCAGGGTGAGCAGCGAGGCTGCAGAAACAGGCAGTGCGTTAAAAACAGGAAAGAAATATATGTGATACGTCTTGAGCCAGACACTTAATAGGCATCTTTTCCCTTTCCTCTTCCTCCTTTGCGGTCCAGCTCACAAGTCCTTTCCACAGGCCCCGGCAAGCTAGACACAGAGATGTGTCCTTTCCTGGGCCCACTCAGAGTGGGGTGATGTTCGATGTTTGGTACCAGTTCTGAAGAGGCCAGGGTCACCGCGCCTGCTGGTGTGAGCTGGCCTGTCAAAGCCCTCCTGAGTTAGGGAAGGTGGTTTCTGAGACATCGCTGTCGGGCTGTCTGATAGCGAGGTGCCCATCTGAGCGTGTCCACTGTTGACAGCAGTTGACGAGCGTCACGCTGGTCTTGCTTTTAGATGCTGCACAGTGGGGCTCTGGCCTGCATAAAGGCGGTGCGATGCAGCGGAAAGAGTGCGGACAAGGGGTCGGGAAGGCTGGGCTCACTAGCTAGGTGACCTTGAGCAAGTCAGCTTGCCCTTGCTGGTATACAAACCATCTCATTAGGACGGCGTAATGAGATAATGCTTGGGAAAACACTATGTGAACCAAAGCACTAGACCTCAGTTAAGGTGTAGCTGTTAACAAAACCCCAAATGAACATTAGACCCCAGATGTGACCTGAGTGAGCTCCAAAACTACAGGGAGTGTCGCCTGCGTTGGCCTGGACCCAGCTTTTACTTATGGAATCGAATCCCATTTTAGCAGCTATATCACCATCTTATTCACATGGAGCTTATGGCCCACCAAGCCCCACCTCCTGCTGGCTTCTTAAAATATGGGCTGCGCCCCAAAAACCACTCTTTCTTCGGGCAATCGACCTTTTGAAACTACGTGTAGACTTTGTGTTACATTTGCACTAGGTAAAGTTAATCTTATTGCTCTGGCCCTCTATAGAGGCTATTAAAATTTTTAATTTTAATTACTTTGGCAATTCCATATGCTCTCTCTCCCTGCCAACCTGATGACAGCCCCCCATTTCAACAGTGTACAATCCATGCATTCGTTCATTCAATGCATTTGCTGAGCACCTCCCGTTGCCTAGACAGTGATAGGAGTCAGGAAATACAGAGGATCTATCTGATAGAGGGTGGCAAGTGCCATAGCAGTGGTCACAGTGCCGTGGCTGCTAGAGGCTCAGAGAGCAGGGCATTGCTTTTGCTGCCAGCAGCAGTGGGAAGGTTTTCCAGTTCAGAAGATTTGGCAGTGGTCAGAGGCCCTTCTCCTCTTCTTTCTGAGCACACCCTCAACTATATTTTCCAGCCCTGATGATTCTTGGTGTTTCCATATTAATCACCAGGTCTTTCTTCCTGGGCAGGTGAAGAGATAAAGTCCATTGTGACAAGCCTCTCATGATTTCCTCTGCCTTCCAAGCCAAGAAACTGCAGGTAGCAATAGCTAGCCTCCTCTTACCTTTCTACTTCCTCCCATCCTCATCCCCTGGCCAGTGCACACACTCTTTCTGCAAATATCAGCAGAATTCCTGCTGTATTGGGCTCCACTGCGTCCTCCTAAATCCTCTCTGAGTCCAGAATCTCCACAATGGGGAGCAGGTGCCTTCTCCACTGGGGGGACCCTCTCCCCTAGCCCTTTCATCTCAGCCCAAATGAAGATCTGAGCCTCAGCATCCCTATAGCCCTGGCTTAGCACTCCCAGGCATGACGTAAAGGTGCTGAGGGAGGGAGGAAAGTGTGAGATGTCGACATGCCTTGTCCTCTGTGTCCCTTCCTTAGAAGAATGCTGTGATGAGAAAAGCCCAAATTCTGAGTAAAGAGACACAGGCTTGAGTCCCAGGTCTGCCACCAACCAATGCTGTGCCTGTAGATACCACCTGCAGAGCAAGCTCTAGACCAGATCTTCGGGTCCCCATTCAGCTCTAATATTCTGACTCCTTCTATGCTAATCCCTAATTCCTGGATGGATCTTCCACCCTCTTCTGGTCTAACTTTATAGAGGAATAAAAAAAATCTTACAAAAAAGAGGCAGAAGGAAGGGAAAAGAGGTTAGCCAGCCTCCCTTCCAATGCAGCACATGCTGGCAGTGAGCCCCCCTGACGCTGAGGACCAACTGCTGAGGGCTATAACTTCAGGATCGCCTAAGATTCCTCCTCACCAGAAACTTGATTTCTTTTAGGCCTGGCCTCATCTTGTCCAGACTCAAGTTCCATGCTAATTGTCAAGACTGGCTTGAATTATTCATGGGATTTCTACACGGGAATGGTTTGGGGGATACTCTTTGCAGATGTATTCATCCTTACAGGCCTTCAGCACTTCTCCGGACTGAGCCATCTGAATAGGAGTCCCTTCATTTTCTCGGGCCTTGTTTCCTCACCTGTAAACAAGAAAGGCTGTTCCTCCCAACTCTCCAGTGCTGTGGTTCTACCGTGGTGGGAGCCTCAGCCTGTGATTCCACATGCGGCTCGCAACCAGCAGCAAGCCAGGGAGACACACACGCACACACATACACACACACACGTACGCAAAAAGGATGCCATCTGACGATGAAATGCAAAAGGAATTATGCAATTAGCAAAGGATGCTGATCACACAACATGTGAGCCTAATTGCAGCACATGCACATGTTTGTTAAATTAGATAAATACGGGTTTGCAGTCACTCTGGCACACAGATTGAGCTGTAAAGTTAAGGAAAATATAGAAGCTGATTACGAGACAGGAGCGATAAACACAGGGTATGTGCGCTAGGCCGATTAGGATTATTAACCAAGTCATCACCTTGCACCTAATGTGGAGTGTTCTAGGAGCCCCAGGCCCGTAGTCTGACTGCAAAGTCACCATGTTTCCTAGAACACGAAACACACCCTTCACTTTTACACTGCACTTCGTCACCTGGGGAACTCCAGCGCCTGGGACTGGTTATATTGGCTCACCAACCCACCCAGTGCACGCTGCTGAGGCAGGCAAGGCTTCGCGTACTGACATAGACAAGAAAGCCTGGATCCTCACCGTTCTCAGGCTCTCCTGAACCTGTTATGAATGATAAATCTTGGGCAGCCCCAGTGGCGCAGTGGTTTAGTGCCGCCTGCAGCCCGGAGTGTGATCCTGGAGACCCGGGATCGAGTCCCACGTCGGGCTCCCTGCATGGAGCCTGCTTCTCCCTCTGCCTGTGTCTCTGCCTCCCTCTCTCTCTCTCTCTCTGAATAAATAAATAAATCTTAAGAAAAAAAAACAACAAAAAAAAAATGATAAATCTTTCAGCCCAGGAAGCAGCTCTTATGTGAGTGAACCTATCAGGCTCAGGACCATCCGTGGAGAGGTAGCCATAGTGACAACCTAGCTTCTGGAGACAGCCCACGTGAATTTGAATCCTGGGTCCATCATTGATTCTTTGATAACTTAGGTCAACTCGTGGTACCCTGGTTTCCTCACTTCTGTCCTGGGGACAATAGTATCACCTATCTTGTGGGGTAGATACAAGGGTTAAAGGAATTATTAGCTGAGAAAGTACTAAGAACACTGTCTGGCATGTAGTAAACGCCCAAAAAGTAGATTATTTCTTCCCATTTAGTTTCCGCTCTTCATCAGCTCATTTGTTCAACCAAGTAAGGGCCCACTATGTACAAGGCACCATGCTAATGACAATGAGCATAGCAGGGACCTGTGCATGCATGCACGCACACATATAGGGGTTCCATCGTCACACTGGGATTAGAGAGGAAGCACTGGCACACAGGTAAGTGCAGTGAAGTTACGTGTAACGTGTACTATTTACGTGTTACAAAATGCGCCGGGGGCGTCATTTCTGCAAAGCCACCGGAAAAGGATTCACGGAAGACAGGCCAGGATGAGATTTTAAGAGAGGAGACTGAGTAGAAGGATGTGTAACATTCTAGGCAGAAGGTGCAGCAGCACAGGTAAAGATGCTGAGTCAGAAGACCCAAGGCAGGCGGCGCCTGGGTGGTGTAGTGGGCTAGCTGCCGGACTCTTGGTTTCGGCTCACATCGTGATCTCAGGGTCATGAGATCGAGCCTTGCATCGGTTTCACACTCAGCACAGGGTCTACTTGGGATTCTCTCTCCCTCTCCCTCTGCCTCTCCCACTCATGCTCTCTCTCTCTAACATAAATAAATCTCAAAAATAAAAAAGATAATTTTCAAGGAAAAAAAAAGATCCAAGGCAACATCAAGTAATTGCCAGAAGTGATGGGTGAGGCCAGAAAGCAACTTTGAGGTCCTCTGTGGCTGGGAGTGGGGATCTGGGGTGGGAGGTGGTCTCAATTTCAAGCCCTGAGTATTAACTTTATCCTGTGAGCCACAGAAAGTCCCTGGAACATTTTAAATGACACATTTTAGGACAAAGCAGTGGTAAAGGAAGATGAATCTGGCAGGGTGAGCAGGAAGGATAGAAAAGGAGAAGACTGGTGACAACGGGAGCTAGGAGGATACTGCAGCAGTCCAAGCATGAAGTCACAGGGGTAAGAATGAAATGTCAGGGACACTGAGGAGGGCAAACTGGCAGGACTCAGTGACCAAGAAGATGTGCTAAGCAAGGATAAAGAGGAGAAAGAGGCGACTGTATGGTTCTGAATGTGAGTAACACGGACAGAAAAGGAGGCTTGATGGTCAGCGAAAGATTCTGATTCCCAGTGGCATAGAGTAGAAGTTCTGAACAGGGGCTTGAGGGTGGAACAGTTAGGGATTACCTGCTATGCTATTTGCTAGCTGCATCACTCTCAGCCAGTTTTAACCTCCCAGAGCTTTTCTCATTTGCAAAATAGGAATAAAAACAACATACTTCTTAAGGATGTGAAGACTAAGATAATAATGTGATGATAATGTAAAGCACTTGCAAAGTACCTGCCCAAAGAGAGCGTGAAATACATGCCCAACAAAAAAATACCAGGTATTTTGTATACCCCAAATAGACGATACAAAAATACTTAATGATACACTGCACTCAAATTCTCCTGAACAGATATTCACACTTTGATGATTCATAAGCTCCTTCCGGATCTTGCAGAACCACCAACATCACAACATACTGTCACTATGTGAAAGCCCCAAAAAAGCACTGGTTAGCACATACTCGATTCAGGTTAAAAATAAACCGGCTCACTGTAGGGCTTTAGAGACAGAAGGAGAAAGAGCAGTGAGGAACAATCCCTGCTAATGGAAGTGGACTGTGAATTCGGGTAAATTCCTCCCGATTCTCATCAAAGACCCCATCATTTTCCTCTTCGCGCCTCTTGGGCAACACTGGCTTCCACATACCTTTTCCTGATTTCCTGTGACAAACGTGGTGAAGATGATGCCGACCAGTCAGCTGGGGAGTGTGAACTTCAAAGGCCTATTGACACAGCTGCAGGCCACTGGCCAGGGGCCAGGGGGGCAGGCCTGTCTGCAATGCTTGAGCCACACCTTGAGAGCAGCAAAATGGCAAAGGGACCAATAAACCATCCCAGTTCTTGGAAGGAGCACTGTTATCTAGGCCACAAAAATTCAACGTGCCAAAGCAAACTGGTTCTATCCAATGGGCCTCCAGAGTTTGGAAATTACAGACCTAAATCATGGTCTAATCCATTTTCTGTTACTGCAGAGCTCAGCTCACAGCTGATGTCCTGTTGCAGGCAACACCGCCCTTGAGCCAAACTGCTGTGAAGTTTTCAAAAATACCCGGAACCCTCTGAGACAATCCTCTAAGGGTCCAAAAAAACAAAAAGCAAGCTATGAAGCAGCCCATCAGTCTGCCAGACTTCAAAGCCTGTGCCTTTCCCAGTTTTCAAGGGGAACTCACCATCAGCATTGAAATCAATCATATACTGTTAGAAGATTCGGGCAATGAGTCTGCTCCCCTCCATATCGCAGGAGAAGTGTCTGCAGCTCAGGAGCTGGGCGGCGTGTCTAAGATCACACAGCGCGTGGCCGTTCCCGTGGTGGAAATCAATAAGCTATTGGATCATATTAAAAAGATGATTTCCTTATAATCAAATGACGATTAATGTTTTCAAACACTCTTTTTTTTTTTTTTAACATTTGTTGCCTCAGTTGGTCCCCATCATCAATGAAGTCTTTACATCACTGACATTTCCAGCCCCTTTCACAGAAAAGGAATCTGAGGTTCAGAGAGGTACATGGCTTACCCTAGGCCACAGAGCTAGCTAGCGGGTACCACAGCCAGGGCTAGAGCCAGAGTCCTTGGCTTCTAAGCCGGTTGGCCAGTACTAACCAAATCCAATTCGATGCCCCGGGCCGTGCCTAGAGTAATTAGGTTGTTTATGTGCTGGGAAAAGAGATACAGAAGAGCAGAGAGCAGAAGAGGCCATATGTACGAATAGAGCCCACAAATTAGATGAGAAACCTTAAATTATGATGCACTTACTAATTCTACTAGGAGATAAGAGTATGTTATTTTAGAGCATTTTTCTTGTTCAATGTATCTTTCTCAAGCATTTCTGTAAATTAAGTGTCCCCCCCGCCAAAAAAAATGATAAAGCTAGTGGTAGGTTTCCAAAGGCCTGGCCCACAGCGGAGCACTGAGCACAGCTGTACCGTCGCAGGGATGGAGGGAGGTAGCACAAGAAGGCAGAGGATGCAGTTGGTCAGGAGGAATAATTTCCTGGCCAAACAGTCTGGCTCCTGGGAACCTCTTTCCCCAGAGTGATTACAACCAGAAAAAAATAAAAACAAAAGCAAATACTGATTTGTCTGATTATAATAGTGTACGATAACTATTACTTGCTGCTTACCCTAACGTGCCAATGTTGTGCTAAGTCCTTTACGCCCATTATCCCATCTCACCCCCAGGGCAACCCTACAAGGTGGGTACTTTGATCCCCATTTACACTGAGGAGGAGAATGTAGGGCTCAGAGAGGTTAAGTAATTTACCTAAGGTCACACAGATGTAATGATGAGGGGACTTTGAACCAAGTTCTATTTCCCTCCAAAGTCCTGACTTGTATCCACATCCTAACCTCGTGCAAAGAAGTGATCGTACTAGATGCCTCTCCCTTCTCTAAACCCTGAGTTTTCCTAAGAGGGGACCATCTAGGACATGACACAGATAGGACATTATCACAATGACGCCAAGACAGTGAGCATCTAAAAATTTTGGTTAACCAGCATCTTTCCCTTTTTTAATAATAATTTTAAAAAGTATCATTTTGTATTATTCAAACCAACTTAAAAACAATTCTAGATTCTTACTTCAAAGACGGAACTTGGAACAAAGCTTAGCACTATTTAAAAAGCACATGTAGGGATCCCTGGGTGGCACAGCGGTTTAGCGCCTGCCTTTGGCCCAGGGCGCGATCCTGGAGACCCGGGATCGAATCCCACGTCGGGCTCCCGGTGCATGGAGCCTGCTTCTCCCTCTGCCTATGTCTCTGCCTCTCTCTCTCTCTCTCTCTCTCTCTCTGTGTGTGCGTGTGTGTGTGTGTGACTATCATAAATAAATAAAAATTTACAAAAAAAAAAAATTTTAAAAAGCACATGTAAAAGTCTCCATTTTGTGGGCAGATCCGAATGCAATTACCGCAACCGATTTCTATACTGCCAAATGCTGAGAGTTTTTATTGAGCATTTGCAGTTAAAGCTGAGAGGGAAGCTATCTGCTTCTTTTCCGAGGATCCTGAGTGTTTTGCCAACAAAATGAATTATGTAGGTCCTGGTCAATCTCTGTTCCATATGATAAAGCAGCACAGCGAACAGCTGATTTCTACCAAATTATATCTGGGTATTGTTGAGATATATTAGGTCAGACTAGATCCTGGAAACCATGAATTTATGGGGAACTCACCAGTGCCAAGGCGGGAGAAGACGCCTGCCGGAGGAAGAAGGGGGGTGTCGGAGGGCTCGGTGACAGCTTGTAACACTGTGGGGGGATGCCCCCCAGCCTACCTTGGCTGACCAGGAACCTGTTCTGTCTTCCTGGCTCCCCACTCCAGGACACAACTGCGAGCCGGCCAAGGTTTAACTAACTCATGTAGGCTGACTTCAGTGATCATTCCAGGAGAAACCAGGCCTCTTTCAGGGGCTCTGAAAGCAGTGGTTTGAAAAGGCTCAGAAGGAAAGCAAACGATTTCTCCAAATGAAGGCCATGTCCCTGGAAAAGAAAGAGAGAAAGAAGAGTGGTAAGTGAAAAGTTGGCTTTGTTGCCATAATCCCAGGGCAGCCACTGTGCCCTGTGGCTGGTGCCAGCACAGTCCCTAGGCTCAGAGCAAGTGACACATGCATGTGGCTGAAAGGAGGAAAGAAGAGAACTTGGGTTCCTAGGGAAGAAAAATACCCACAGAAAATTAAATAAGTAACTACAATAGAGGAAGAACATGGAAAAAATGTCATGTTAGGGGCACCTGGGTGGCTCAGTAGTTGAGCCTCTGACTTCGGCTCAGGTCCTGATCCCAGGGTCTTAGGATTGAGTCCCACATGAGGCTCCCCAAAGGGAGCCTACTTCTCCCTCTGCCTATGTCTCTACCTCTCTTTCTCTGCATCTCTCATGAATAAATAAAACTTTTAAAAAGTCACGTTTGCTAAATTGAGGAGTGACAAACAGGTCTCACATTTGCAGAAGAAAAGCAAAATAATGGGATGCCTGGGTGGCTCAGCGGTTTAGCGCCTGCCTTCAGCCCAAGGTGTGATCCTGGAGTCCCAGGATGGAGTCCCACATGGGGCTCCCAGCATGGAGCCTGCTTCTCCCTCTGCCTGTGTCTCTGCCTCTGTGTGTCTCTCTCAGGAATAAATAAACAAAATCTTTTTTAAAAAAAGCAAAATAATAATGATAATAATAGTAGTTACCACTTGCTGTTCTACTGCTTGATCTGGCAACACAGTAGGCATTCAGGTTACTATACTCAAGTAAATGAATAGATAAAACAGAGTTGTGAGTATGGGAGGGGAGTGGAAATAGTATTTAGCTAAAGTGAAAAAAAAATTTAAATGGATGGTAATTACAAGTTCATTTTCTCCAACACTGAGAACCAAGCAGGTGTGAGACATTGAACTTGGCGCTGATCATAAAGAGGTTAGAAGACAGGGTATCTTCTGGGCTTGGTGAGATGGCACTCAAAACTAGAGCGTTATTAGGGGGATCCCTGGGTGGCTCAGCGGTTCAACGCCTGTCTTTGGCCCCGGGGCAAAAGGTGTGATCCTAGAGTCCCAGGATCGAGTCCCAAGTCGGGCTCCCTGCATGGAGCCTGCTTTTCCCTCTGCCTGTGTCTGCCTCTGTGTGTGTCTCTCCTGAATAAATAAATAAAATCTTAAAAAAAAAAAAAAACTAGAGCATTATTCAATGAACCAACATTTATCAAGCCCCTGCTCTGGGCCAGGCACCCAGCTGGGCACTGGGGGGAGAGAGAGATAAGGAAGTCCCTCTCCCTGCCCTGCAGGAGCCCACAGTGGTAATAGGAGGGGTGTCTGTAACAGAGATGGATGTACAGGGCTGTGATCAAGACAGGGAGAGAGGAACCTGTCTCAAGGGGATCACGACAGTCACCCTTCCTCACCAGACTTCAAACAAAGGGTTATAATTGCTGGTCAGGAAGGTTATGGGATTCCTCCACTGATTGGGACATTTTCTTTTTTTTTAAGATTTTATTTATTTACTCATGAGAGACACACACAGAGAAAGAGAGAGGCAGAGACACAGGCAGAGGGAGAAGCAGGCTCCCTGCAGGGAGCCTGACGTGGGACTCGATCCGGGGTCTCCCAGATCAGGCCCTGGGCCAAAGGTGGAGCTAAACCGCTGAGCCCAATTGGGACATTTTCATGTGATAAATTCCTGCCCGCCCCCCACTCCCAGGAATCTGTGTGTGTGTGTGTGTGTGTGTGTGTACAGGTATATATACATTTTAATGCTCTAGAACCTGGAAAAAAGTGGGTTCCTCCAACCTACAAATAAGCACTAAGACTACATGATCCTCAGCTCCGTGACGATTTTAAGATCAGATGATACAATAATACAATGAGGGCAGAACTCAGACTCCAATTCTGTAGAAGGGTCGTCAGTATTTTGTGTTCAATCATCCCCCAAAGCATTTAAAAAATTTAGATGTGGTAATTGCTCGATATGTGGCAGCAACTGTTGCTGCTGCAGCTGAGTCCGGGGCTGCAAGCATCCATCCAGGGCTCATCAGTTGAGAGGTCTCCCCAAAGGAGGTCAAGGAGAGCTGAGGGGGACGTCCTCTTACACAGCTCAGCTGCCTGCCGCTGCCAGCGGCTCCGACCAAACCTAGCTCCGCGGTGGGCACAAGCCAGCCCCAGGCTGTCCCACCTCCTGCATCCCTTATATCCACCCGCTTTAAACCCTGCCCAGGTTGGACCCACCACAATTCTTTTGGGGACAGAGTAACTAGTTAAAAGAACCCCGGGGGGGAGTAGGATCTGGTCATGAGCAGCTGTGATCTAACCCAGCACACGGGGATCTGTGCCATTTAAAGCTCTAGGCAGCTGTTTTGTGGCGGCCGTGCCAACCCAAGCTGCCGAAATAGCACAACCCTGAGTTGCCCCACGGGGCCAAACGTGGGAGGTGTGGCAGCAAGACAAAAAAGTCTGGGAGCCCCCCAGTTAGAGCACCTCCCTCGCTAGCCCTGGGCCTGCCTGGCTGGGGGTGGGGTGCTGCTCTTCTCACCTCCCGCCACCCGCCACCTGGATAAGGCTCTGGTGATGATGGAAACACCCTGATTCCCAAATCCTGAGCGTTACCTTGGAATCTAGACACGTCGGGTGACACTCATCTTTCCCCCTTTACGTCTTTTCTCCTTTTTGAGTGCTTGACACATTACACAACACGTCTCCCTCCGAGTTGTGCAAACCATAAGGGTAGCAGCAGAGAGTGGAAAAACTGGTCTAACTTCAGTGAGACACACATTACACAACATGGTGAGCGAAAGACCAGAAACAAATGAACAAATATTCCCTTGGATTTGATAAACTAATGAACGGAAAACACATCTGGTGGGAAAGTCACAAAAAAAAAAAAAAAGATTTCAGCCTGTCCTTCTCCTCCGCCTTCCTTCTCGGCTCTGCAGTGACCGTGGAAGTCTTCAGCAGTCCTGCCGCTTCCCTTCGCATTCTTGCTGAGCTTCACATCGGCACACGATATGGGGTTGAGGGGAAATGCTTCAGCTTTTTTTTTTTTTTTTCATTACCTTCACAGAAAAGACCTGGTAAGACTTTAAAACTATCTCATTTCACTCTTACTAGACCTACTTCTCATCAGTCAGTGACTTGGATTTTAATTTCACATGCTTCAGTAGGAGACAATTGTCATTAAAACAAGATTTACTAACACAAATTATTATTTTGTTGCGCTGGGGGCACGGGGAGGGACAGGTGCTTAAAGACGGGTCTCAGGTGCCGCGGACGTTGTTTTCACAGGAACTTTTCGGAGGCAGTGAAACTGGATATATGAACTGGGAGCAAGCAGCCCTGGATCCCAGTTCTGACTCGACAGCTAACCTGCAGCCACTCACCTACCCCTGTTCTGTGACGCGGGGCACAACTGTCCCGTGGAGTAAGTGAGGGTGCCACCAGCCCAGCGGAGATCACGGCTTCCCGTGGAAAGCCCTTAGCAGTAACAGACTAGGCTTCAAATCCCAGCCCTGTCCCTTAGGGCCGGTTACCGAAAAAACGCTCTACTTCGCTTTCCCAGCCCATGCTTAACACTGGGGCGGAGCATTACATGACATGCCCCCTGTGCAGTGTCACCAGAGGGGGCTGCTCCTTGCACTGTTTGCCTTATAGGTCCTTGGCACTCAGACACCTGTGGCATCGATGGCCAGGTAGGTCAGATAGGAACCCATTAGTTACTGCCTCTGAACACAGGGGAGCAGGAGCACTATCAGTGCTGGGGATGAGGGAGCAATGGGGGGGGGGGACAATCTGTGAAACCGTGGCCAAAGCAGAAACACCACCTGGCCCCCTTTTCCTGATGTAAAAGCACACCTTGCTCCGGAAAAGGTGGACCCGGGCTCAGTAAGAACCAGCTGCTTAGTGCCATCGGGGGTGAGAGCTCTGCCCGGTGACCCCCGCTTTGGTTTAAATCGGAGACCTTCTGCACAGCACCCCGGAAGGCGGGCTCCCAGGTGGAAGGGCCCCGGCAGCATCTGCCTCGGGTCGATGTGGGAGGGGAGGACGCGGGTGCCGCGGCCCTAACCGTCGGGACGGCCACCCCGCGCAGCCCAGGGTCGCTCTCCGCGGGGAAGGGAGCCCCGGCCCTGGGTGGGTCGCTGCAGCCCCGCCCTGCTCTGCGGTGGGGACTGTGAGCGCGTCCCGCGCTGCAGGGCTGCACTGGAGATTCGCGGGCACGTGAGTGGCCTGGGAGATCGTGGACGGGGGCCTTGCTGGAGCTTAGAGACGCGAGACTGCAGGGGGAAGGGCTCCAGCCAAACCGTCGGTAGATGGGCGCCCTGAGCTCCGCGCTTGGGCAACACGGGCCGCGCCGCGGCTCCCGCGCGGGTCCCCCCGAGAAAAGGGGAAACGCTCCGCGGCGGGGGCGGCGCGGCAGGCGGACACGCGCGCGCACGGCCCGGGCACCCGCCAGGCAGCCCGGCCGCCCCGGGCCTCGGTTTCCCCGTCTGCGCAAACGAGGGCTTTGCACCAGAGCGCCTCCCAATCCTGCTGGCCGTCTAGAACTCCCCGATATTCCACGCCCAAGCTGTCCGAGGCTCGGAGACCGGAAAAAGAGGGGAAAGAGAGGAAAGACGACAAGGCGGAGGAAAGGGAGGAGCGGGTGGGAGACCACGAGAGGGAAGCCGGCCGGAGGGCGCCCGGCACAGGCTTGGCGGGTTTTCGACCTTCCTCCTCCTCCTCCTCCTCCCCACACCTGAGCTCTCGCGTCTCGGCCAGGACCCCCGCGCCCATCGAGCGTGCGCACCAGTGGTCAAGCGTCGCCCTCTACACACCAGTTTCTGGGAGCCGTGGGGCAGGTGGTGGGCAGCGCGGTAGTGCACGCGGGAGATGCAAGGGGCAGTGGTCCCGGCCCGGGTCCCCGGGGCAGGTGAGTGCATCCGAGCCGGGCGGCAGCGCAGGCGCCCGGGTCTCAGCCCGCGTGCCCCGGGAGGGCCAAACCTCATTCCCCAACTGCAGCCAGGGGAGGGGGTGTTCGGGGCCGGGGGGGCGGGGGGGGAAGGAAAAAAAAAAAAGTTGCTGAACTTTTCCCCCAACTCCGCGGCGGAGGCGGGCCCCGAGGGCGGTGCCTGCAGCCTGATTCGCCGGCGGCTCGGGCCTGGAGGCTCCGATTGGCGCGCGGGGCCGGGGCCGGGACGGGCGGCGTGGGGGAGGGGAGCGGCCCTCCCAGCCCGCGGGATCGCCTCGCGCCGGGAGCGGGTTAATTTCAAATCGGGGGCTCGGCTGCTCCGGGACGGTCACGCTCCCTCCGCCCGCCCGCCGGCCCCCCAGTCCCGGTCCCGGCGTTGCCCTCCGCGGCACCCACCTCGGCGCGGCGAGAGGACCGACTGACGGCCGGACGCGCGGGCTCCCGGACCCGGGAGGGGAAGGGGCGCCGGGGGGGTCCCCGCTCGCTCAGCCCCCCCCCGCCAGCTCCAACCGTGAGGTGAACTGACAGGTCAGCGGGACGCACCGGGACGCGGCGCCCAGCCGGCCCGGCCCCGGGAGCGGGCTCGGCAGGGCCGCGGCCGCGACGGCCGTTTCCCGCCTCTCGCTCCGCCGGGGGCCGTGGAGGGAGGAGCTGAGCTCCCGCGCAGAGGGGAGGGGGCGGGCGAGGGGGAGGGGCGGGGACACCGTGGTTCCGGGCGCGGGTTTGCCCGCGCTCAGGCCCCGCGCAGCCGAGGGGCGGCGCCGGCCACGGCCCGGCTTTCCGCGCCAAATTTTTAAATCGAAGGCGCAAGGTCCGGCCCCGCCCCCGGCGGCCGCCGCCAATCACAGCCCGGCGCCCCGCTCCCTGATTGGTCGGGAGTCGTTGCCTGGTAACGGCGGCGAAGCCGTCCGGGAACTGCAGGGCCGGCGGCGCGCGGGCCGCGCGGGGGGAGGGGCAGGCGGCGGGGCGGAGGGGGAAGTGCGCGGGGCGCGGGCCGGCCGCGGGGCGCCTACCTGGTGGCTTTGCTGCACCGACGCGTCCTCGGGGAGGGGGGCGGGGGGATCCAGCAGCGTGGCGCGAACTGCACCGACACTGAGCACACGGCGCTTTGCATCTTTAAGGATGTCTTAAAAAAAAGAGAGAGAGAAAGTCTTAAGCATCCGGCGCTCTTTAAATACCCGGAGGACTTTTTGGAGCTTGAAGGACTGAATTTGGAAGCTCCCTATCAAGCTGTTTCCCAAGACTTTGCAGCTGACCCTGTGCACGTGTGTGTGTCAAGGGCAAAAATTCAGGCATCTAGATGCAGACGTTGATCCAGATGCTTGGGGTCGTGTCCGCTCAGCCGGAGGCGGGCTCGGGGCCGGGGCGCTGACCTGGGAACAGGTGGGTGCTCGTGCTAGCTGCGGTCCCCGCGGTGAGGGCCGGGAATGGCGCGCCTTCTGTGAAGGTGGGAGACCACTGTCACTGGGAGCTTTGTGGTTTGCTTTAAGTCTCACGACAGCGGATCGGTTTGCTGGAGTTTACAGGCGTTTGATGGAGGTTCTCGGCCCGGCGGGGCTTAAGCTCTGGGACGGAATAAAATGTACATGTAATTTGTCATTTTTCGTTAGTCTTTGTTTAAGTGGCCTAGCGGTGTCCATGAAGGAATATTCAACGGAGCTCCTGGTTTTATTTTTCTTTTAACTGTATCTGTTTCCTTTTCTTTTTAAGGAAAATAAACTTTTTAATAGAATTGATTGGACTACTTAAACCATCTCAGGGTGTTGGGAGAAACTCCAGATTTTTCATTTTTAAAGAGACTCTAAATGTATGAGAAATTTACAGAATGGAGAATGAAAAGGTACCTTTCTAACTTTAGTATTCCTCCTTGCAGTTTGAAATGCGATATCACCCTGATTTCACCCCATCATTTTTCCACATCCAATATCGTATTAATGCCACATCCCTTTTTAGTTAGCTTCTGTAAAAACCCCGAAGGAAGGGAAATTTAATTTTTAAAGAGGGGAAGAGTTTGGCCAGAGGTAAAGTAATCCAAAGTTTTTAACGGTTTGATTCCAAACGGAAGTCCCAAAGAGATAAGCAGAGAGAAAAGGCATTTTTAAGAATAATAAAATTGGTTGGCTGCATTGTGATATTTCTCAGAATTCTTGGACAGTTAGAATTCAGAGAGGGCATTTGACAAGATTTGAGATCGGATTTCTTTTAAGGTAATTTCCTATCAAATCGGCAGCTTCTTAAACTTGAGGTAGACATTTTGCAAAATAACAACAGATTTTTCAGTAGGGGTATCTTGACTGGTGTCCAACTACTGATAGATTAAAAAAATGAAAAAACATGCAAGTTCCTCAAGTAAGAGAATTGCTATAGTTTCTGATAGTCTGAGGCAGAGAACTTTAGAGAAATGCCTTTAGAGAAACGCCATTCTAGGTTAGCACCTCTCAGGTGCACATGCTTGGGAGGGTCCTCTGTTGTGCCCATCAGGCTGATTTCCTTGTAAGAACACTATAGTTGGATTGAGGATATTCCGGTTTAAAGCCTGTGCAACCTCTCTCAGCCAGGGTCTCCTCTTCTGCAGAATGGGACTACAGGATTTGGTGAAAATACAAATGGAAAAGCTCTTGACAAATCCCAAGGAGTCAGAGACGTGTTAAACAGCCTCATTAATCTTTGTTCCTAAAGTCACTGAGGAACCAGAGTCTCTGTGTTCTTTCATGTATTGCCATTCCAAGCATTTTCTCTAAAATAGCCACAGATAGTAAGAATG
Source organism: Canis lupus dingo (assembly GCF_003254725.2). NCBI lineage: Eukaryota > Metazoa > Chordata > Mammalia > Carnivora > Canidae > Canis > Canis lupus. The sequence goes on along the minus strand of NC_064263.1, from coordinate 41,874,994 downwards.
TATGGAGTCCCCAGTGGCGGAAAGTAAAAGAAACATAATCTCCATTCATCCTATTTGTAAACTGCTATTAATTTACCCTCATGCTTCAGTGGCAGTCCTACCTCTGCTAGGAACTAGCTTTGTGACTTTGAATAACTAATTTTATTTCTCTGGGCCCCATTTTTCCTTTTATAAAGTGAGAGGGGTAAATATTCAAAGAGCAGACTTTTCTTTGCTCTGGATTTTGCTCCCTACTAGGTTTTGCCTACCAGTATGACCATGGTGTGACCTCACCCTTGTCCCCTTGGCTTTCTGCCTCTTCCACATCAATGGCATTTTACCTCTTTAGCCTTCGGTGCATGTAGCCACTGTGTCAGATGGACACACAGAGGAATGGGACACGGTTTCTGCCGTGTAGGCCTTGACTTATTGCAGTGTCCTGTGTAAAAGTCACTCCTAGGAGGTTTGGGTCGCTTACAATCATCAGTCCTATTAGGGAAAGCTGAGTGAAGGGTATATAGGAACACTCTATACTACCTGCAACACTCTTCTAAATCAAAAATTATGTCAAAAAGGCTGTAAAATTAGGCTTTGAAGGGTTTTTCGTTTTTTGATTCTAGGAACATAAGAAAAATTTAAGTCTGTGCTTTACTGCAAGATTAAAATGGCAGTTTAGCTAGCAAAAAGACCATAAGCGTCAAGTGATCATTGGAATACAGTTACTAATTTAAGTGACTCTCCAACCTCATTAGGCAATTTTTTCCTTAGCAATATTCTATTTATTGTACAATTTCTAAACTCAAAAGCTATCTGATCCTGTTTTATAGTGGATTTAATTTTTAACTTGTTTTAAACCAGGAAAATCTCTTTTTTGAGCCACATAAAAGAGGACTAATGAAAACACCCCTGAAAGAATCCACTGCAGCAAATATAGTGTTGCCAGACATCCAGCCCGACTTGGGCCCTTTGACCACACCCACCAAACCCAAGGAAATCTCCCAGGGAGAACCGTGGACACCAACAGCCAACCTGAAAATGCTCATCAGTGCCGTGAGCCCCGAGATACGAAACAGAGATCAGAAAAGGGGGTTGTTTGACAGCAGAAATGGATTACCTGAGGCCAAAGATTGTTTACACGTAGGTTTGCAGAAAACTGGGTGGAGACTGGTGGGCACCGACAGGCCCGTGGGTGTGTGTGTGTGTGTGTGTGTGTAGGGGAGGAAGGAGGTGCTATTACAAAAGTACCAGCAATTTAAGCATCTCCACCTACAGACTGTTACTAGCTGCCTTCAGAGCACAGGAAACGTTTTGACTCCCTCAAATACAACACTAGAAATTTTGAGCCTTTGACTTATTTTCAGTTCAAGCTTCCTTTTTAGATCTGTCAAGCAGTTTATCTTGGCTCACACCTCCCCCCACTCCAAAATTTTGCAGCTAAGCGTGTTAGCCATCGAGTGCAGGCGACCTTAATAAACCTGTCAAGCTTTATTTCTGGTTCAGACATTACTGACCTCTTCTTTTGTAGGAACACTTATCCGGAGATGAATATGAGAAATCCCAACCAAGTCGAAAAGAGAAGAGTTTAGGATTGTTGTGTCATAAGTTCTTAGCACGATATCCTAACTATCCCAACCCCGCTGTGAATAATGACATCTGCCTTGACGAAGTCGCCGAGGAACTTAGTAAGTGTGCAGAGAGCTCACTGAGACGGTTAATAATTAAAAGTGACTTCATGGACTTGCTCCTTCAGACCCATGCTCATCTAGCCAGTGTTTGTCATGACGCAGCGATGCCACGTAGGAATGATAAATCTCTAAAGCCCTGTCAATCTAAGAATAAAGGCATAGAGTTTCCACTTTGAGTAAGTCTTCAAACAGAAGTAAAAAAATCACAATGGAGATTGCTTCTGATTGCATTTCGAAAGCTCTGAGGCTGTAAGGGAAAGCAACATTGTTTTATGACTTGTTTCATAAACAGCTGCAACTTTGAACTTCTGTCTCGGTTCTCGCCCTGAAGAGCTGGGCTGAGGAACGGTCTCTTCACAGTTTATGATGAGGATGTGCTGCTGTGAGTGGAAGCAGGGCTTTAGCGCTCCCTGCACTCTGCTCTCCTGAGGACCAGTACATTTCTGTGTTTGGTAAAAGTTACTGTGTTCCTCCTACCCCTTTACTCCCTGAATCTAGTTACAGCTAAAAAGGGGTCTGTGTCAAATGTGGGATATCTTTGGAGTTGTGACAATACTATAATCTGGCACTAAAGAGATGATGCAGGAGATTTTTTTTTAAAGGCTTTATTCCTTTGAGAGCGAGCGAGAGAGAGAGATACAGAGACAGTAAGAGAAAGCAGACGCAGGGAAGAGAGGGAGAAGCAGGCTCCCCACTAGGCAGGGAGCCTGACACAGGGCTCCATCCCAGGACCCCGAGATCATGACCTGAGCTGAAGGCAAATGCCTAACCAGCTGAGCCACCCAGGAGCCCCAGTGCAGGAGATTTTAATATATAGCTATCATTCCACGAAGAAAGTTTTACTTTCCAGATACATGTTTATAAATATCAACTTGATTTCACATTTTAAGAATATGCCATTTTGGGCAGCCCGGGTGGCTCAGTGGTTTAGTGCCACCTTCGGCCCAGGGCATGATCCTGGGGACCCGGGATCGAGTCCCACATCGGGCTCCCTGCATGGAGTCTGCTTCTCCCTCTACCTGTGTCTCTGCCTCTCTCTCTCTCTCTCTCTGTCTCTCTGTCTCTCATGAGTGAATAAAATCTTTAAAAAAAAAAAAAGAATATGCCATTTAGATTCATCAGTTGACATATGCTTTATCATTTCCATGTAGGCTATACCTTTAATTCAGCAGGTAGCTGTTGACCACCTACTGTGTGCCAGGCAATGTTGTAGGAGCTTCAGATGACATCAGTGAATGAAAAGAATAAAATCTTTCCTCCTCTGGAACCTACTTTCTAGTGGGGTCCAATAGAGAGGTACACAAAGGACAGATAGTAAGGAGAGCTAATGATAGGTATTATACGAAGCACATAGTAAGCAAGTGGTAATAATGTATGTTAGAAGGTAGCACATGCTGTGGGAAAAATAAAATGTAGAACAGGGTAAAGGGGAACCAGGAGTGCTGGGTGTGTGCTTAAATTAGGTGGTCAGGTCAGGCCTCATTGAGAAGGTAACATCTAGGCAAGAACTTGAAAGAGTGGAGGTGGGGAGCAATGAAGGCATCTGGAACAGGAATTCCAGGCAGAGTAGCCTACTACAAAGGCCTTCAGACAGGGGCATATCTGGCAGGGTCCAGGAACAGCAAGAAATCACAGTGCTTTTATACCTATCATCTGACAGCTGTGTGTGTCTGTGTGACACACACATGTGCATGCATGCCCACATGCCCACGCAAGCTTTGAAGAGTAATAGAAAAAACAGGTCATGATATGTGGAATTTAGAGCATTAAAGACTTGTGTTTGCCACTTACTGGCTCTGTACCTTGGGGTGAGCTGCGTCTCCAGCCTAAGCTTCTATTTCCTCGTCAGTAAAATGTGAATAGTAACACCCGCCTCACCAGTTTATTGTAAACGTTTCCTAAAGCTGTATGGCACACAGTAGGCCCTTAATGAAGGTTACCTGTCTAATTCATATTCTTTGTACTACTATGAGAGCAGAAACATGTCTTTCTCACCTTCACACTCTCTATTGAGTGTAAATAAAGTTATATCATCCAGACCCCGCTGGTCAATAGATCAGGGTCGAAAAAGTTACTCCGTTCTATACACATTACAAAATCTGATCCTAGTACGTACAATTGCTCGTTCTTTGCAGATGTTGAGCGGCGACGCATTTACGATATTGTGAACGTCCTAGAGAGCTTACACATGGTGAGCCGCCTCGCCAAAAACAGGTACACCTGGCATGGGCGACATAACCTCAACAAAACCCTGGGGACTCTGAAAAGCGTCGGGGAGGAGAACAAGTATGCGGAGCAGATTATGATGATCAAAAAGAAAGAATATGAACAAGAGTTTGACTTTAGTAAGACTTACAGTATAGAGGATCATATCATCAAATCAAACACTGGCCAGAATGGACACCCAGACATGTGTTTTGTCGAACTCCCTGGAGTGGAATTTCGGGCAGGTGAGCAGTGGTTCGAAGAGCCGGGCTACATAGCGCTTCTCAGAGGCCTAAGGGAAAAGGTTCCTTACAGAACACTGTTCTAAAGCTGCTGCTGCCTTTCAACATGTTAAAATGCTGCAGTTGTCAACTGTCTGATGAGGTTGTGGTATTTTTAGCCTTGTTACTTTAGAAGTCACTTGTCCCTTCATGAATTTTAATTCTCTAATCCTCATCCTTCTCCAAAGCTTCTGTAAACAGCCGCAAAGATAAGTCTTTAAGAGTGATGAGCCAGAAATTTGTGATGCTGTTTTTGGTGTCAACGCCTCAGATAGTAAGCCTAGAAATTGCTGCCAAGATTTTAATTGGGGAAGACCACGTGGAAGATCTGGATAGAAGCAAGTTTAAAAGTAAGTGTGGTGACTGTCATGGGCTTTTGGACCTCATCTTAGACTGTAAAATCTTACTTCTCAACTGATTTCCAAATACATTTCCTAGCCTGACATCTTCTCTAATTATGCTTTTGTACCTTCACTTTTCCCCAGAAGCCACGATTATACTGATTATACCGGTTTTTGCTAACATGCAGGATTCAAAGATACATATATAACGAGTCTTATTTGTCCTAGCACTTTGGCTTATAAACAGTTCCTTAAAAGTTACCTCCTTCGATACTGTAACACCATCCCCATTTTGCACACGTGGGCCCTGTGGGTGCCTGAAGTCTAAATGAGCAGTAAATTGTAAAGTGGGTCTGGAACCCAGATCTCTGCTCTCATATATATGGGTAGAAATAAGTAACTCTTCTAAGATTGTTCCTAGAAGTGACCTACCTGCAGCACAGTTGGTTGGCCATTTTGAAAACAATGGTCTTAGCCAGGCCTGCTCAAAGTAGGAAAGGGGCCTGCACTGGGTTCCTGACGCAGAGCTCAGCCCGCACCTCAGTGACAGGCTTTGCAGGAGGCTCCAGGAAGAGATGCATGCAGAAAGAAGTACTTAGCAGATGGGAAGGACCTGCTGCATGCCTACCTCTCCCCACAAGGCACGAGGCTAGCCTCAACAGGGGACCCGCTGCAGGGAGGGGGGGCCAGGAGTTGTCACCCAGACTCCTTTCCCATCCCTGTAAACCACCCTAGTCCTGAGAAAGTAAATTCAGATATCTCCAGGTTGATAGTGTCTCTATAAGACAAAATTAAGTCGAGGGTAAAGGCAATAATACTGGCAATTGCCTTGGGAGACGATGGGATTTCAGAAAACACGTCCCGGGACTCTTGATGGGCTGCCTGTTTTTTCTGACTCCCCAGACAGTTTTCAGCCCTCCATTTCACTGGTTAGTCACAGCGCTGGAAACCATTCCAGGAACTGCAGATGTATAACTTGCTGAATCCCCAGGGAATTCAGAACTTTCTGGCATGGCTGTGAAGAAGGGGCCCAATTTCTAATTTTGTACTATCAAGCTGGAAGTAAAGGCAGGCTTCTTGTAACAAACTTTTTTAAGATATGTAAGATTTGTAGAATTAACTAATCTCTGCATTGCCTCTCACGTAAGGACAATGATAAAACTATACAAATTTTGATGGGGTATAGAATCCTCTATGCTTATGATAGTGAATAAGTCTCATTGTTATAAACTCTCCCAAGTGGGAAAGCGATACATTTATCATCAGTGCTTTATTTCGATTCCTAGAACTCTTCTGAATCCTCATTAGAAGATTCCCAGCAGTGGGAACTTTGTATTCAAAAATCTGTAACGTAGTTCCCAATAGGGTGATCTCATGAAGTCATTTTTTCCTTTTTCAACCTTTGTCATTTCAAAATTCGGTACCCGCAGCAACTGAAGTCTTTTCAATATTTAAACCTGTTTTTTTGTGTGAGTTAAAGCAGTAGCACCAGAATAACTTGAAAGGGTCCCATTTTCCTCTGTTTGACGTTGATGGCTAGGATAGCTCTTTGAATATACGTGACGTCCTTAGGAAGCAGAGTCCTTTGATCTTTCGTTATTCCATTAAGTGGTATATATACCTTTTATTTTCCAGCAAAAATTAGGAGGTTGTATGATATAGCTAATGTTCTGAGTAGCCTGAATCTTATCAAGAAAGTTCATGTTACAGAAGAAAGAGGCCGAAAACCAGCTTTTAAATGGACAGGCCCAGAGATCAGTCCAAGTCCCAGTGGTATGTATTTGCTTCCCTTCATTCTTCGCTTCATTGTTCTGAATTAATGCACATTGGGAGATAGTCTCCCTTTCTCTCCCCACCCACACTCCCACGTGGCAAGACTGTAAGTTGCTGGAGAGACAGAGACGAGCGCCAATATGGAAAGCGCGGCGGCTGGTTCCATCAGCGACCCCAAGATCCAAAACGCCTCTTACCCTGTACCCAACAGGCAGAGCCTGTGTGAAAGGATCTGAAAAAGTTGAAAATCTCAGAAAATCCATAAGAAACTATTGCTTAATGATTATCCTGTTCAGCGACCATAAAGGAAGCCCACACACACTGAGAATATGAAATGAATTCATTCCAGTATCGATACTCTGGTCTCCATCTCAATTCTGGGGTTCTGACATTTTGCATTCCACCAAAGATCCCAAGCCGAGGTGTTTGGTGGCAAGAACACAAGGCCACGGAGGTGGAGGGAAGCTCATTAGCTGTGTGGCCTGGAGCAAGTGATAGGTCCAAGGCGGTTTCCTCCCCGTGCAATGGGAAGAACAGTGGTTTGTTTCCAAGGTTATTATGATTTTCAATATATGTTGACTCTTGAACAACACAGGCATTAGGGGTGTAATCAAAAACCTGCATATGACTTTAGAATCCCCCAAAACTTAACTACTAAAATAGCCTATAGCATTGACCAGAAGACTTAGCAATACCATAAAGTCAACACATACTTTGTATGTTATATGTATCCTATACTATATTCTTACAATGAAGTAAGCTAGAAAATGTTACTAAGAAATCATGAGGAAAAGAAAACACATTTACAGTACTGCAGTGAAAAAAAAAAAAATCTGTGTATACGTGGACTTCTACAGTTCAAGAGTGGGCTGGGACCTCAGAGAGAGGTCCTTTGGTGCAGGGATGCAGAGTGTAGGCTCTAGGGCCAGACTGGCTGGTTCATATCCCAGACTCACGTTCTACTAGCTGAGAGACCAAGGTGAGTGGCTGAGTGTCTCTGAGGTGGGGCTGCATTTCCCAAGAATTACCTACCTCATGGAGTTGTTGACAGTGTCTTAGTCTGGTTCAGGCTGCTGTAACCAAATACCTTAGACTGGGTGGCTTACAAGCAACAGAAGTTTATTTCTCACGGTTCTGGAGGCCGGGAAGTCCGAGATTGTGGCACCAACATATCCAGAGCCTGCTTTGTAGACGGCCGTCTTTTTGTCATGACCTCACAAGGCAGAAGGGAGTAGAGAGCACGGTGGGGCCTCTTTTATAGGAGCCTGAATCCTGTTCAGGAGGGCTCCGCCCTCCTGACCTAAGCACCTCCCAAGGCCCCACCTCCTAACACCATCGCCTTGGGGGTTAGGATCTCAACCTGTGAACTTGAGGGGCCCAAATATTCAGCCCACGGCAGTGAGGTTTGCCATCTGTCATCGGGTTAGGACTCCACGGATTAGAAGATGCACAATTTTGTGTCTGTATCCGTAAGAAAGAGAAACCACTAATGATTACACTCTACTACACTACTGGTTGGTTGTAGGATGCAGTGGGTTTCAGAGATGTTAAAGCTTGAAATCTTACCTCAGAATTCAGTTAAAATAAGATGAACAAGGTCTGTGCGTAAGGCACATCAGACAGGGTCTGGCCCCAGGTCAGTGCTTTATACCTGTGGACGCTTTCATTCCTAACATCGATCTCGGACTACACTTGGACTTCATCTTCCACAGGGAGGCCGAGCCAGCCGGGTTTTGACCTCCTGCCCTTCTCTCTTTCAGGCCGGGGCCCAGTCCTCCCTCTCCCCTGCTCCGATCTGGAGGCGAAGCATCCTTCGAAAGACAACTGTGCCAAAAACCTCTTCTCCACGCGTGGGAAACCGAACTTCACTCGACACCCATCTCTTATTAAACTGGTAAAGAGCATCGAAAGTGACCGGAGAAAGATCAATTCTGCCCCCAGCAGCCCCATCAAGACCAACAAAGGTATGTTTTCATTAAGGTTTTGGGCTCCGCTCAGAAGAATTCCTTTTTATCGGCTTCTTTAGCTTAGTTGATCCCTACGGTACTCGTTAGAGAACTGTTTTCAATACCCTTCTATCCCAGACCCACTTGAAGCCTAACTCCTGTATGAATGAAAGGATCAAAAGGAATTGGTGGGCTTTATCGTTTAATTGCTGTGTGATTTGGGGGGGAGGTGCAGGTTTTCTGTTCCTTTGTCTTCAGTGACGTTTCATCTGTGTGAGCATTCAGTTTTTTGCTTTGACCAACGCTCTTCCCCCACCCTTTTCTGTTTTACCAGCTGAGAGTTCTCAGAATTCAGCACCCTTCCCAAGTAAAATGGCTCAACTCGCAGCTATTTGCAAAATGCAGTTAGAAGAGCAATCAAGGTAGGTGGTAATACTCTTTAGTGGCAGGATGAATTAGTTTTACGTCGCATCATTAGGATTACTTATTTTATATAAAACTCCTCGCTAGCCTGGGAAACTGGTGAGATAATCTTTTCTATAACTCTTAGGCAGTCATTACAGACGCGAGCTGCTAGTTTCATGAATGCATGGCTTCAATCTAGGCCAATCTAAAGTGGTGGAACATTCTAGAGAAAAAGTGTTTCCAGTGTGTCATGTTGGAAATCTTGTCTTTTAGTGAACCCAGAAAGAAAGTGAAAGTCCAGCTGGCAAGATCTGGGCACTGCAAACCTGTGGCCCCTCTGGACACCCCAGCAAATGCTGAGCTGGAACTGACGGCACCGTCCCTCATCCAGCCCCTGGGGGTGGTCCCCCTCCTCCCCAGCCCCTTGTCACCTGCGGTGCCGGTGATCCTACCTCAGGCCCCTTCAGGCCCGTCCTATGCCATCTACCTGCAGCCTGCCCAAGCCCAGACCATGACGTCACCCCAAGGCCTGAGCCCCACAGTCTGCCCCACTCCCTCTTCTAAAGCTACACGATCAAAAGATGCCACAGATGCCACCACCGAGAAGGCAGCGAGTGATGCCGCCAAGGCCAGTGCGTCCACCAGGCCCGGAAGCTTGCTGCCAGTGCCGGAGAGACCAGGTGCCAAGACCCGAGACAAGGAGCCGGCTGGAGAAAGAGGCTCAAAGAGGGCAAGCACGCTTGAGGACGGTGGTTCCAAAAAGAAATTTAAAGAGGACCTAAAAGGACTTGAAAATGTCTCCGCGGTAAGTACAGCCTTGAACTGTGTCAGGCTTTAGAAACTCCGCAGTTGGTCAGAGGAGAATTCAGTAGCTCGTGAAATTTATCAGAGCAAAGGGCAGTTTCTCAGAAGATGAGGAACCGTTCCTTAGCATCCCATAATCCAAACAAAGCCCCAGACAGCTAATCCCCTGACGGGGATGACGACAGGGACATTTTTAACCTTTGGAGGAAGGGATTATTTGTTCGCTTTTTAAAGCACCACGGGTGGTTGTCCTTAAGTCCATTTCTCTGTCACATACTGGAATGCAAACACCTGTCATGAAAGTCTTAAATAATTTACAAGCAGACGTAACCCCAGATGAATGGATTGGATGCATAGGGTTCCTCTAACTCCTGCTTTCTGAGTCATTACCTAATGTTTGTTTGATGTCACTTACCTGGCATCTGTCGCCTGGCAGACAAACTGTACCCTCTGTTTTTCCTTCCCACCTCAAAATTTAAACCAAAATTTCTGTTTTGTGTAATAGAATAGTCAAGCTTATCTTGGCCGATGGTAGGTAGATTCGATGCGCCGGCTCCCAGGGATTTCCGTGTTCCAGATCATTTTTTTCCTGGGTGGGGTTAAGTTTAGGAAGGAATGGACATTTGTTAGCTGCCTACCAGTAGGCACTCTTATACACCTCATCTCCTTTTTTCTCCCTCAAGACAATTATATATGGAAGGATGTTATCACCAAATAAACAGAGGCAGAAGTTAGTCCCTCATTTTGTCCCTGTTATTAACTTATTTTACTTCTCTACATCTTTTTTTTGCACATCCGTGAAGAATTTATCCTACCAGTGTTTTCCTGATCATCGCCTGGGTATAAAAGCACTGTGGTCTGGAGCAAATCAGACCCAGCACCTGCCTTTGGTGACTGTTGCTTTTGAATACTTGCCCCAGGGCCATGTTGCAGTTTTTGTGAGGTTAAGTGAATTTATTACATGATAATATACATAAAGGGGCCTGTGATCCTTTTAAGGCGCTGTATAAGCTAAAGGGTATTATCCCTAACTGTTGTTATTAAAGAGGCTTTAGAGTTTGTCAAATCTTCCCTGAGGATGGCCTCATGGTAACCATTCAAAACATCTATTATCTTCTCTAGTATCATTTTGCATTTAATGTACATGCGAAGGGGAAAATCACAAGGCTCTGGCTTGATTCAATTTTCTGGGAGGTCCATAATCTCTTTGGGCCAATGGATATGATTTAATAATGGTCCCCTGTTGCCCACTTAGTCATTCAGGATTAGGATTCTCAGTAGATAGATTTTCCACGTCCCTTTGCTTCTTTTTTCGTCTCTGTGACTTCATGTTGACCATTTCTTTTCAGCATGGACTGAGCGGAACAAAGAAAATCAGAGATTCCTGTGTTAATTCATTCAGCAAACATTACTGAGAATCTGTACACTTCTACGGGTGGAGAGAAGACAGTGTACAAATAAACAGAAATATGTTAGGTAGTGAATGACAAGAAATAGTAAAAAAATAAAACAGGCTGATGGAACAGGAGAAAGGGGAAAGAGGGCTGATGTAGCCTAGATGACAAACATGCAAGCTGAAATATACCAAATTCATTCATCCTGCTAATTAATTAATAGCTCTGGTTTAAAAAAAAAAAAAGAAAAGGAATTGACATTATATAGGTTAAAAGATTTTTTTGAAGAATGCAGCTTGTAGAAAATTGAAAAATAATTATTAGTAGAGGTTTTGCTGAAGATTTGAAAGAATTAAACCAGCAACCAGAGTAACTTGTACCTTGAGAGAGTATGATTAACGGTGGCAAAGAACAGCTATTTGTAAAATGCCTAAATCCACCCCATTAAAAGTTTCTATTCCTGCAGCTTTCGAGGAACCAGCCAGTAAAGCTGTGGAACTGGTACCAGACATTTAAGAAGCAAAATTGATAAAGAAACAACAGTGTCTTGGGGGCACTGTGAGCGAGGATTGCAGGCTCTGCATTCACTGGTTCCCAAGGAAAAGATGGGACCTATTAACAGCTAGATCAAAGTGCAGGGTGTTGTTTTGACAATGGCGAGAAGAAATATCTGGAGGAAGATAAAAGGAGGGCCCCCCAGGTTACAAGAGCTGCTTTTAGCTTTTGCCAGGCCCGCTCATGGTAAGGCGGAAACAGACGTCTCAGGCAGTAGCCCCCCAGGCAGGCAGGCTGTTTGGAGAAGTGCAGCGACCAAGCAGGCTTGCTGAGGGGATACACACAGCCCAACACTGGCCATTTCTGTTTAGAATGTGACTTAATTGCCTAAAGCTTTTGCTCTGTGACTTGTGGGTCTCCAGTATGAACCATCCAGTTCTCTTTTTCTTGTTATCTGTAGGTTCTGAACTCTGGGGCCCTGCCCTGTAGTTGTACGTTATCAAGAGCATTTGCTTGGTATCCGCTGGGACCTAAGGTCCTGGGGAAAAACCCACAGTTGTATAACTACTTAGTTCTTAATGAGGGGTCAGCACATTTTTTCTGGGAAGGGCCAGCTACTAAAGATTTTTGGCTTTGCAGGCCATATGGTCTCGGTGCTGCCTATGCACTTCTGCTGTTATTAGAAATGTAAGAAAGCAGCTATAGCCAGAGCATAAATAAATGGACGTAGCTGTGTTCTAGTAAAACTTTATTTCTAAAAGTAGCCCAGAAGCCGCATTTTGGCCTATGATTTTGGCAGCCAGCCCCCTTCTCTAAATCACCATTTCTTAAAATGTTTCCCTTGAATACCAACACTACCAAAAATGTAGCTGCCAAGTTGCCCAGGAAATGCTATATGCTGGATGCCCCCCTGGAGATTTATAATGCGTTCCATCATTACAGCCCCTCAGAAATTCTCTAATAAAGTCACCATTTTTTTTTTCCTTTGTTCAACCCAGTATTTCCAAGACCCATTCGACCATGATTCAAGTAGGGCTAACTTGCATCCCATGGAACCAGGGTTCCCTAGAACACTCTCTGGGAAATGACCGTCCTGCATAATTCAAGAACAATCCTATAACAAATACAGCAGCACCACCATGGTGCCCCGCTGCATTAAATGTAATTCTGACATTTAGCGCCACTTCATACCAAAAAGTCTGATAGCGGGACTTAGGATGTCAGTGTGAGGGGGTGTGTTGGGCACATCCTACCTCTAAGCAGGCTCACTGCTAGCTTTAGGACCCTTCCGGAGACCACAGACAGCAATGGAGAAACACATGGCTTTTAACAGGACGGGTATTGGAATGGGAGGGAGCGAAATCGTCTTCCAGTAGCTGCATAGGTGGCCTGCCCGTAGCCCATACCACTGGATGCTTTGGTCTGATAAGACAAACAACCGCTAAGGGATATGAGTCCTGGCACAGGTACCTGTCCATTTTCCTTCCATATTCATATGTAAAATAAATCCTCCTTGTTTTCTAGACCCTGTTTCCATCAGGATACCTAATCCCTCTCACCCAGTGCTCGTCCCTGGGGGCAGAGTCCATTCTGTCTAGTAAAGAAAACTCCAGTACACTTTCCCCAAACCACAGGATCTACAGCTCCCCCATCACAGGTGAGTGTCTCTAAAACACTATGCAAACGTGGGTCAGGCCCAAGTTCACTTAAGCCTTATAAGCCTCTCCGACAAATGCCTGTGCTTTTAAGATATTTTCCCCCCTTGTCTTTCCAGGTGTTATTCCAGTGACGTCATCCGAACTCACTGCTGTTAATTTTCCCTCTTTTCATGTAACACCTTTGAAGTTAATGGTCTCACCAACTTCGGTGGCAGCCGTGCCTGTCGGGAACAGCCCGGCTCTCGCTGCGAGCCACCCTGTTCCCGGTCAGACCCCAAGCTCAGCCATTGTAAACTTCACACTGCAGCACTTGGGACTCCTCTCCCCCAGTATGCAGGTGTCCGCCAGCCCTGGAGCTGTTCCCGTGTCTCCAAGACTAGAGGGCATTAGTGTCGTGCCGGAAAGTGCAGGCACTCAGCAAGGAAGGGCCACCAGGTACGACTCGCCAGTGCCAGGCCAGAACCAACCAAATGGACAATCAGTTGCTGTGACGGGTTCACAACAGGTGAGAGCATTTCCATCCAACTGGGTTTTTTTTTTTTCCTTTGGGTCACTGAGGCCCAACTATCATCAGTATCACAGAAGACTCACTTTTGCTTCCCTTCCTTGAAGAAGGAAAGGATGGGAGGGGGAGACTGAAGGCCTAGCTGCCTTCCAAACCCAGCAAGAGTACCCAAGGAGTCCACCGAGCCATTTGTAAAATCTGCTGGGCTCCCACCGTGTGCCACACCCTTCCGGCCCGGCCCTGTGAGGCTATCAAGCCATGCCTCCCTGTGCAGGTTTGACTTGTCTTTCCTGTTCTCTTTCCCATTAGCCGGTTCCGATGACACCCAAAGGGTCACAGTCAGTGGCCGAAAGTTTCTTCCGGACCCCGGGTGGACCAGTGAAGCCGACAGGCCCATCCTGCATGGATTTCGATGGTGCTAAGAAAACCTCTGTAGGAGCTCTCTTTGTCCCACAGAGAAAACTGGAAGTCTCAACAGAGGATGTCCATTAATTGACAAATTGGGCTTCATTTAATTTTCTAAAAAGTTGTTTAATAGAGAAAAAGTAATCAGACTGATTTGGAGAACACAGTCTCTGAAAATACTGTAAATATGTTGGGACTTTACTTAATTTCAAAGCAGATACTTGTATTCCTTCTTATACACACACACACACACACACACATCTATCTATATATATATATGTTTGTACTAAGCTAATTTCAACTATCAGACCTACCAGATAAAAGCAAAATGTTGAACTAAGGTGTATTAACTTTCTGGGAGAAAGGATTTATTCTCTGAGCTGTGCCTATGCTATTATGCCAAGTAACCGTATTAAAGTTTACTTCCCTCTGACTGAATATGTGACATGCGCGGTGCCGCATTCTCATCACCTTTGCACAATGGAAACGCTGTGATGTGGAATGTTGTATTTTTAAATGGGATGGCTGTAGCTCTGTTTTTTGTAATTCCTTTAATCTGTTCTTGTTGCCGTGTGTCCTTTTGTAAAGTTTGCAATGATCCTCAATCAAGTCTATGGAAAAATTATTTATAAAGTGTATTTTTAATCATAAGTTGTTCAAATTAAAACTTTTCTAAATGTATTTCACATTTTCATTTGGCCGGTTAGAGCGCTGCTGGGAGAAAAGGAAACGCTCACTAACCGGGGAGGCGGATGCTTGGTAAGGACAGTGCCTTCGGGGTTCCTTTAGATGTGCCACGTTTATGAAATGTTCCTACCATCTTCCCTGTGGCTTGACTTTTCAGCGGTGAAAATGGCTTTGGAGAGGCTGTTGTGTGGCTACAGACACCCAGCAGAGTCTCCCATGCTTTCCACCATGCCCTGGGAGATTAGAAAATGAAAGGTGTAAGGGTGCTGCTCCCTACACTGGCCTGGCACTTCCAGCTCCGGCCCCGTCTCCTGCCGTCTGCAGGCTCCAGTCCTCCCACCACACTTCCAAGCAGGGGATAGGAAAGTAGCAGTAAGGATTCTAATTTGCTCAAGGAGCTACCGCAATAAAGTCCCATGAGCTCCAAGAGAAGGAACGAGCTGCACGGGGGTTAAGCATGCATTTCCTTGACCCCCGTGTTATGGGATGAACTGCACTTTCACAATGACCCGGGCTTTCCCCGGTCAGGGTCTTAAAGGATCATCATGATAGCTATTTCCTGTATATTTACTACATGCTAGTAGGTACTGTGCTATACATTTTTAAAGCATTAGCTCCAGAAGCTAAAAGGATGAGGTCACTGAGGCTCACTGGGATTAAAGCGAGAAGCCCAGATTCACTCTGCTAGAATACGTAATGACTCACGGGTACCGGTCTCTATCTGTTCCCCATCCACTAACACATGAGCCCAGCTGCTACGGTAGGAGCCAGGCACACTCAGGGTAATGGGAGCATTGGTAAGGTCATCCCTTTCAAATATACGTGTTTTGTTTGCACAGCCGAGTACAGCGAAGAGCAGATTTTCACACTGATCTGCAGACTCCCCTTCCTTCACGCTAGAGAACCAATCTGAGCTATTAATTCCAAAGGACCTCTCTGCCTTTGCTGTTACGCTACCTCGGGGTCCTGTGAACAGTTCCTGATAGAACAAATGGCTCCTGCCTTTAAGGTACTTACAGTTGAGGAAGACAGGATGTATGTGTGAATAAGTGGAGAAGCATTTCCACGCAGGAAAGAGGTGGTAACTTGCCAAATGGTAAAGACAAGCAAAGGATGCCAGTCAGTGGAGGCCACTAGGTTCAACTACACGCAGACCACTGAGAAACCCACCCGGTCGTGGTAGCTCTGAGGCGCTGAAGCCCCTTGCATCCCCTCGCCCTCCCCTAAAGCTGGGTTCGAGAGACGAGGCCGAGACTTTGTTCTGCCCCCTTACCTGGTTCCTTCTCAGGATGCAGGTTTGGGGAAATCAGATGCACAGAAAGAAGGAGCTGTGTTCGACTCCAAGACAGCTCGAGATCGTCCCACTCAGTTCTTCCACTGGACATTCATAAGTTTGCCCCCAAGCCCCACTTCCTGGTGTGCATGCCTTCATGGGATCCTCTCCCATTGAGTGTGGGTGAGCCCTATGTCTTCCTTCAAACTAATAGGATACGGCAAAGGGGATGGAGCGTGCATGATTACATGTACGTGGTTATGAGCTTACATTACGTAAGATTGTAGTGTCACCCAATTAGGGAAGCCCGGCACAGCCTTGGAGCTGAGGGGAGCCTGCAGCTAACACCTAACAAGGAACCAAAATCCTCCATCCTAACCTAGAACCACAAGGCACTGAATTCTTCTAGCCACCTGAGTGAGCTCACAAACTGCTCAGTTTACCTGCTTAAGTTCATTTAACTTAATGTAAGCTTAACTTAGGTTGCAAGATGAGCTTGCAAATGGATCTTTCCCCAGTCGGGCCTCAGATGAGACTGCAACTCAAGAATGACACTTTGATCGCAGCCCTGGGAGACCCCAGGCAGAGAACCCAGACAAGCTGCTCCCGGGCTCCCGACCCACATAAACTGTGGCAGTGGTAAAGCTGTGCTGTTTTAAGATGCCAAGTTTGTGGTAATATGCCGTGCAGCAACCGATAACTGATACAACCACTATTACACAGCGATGAATTCATCGGCAGTGGGACAACTGGTAACCCATCGGTTCTCCTAATTGTCATCTTCCAGTTTGTCTTATGGTTCGTTGGTTTTATAGACATTCATAGGAGCACAGAGCACTGGGACATGGTAACCTGGAAGGCTTTCATGGGAGAAGCAGTGTCCATTCATTTTAAAGCAGGAATCAGGGCAGCCCCGGTGGCGCAGCGGTTTGGCGCCGCCTGCAGCCTGGGGTGTGATCCTGGAGACCCGGGATCGAGTCCCATGTCGGGCTCCCTGCGTGAAGCCTGCTTCTCCCTCTGCCTGTGTCTCTGCCTCTCAGTCTCTCTCTCTGAATAAAATAAATAAATCTTTAAAAAAAAAAAAAAAGCAGGAATCAACTTTAAAGATGCAAGCAACAGCATAGTAGCGGACAAAGTTATCTGTCCAGAGTGCCATTTCTCTTCCTAAGCTGCTTCCTAATTTCCTCTTAGGGAATTACTAGGTGGAGCCCACAGACTGTAACTGGGGGCCCTACCCACATCTAGTAAGAGTAGGCATATCACCCAGCCTCAGTCAACCTCCCTGGGATTTGATGTTCCATTTCACCCTAGCAGGGACTCTCACTGCATGCCATTCTGGCTGCCAGGCTGGGGATCCTGCATCCCAGCTTCTAGAAAGGCCATGGTACCTCCTCCTGTGCAAGCCTAATTTTCAGCCATCCACTGACTCTGCGAGGCTTTGGCGTCCTTCCAATAAGTTTCCTTGGCTTAAAGTTGCCAATCATTTCCACTCTTGGTAACTAAAGGGCTCTTACCAAACCATGGAGGGAACCCCATAGCCAAGGCCTCCCAATTCCCTGGGCAGATCATTCCCTGTTCCCTGGACCTGATGGAATCCAGCCAAGGATCGAATAGATAAGGTCTTAGGGAATGCTTATCTCACCAGCAATGCAAGCAACTCACCTAAGTTCAAATGAACGCCAAGTGCCATTTAAAACACCTGAAAGAAGAGATGCAGGGACCCCAGGAAACCGATAGAATTTGATACAAGAAAATTCTTTTAGTCTTGGCTTTAAAACAACTTCCCTTAGCCCTGTCCTTTTCAAGCGATTAGTGTTCCTGCAGATAAAGGATAAAGAGATTTTCAGAACTTAAGCAGATAAGCTGTCTGAGCAATCCTATTAATTATATAGAAGAGTGTGGGGTGACTGCAGAATCCCTACAGTGTGTATCACCAACTGGTAGTTTTCAAATCTTGAGGGCCTAAAATAAGAGATAAGTTGGAAGGAAAAGTGTCATCATTTTGTTTTTGTTTTTGTTTAAAAAAAAACTATCAATTTTTAAATCAACTTTTAAAGAAGTGATTTTACACCTCAGTGTCCTATTTGAGTACATTCAGGTCAATTATTTGCTGGATCGGATCAGTAACTAAATGAGGATGTGTCATAAGGGCCAACATTTTGTAGGAAAATACAGGTAAGGAGTATATTATCAGTGTCCCCTGACAGTCAAGTGATAAATTGCAGTTTTGATAGGCTGCAAGAGAATCTTCCATATTCCATGAGTAAGGCTCAGTCTGATTTGCCCTGTATAAACCGAATTTTACTTAAAAAACTCTTTTTTTTTTTTTTTTTTTTTTAGCTTTTACCACTTGCTTAGCACTGTGTTATGCAAGATAGGGCCTATTGTCCTACTTTGGATAAGAAGAGATCCTCTGTGTGCAAATCTTCTAGAAGTTTATCCTGAATAAAAACTTCCAGTTACTGGGGCACCTGTGTGGCTCAGTGGTTGAGCATCGGCCTTTGGCTCCTAATGTGATACCAGGATCCGGGATCGTGTCCCACATCGGACTCCTTGCACGGAGCCTGCTTCTCCCTCTGCCTATGTCTCTGCCTCTTGTGTCTTTCATGAATAAGTAAATTAAAAATCTAAAAAAAAAAAAAAAAATACCCGCAAGATTTCTAGTTACTAATGACTAAAATCTTTCTAAAATAATAATATAGCCCCCAGATTATTTCATTTTTAATTTATCTTTTTTAAAGATTTTTATTTATTTATTCATGAGAGACACAGAGAGAGAGAGAGGCAGAGACACAGGCAGAGGGAGAAGCGGGCTCCATGCAGGGAGCCTGATGTGGGACTCGATCCCGGGTCTCCAGGTTCACACCCTGAGCCAAAGGCAGACACCCAACTGCTGAGCCACCCAGGCATCTCAAACCCCCAGATTCCTAAGTAGAGTACTTGGAATCAAATTTTTCTTCATGTGCCAGAAACTCATGAGCACTATTGTTTTAATTTCAAAGTCAACCAACAATGGAGACCATCTATGATACAGTAATACCCTTGGGGGCTATTTGACATGTAGGTCTGTATGCTCCTAAAATAACTGGCTCCAGAGTACTATGCCTTTCAAGCTCTATTTTTATGGTCTTTGTTTCCAACGTTGATAGCAGCTTCCGCTTGCCTCTTCTGCTCTACCCTCATGAAAGAATCTCTCTTCTAACCCAGAAAAACCGGAGGATTCCAAGGAACTGAGGTCACCACACTTGCTTTTATGAAGCATTCCAAGTTGATAGATTTCAAACTACTTAGGGAATGTTCTATCTTTCCCTTTGGGGTTGGGGGGTGGTGAAGGCCATGAGCTTCATCTCAGGTGTTCCCCTTGCCAATCCATGGTCTTTCACAGTGTCCACATGAATCCAAACTTGTTCGTACTGAGAATCTGGGACCGTGGTTGAAGGCCAGGAACATAAAATATAAATTATATACCTATATTCATTATCAAAATCCATCACTTAGGCAATAAGGGCTTTTCCATATGAAGATATTCTATGAAATAGGACATGTCCTAGGTGTACTGGGGGAAAGAGTGTACTCAAGAGTTAAAAGGAATCATTTTTATTGAGTGTCTATTATTAAACCAACTTCAGAACAATGTTATAAGGTGGTTACTACTGGCCCCGTTTTACAAATGAGGAAGCTAATCTCAGAAAGCTGGAAGAAGGTCCCAGTCACCACCTACGGAGGCAGAGCCAGCATGACGTCCAGGTCTGCCTGGCAACAACACCGCATCGATTCCAGAATACCACACTCCCGAGTGCCACCGTGCTAAAGCCGTCACACATTTCCAGATTGTAGTAAGACAGGCTGGTTCCAGATTTTTCACTGGCAAATGAGAACAGAGCTCCAAGAGCATTACTCCTGAGGTGTCTCTGATTTTCAGTGTTCCACCCGTAATGATTTATACCGCACGGAGTTATGTAAGCCAGAACAACACTCCGCAAAAACCCCTTCATGTTATTATGGTTGTGCTTTTGAGTGGGCCCACAGAGGAATGCTTGGTTTTTCAGATTGAGTGGTTGGTGACTGCTCCGATTCTCCAACCCTCCCTTTTAGGACTTTACTTCCCCAGCTCTTCCTACAATTGTGCGTGGTCTAGTTCCTATAAGACAGCCCTTCTATCATAACTCATCATGGTTCTGCTTCCCTGATTAAACTCTGACCATGCATGCGGCACTCTGGGGAGGACATGGGATGGGGGATGTTCCAGAGGTGGTCAGGGGCTGGCTCCTTCCCAGTGCCCAGAGAATAGGCTATGCCGGCAAGTCGGCACTTTACAAGTGGTGGATCGTTTTGGTTGCCAATATTTTCCCCACCACAAATCTAGGCGCTAAAGCATTTTTAGGTCATAGTGCCCTTTACAAATGCATTGCATGGAACTCAGCCACTGCCCAGCGCAGCTGTCTGACTCAGCTCAGTTATGATGCCAGGACACTCTGCATCCAAAGACTCACCTGACTCACTCAGCTCAGACAGAAAGTGCATGGCTGAGAAGCCAAAGTTAGGCTTCGAGTCCCAGCTCTGACCCCCCGAACAAAACACTTCACTTCTCAGGTCTGGTTTCTTTTTCCATAGACATGAGCTCAAGGAAATACCTTCTGAGATCCCTTAGAAATAAATTTTCATGAAAAGCAAATTTAAACTCACCGGTGATTCCTAGCACATAGGAAGATATAACCCTCAGCCAAAAGAATTTCGTCAAATATATGGGAAAGGATTAGTCCTAGGGAGGAAAGGAGGCTCCAAATGAAACCACTAATCCTCAGACTTGAGTATAACCCATATTCCTCCTGGCTAACACTAAATAAAGCAGACTTCGAATTTATTGCTGCTATTATTCCAAGAAGTTGTAATTTCCACAAAACTAATCTTACAGGTTGGGAGTCCATTTGGTTTATTGGTTTTAATATCTTGACTTTGTCTATTAGTTCTATTTTTTTTCCTGCTCTGTGACGTTATTTGAGATGTCCTGTGTCATCTACAGCTTGAGGGAAGTGAGTGGACTGGCAACTCACTTAAGAAGCTTTATGAATGCATATTCTGAATGTAGAGCTTGGGCACCTCAGCGTTGGATAGAAATTTGGAGATCATCTCATCCAGGGGTTTCCAAATTTCCAGTATGGACCCCCACATTGGGCCCTTGAAACCAGTGCCAAGCTGGCTATATCAGAAACCCGGAAGCATTTTCTACAGATTCTTGGGTTCCTATCCTCAGAGATGAGTCTGAGGTAGGGCCCTGGAATCGTTGGGGTTTTTTGTAAGTTTCCCCGATTAATTCAAAGTGGTTGCTAGGTTTGAGAATAACAGTCTGGAGGAACCTTCATCTGGTATTTAAATTGTCATTATAGAACCTCTGGTCCTATTCAAGGCAGAGTAAGTCCATTACAACCTATCTCTCCCATTGATTATAAGTAAAACCTCTGGACAGAATACAAAAGCAATTAGCTGAGGACTCTGAAAAGTAAACAGTAGCAAATAGATTGAAAGGGGAAGTCAAAACTTGGAGAACAGCTGCTATGGCAGTGAACTTAACCTGGTTTTTCTTTCCTTCTTTAGTTCTTGGCTTTAGTTAGACGGTGGGCAGAGGCCTGGAGCTGAGCCACAGTATGACAGCAAAAAATCCCAAGGGAACCCCCTGTTCAAGCCGGAGGATCAGGAAAAGGGGCCCTTTAAGCAAAAGATGGAGAGAATCGCTTTAATTTTCCTATTTTTATTCTTTTCTTTTCTTTTCCTCCTTCGGGGTCCTCCTAGCCCGGAAGTGGCACTGTCATGGCGGCAGCAGCAGCACTGGCATGGGTCCCTAAAACTCTAAGACAACCATCCCTCAGTGCCCAGGGACTGGAAAAAGGAATCTCAAGGGTCCAGAGAGTATGGGATTCCAATTACTTTCTTCTCTTCTTTCTCTTCAGGTTGCCCTGAGGCACCCCTGGTGCTCAGAATTTGTGTCCAAGTGCATAGGCTAAAATCTGAGAGAAATACTGGCTTTCTAGTCAGAAGGCTAGGAAACAGGACCCCTGAGAGTCAGAGTGTCAGGGAAATTCCAAGGATGAGAAAGTTAGAGAAGAAAATCCCTTAATTTTGTATATGAACTGCCACTAGTCTTAGATTCACCCCTAAATTATGCATGCACAGAACAGACCCAAACAAGAATAGGGAAGGCTTTGAGAACCAAATGATAGCAATCACTACCCAACTAACAGATTAACTCCTGAATGGGGTATATGTTGGGCAGACACACACAGCACAGCAAAAATTTTGAAAACTAAACTGACTTTGGGACCACCGCTCTCAGAAGGCAAGACACAATTCGAGCTATGAACCAAACCAGGTATACTGCCCGCTAAAATAAACCATGTAAAAATTAATGTCCTCCAGAGGATTTTATAATAGGACCCAGAGTCTCACAACATAATATTCAAAATTCCAGGATACAATTCAAAATTACTTGACTTACAAAGAAACACAGAAAAGAGAAAAATCTGCTCAGTTTTCAAAGGAAAAGACAATTGACAGACCTGAAACCCAAGATGATCTGGGTATTAGAATCACAAAGATTTTAGAGTGGCTATTGTAACCATGCTCCATGCAGTACACAGATGCTCTTGAACTGAACAGAAATAGAGATGTTCTGATTAGAAAAATAGAAACTGTAAAAAAAGAACAAAGTGGAAACTTTAGATCTTAAAAATACTATTTCTGAAATAAAAAGAAATTCATTGGATGGACTCAATAGTACCAACAAAAATGAACATTCTCCAGAGATTTTGTTTTTCTCCAGAGATTTTAGCAAGACTGAGAATCAATAGAGTCCAGAAATAGACCTATGCAAATACAGTCAATTGATTTTTTTTAACAAAGTGCAAAGGGACTTAAATGGAAAAAGAATAGTTATTTCAACAAATAGTGTCAACATAGTTGGACACCCATACCCACAAAAAAGTAAACATCATCATACACTTCATACCTTATACAAAAATAAACTCAACATGGACAGTATGCCTGAATGTAAAATATAAACCTATCAAACATTTAAAAGAAAACATAGGAGAAAACCTGTGTTGCTTTTAGTTAGGCAAAAAGTTCATGGATATAACCCTGAAAGCATGATTCATGAAAGATACATTTTTATTCATTTTTTTAAAGTAATCTCTACACCCAGCATAGGGCTCAAACTCACAAACCCAAGATCAAGAGTCACATTCACATGCTCCACCAACTGAGCTAACCAGGTGCCCCAAAGGACAAATTATTAAATAGGACTATCAAAAAGAAAAATGTGTACCCAAAGAAAAGCTTTAAAAATATTTTTTAAATGAAAAGACCAGTCACAGGCTTGGCAAAAATATTTGCAAATTACCTGACAAAGCACTTGTATGCTAGATATAAAAGGAATTCTCAAAAATCAATGATACAATTTGGTTCTTTTTTTTTTTTTTTTTAGCTTCTTTTAAGTGTTTATTTCTTTTTTAAAGTAATCTCTGCACCCAACATGGGGGTTAAACTCATGATCCTGAGATCAAGAATTGCATGTTACACTGACTGAGCCAGTGGGCACCCCAGAATGATCTGATTTTTTAAGTAAGCGAAAGATTTGAAATGTCGGCTTGCTATAGAAAATAGATGGATGGCACACAAGAAGATTCTCTACATCATTGTTCATTGAAGAAATGCAAATTTAAACTACATTAAAATACCACTATTAGAATGGTTCAAATACTAAAAACAGGAGATCCCTGGGTGGCTCGGTGGTTTAGCACCGCCTTCCGCCCAAGGCGTGATCCTGGAGACTCGGCATGGAGTCCCACGTTGGGCTCCCTGCATGGAGCCTGCTTCTCCCTCTGCCTGTGTCTCTGCCTCTCTCTCTCTCTCTCTCTCTCTCATGAATAAATAAATAAAATTTAAAAAAATACTAAAAACAAAAAGTTGATCATGCCAAAGGCTGATGCGAATGCAGAGCAACTGGAACTCTCATTCATTGCTGATGGGAATGCAAAATGATACACATGCTTTGGAAAATGAAGTGATAGTTTCTTATAAAGTTAAACATGGACTTACCTTATGACTCACAATTTACAGTCTGAGGTATTTACTTTAAAAAATGAAGATTTATGTTCACACAAAACCTTTATATTAAATGTTTGTAGCATATTTATTCCTATTCACTCAAAAAATAAAAAATAAACAACCCATATATTCTTGGCATTTATCCTTTGTGGTGTTCTCTGGGCTACCTAGATCTGTGGTTTGGTGTCTGACATTAATTTGAGGGAAATTCTGTTTTAATCCTTTCACGTATTTCTTCTGTTCCTTTCTCTCTTCTCCACACATTCTCATCATGCATATGCTACAGTTTTTGTAGTTGTCCCACGGCTCTTGAGTATTCTGTTCCACTTTCTTCAGTTGTTTCCTCCTTTGCTTTTCAATTTTGGAAACTTCTATTGACATATCCTCATGCTCATTGATTCTTTCCTCAGTTGTGTCCAGTTTACTAATGAACCCACCAAAGTTATTCATTCTTTACAGTATTTTGGATTTCTAGCATTTCTTCATTCTTTCTTAGAATTTCCATCTCTCAAGGGAAACCTTTTTACACTGTTGGTGGGAATGCAAGCTGGTACAGCCACTCTAGAAAACAGTATGGAAGTTCCTCAAAGAGTTGAAAATAGAGCTACCCTAAGACCCAGAGATTACACTATTTTATGTTTACCCCAAAGATACAAATGCAGTGATCCCAAGGGGCACCTGTACCCCAATGTTTATAGCAGCAATGTCCACAAGAGCCAATCTATGGAAAGAGCCCAGATGTCCTTTGACAGATAAGTAGATAAAGAAGATGTGGTATATATCTATATCTATATATTACTCAGTTATCAAAAAAAAACCAACAATTCACCATTTGCAACAACATGGATAGAACTAGAGGGTATTAGGCTAAGCAAAATAAGTCAATCAGAGAAAGATAATTACCATATGAGTTTACTCATATGTGGAATTTAAGAAACAAAACAGAGGAGCATAGGAGAAGGGAGGAAAAAATAAAATAAGATGAAATCAGGGTGGGAGACAAACCATAAGAGACTCTTAATCACAGGAACAAACTGAGGGTTGCTGAGGGTGGGGGATGGGGTAACTGGGTGTTGAATATTAAGGAGGAGGATACTAAGGATATTACACGTGATGTGACAAGCACTGGGCGTTACATAAGACTGATAAATCACTGAACTCTACCTCTGAAACTAATATTCTTTTTTTTTTTTTATGATAGTCACACAGAGAGAGAGAGAGAGAGAGGCAGAGACATAGGCAGAGGGAAAAGCAGGCTCCATGCACTGGGAGCCCGACGTGGGATTTGATCCCGGGTCTCCAGGATCGCACCCTGGGCCAAAGGCAGGCACCAAACCGCTGCGCCACCCAGGGATCCCTGAAACTAATATTCTATATGTTAATTAATTAAATTTAAATTTAAAAAGTGAAAAAATTTTTTATCTCTCTTCTTACATTACCTATCTGTTCTTGCACATTGTTTACTTTTTCCATTAAAGCTCTTATTTACCATAGTTATTTCAAATTTCTGGACAGATAATTGCAACACCTTTACCATATCTGACCCTTCAAACTCTCTTTTTTGCCTATTGATACATCTTCTAATTGTTGTTAAGAGTTGGACATGATATAACGGGTAAAGGAAACCTCGTACTTGTTTACATGGATGTTTCTTTTTTTTTAAGATTTTTTAAATTTATTCCTGAGAGACACAGAGAAAGAGGTAGAGACATAGGCAGAGGGAGAAGCAGACTCCCTGTGGGGAACCTGATGTGGGACTCAATCCCAGGACCCTAGGATCATGACCTGAGCTGAAGGCAGACACTCAAACATCGAACCACCCAGGTGCCCCTACATGGATGTTTCCCTTCTAGTAAATTGTGATTCTCTGTATCCACCTGACTTCCTCTCCAGTTTGGGGGGCAGCAGTTTGTCCCGTGATCTGCATTCTCTAACGGATCTAAGAAAAGTTGTTGATTTTCAGTTTGTTAAGCTTTTTACTTGCTGACGACTTCTAAACTCCTTACATTCTGTACTAGAAACCAGAAGTCCCTCAAATATTCTTCAACTGGTGAATGGATGGACATGATGGTAGATCTATACAATGGAATATTATTCAGGAATAAAAAAGAAAAAACCATGGATAAGTTAACAACATGGATAAATCTCAAATACAGTCTTCAAAGTGAAAGAAACTCAACTTAAAAAGCTGCATACTATGTAATTCCATTTATATAACATACTCAAAAAGGCAAAACTATAGAGATAGAGAACAGACAAGTGGTTGCCAGTGGTTAGGGATGGAGGTGGATTTGACTATAAAGGGGAAGTACAAAAGAATTGGGTGGGGGGCGGAATTATTCAGTATTATTATTGTTATGTGAGTCTATGCATTTTTCAGAATTCATAAAACCATACAATAAAAAGTCTATGAATTTTAAAGAATTTTTAAAAATTGCCATTACAACACTCCATCTGAGTTGTTTCCTAACTCTACTTGAAGATTTCCTGTGATGGGGAATTTACTCTTTTCAGAGACCATTGATGCTATCATTACAGAGCCTCCTAATCACTATGCTGTGAATGGGTTACTAAGACATTAAATATCTCAGTCCTCAGCCATGTAGGAGTCATTGGACTACTCTTATCCATCCACAGTGGGCCGTAAAATTCTTCCATTTTCTATTATTTCCATAAAATGAAAAAGGATCCACTATGTTATTAGATAATTCAGATTTTCTTATGCTTTGAAACAATATCAGCCTCTCTTCAAGGTGTACCCTTATTGGTCCTAGTTTTTCTCTTTCTTGGGACAAATTTATTCCTTCCTTATATATGTGACAATTTATCATACACTTGAAGATTTGCTGTTCATTTTCATATTCCCACTATCACCAACTCTTCTCTGAGTAAATGTGTCAGGTTCTTTGAGCTGCTCCTCACATGGCAGATGTTTTAAAATTCATGTCCCCTGAAACATGATCTTTATGTTCAATATTTCTTCCCAGTCTCCAGAATAGACCATGATATTTAATTTTCAGCTTTCATAGGATCTACAAAGAAAAAAATTTTATTGAAAATGGTCCCATGATTTCTGCCTTCACACATCCAACAGAGAATATATAATGCAATCTTTCTTTGAAGACTGAAAATATTACAGGGTCTCATGCTCCTCAAGTTCTGTGGTCTAACTGAACTGCCTCTATATCCTCTGAGAGTTCTTGGAGCACTTTCAAATTCTAGTTTGGGGACAACCTAATAGAAGGAACTCATAGACTTAAAATATCACCAAACAAGTCAACAATAACTACAACACAACCACCAGCACCATATCTCAGCATCTATAAAAGGATCCACATCTATAAAAAGATCCACAGTTGTCACACCATATACTTAGCCCCCTCCAGCACTATGTCATTCTGTGACTAGAGGTCTTTATTGCCCTGACCACATTCTCTCAAATACTCACGAGGCCAAGTCCTCCCATCTTCCAGGAAATAGGAGACCTTTCTTATTCTCCAGCAAATCTCAGGAAATTGTTTCTCACTTACAAGGCATCTCACCCTCTACTTTCAGGGGACAGACATTGCTATAACAGTATGTATAGTCAGTAAGAAATTTTATCTCCTGTGGGTTTATAGAACGTTAGTTGAAATCTTTTGGTTAATGATCCCAGAAGCGAAAAAAAACTGGTTTAAGAAATTGTGTTGAAGTCAGCTAACCCCAAGACATCCCTCAATGGATGTTTGAAACACATATTGCAAGTTATATCTCAAATTTGACCACAGATGGTTTTTCTAAATTCTATTTCTATTAATTTCTAAGTCAAGGAAATATAAGTAAAACAAAGCCTATTTCCATAGGCTAGAAAGAAATTTCTAGTTAAGTGATATTTCTGCTAAAACAACTTAAATGTAGAATTTTGTTTGAGTGCGTCTATGAGCAATGAGAATAACAGCTTTGTGAAAGACACTGATAAGAGAATGAGAAGACAAACCACAGACTGGGAGAAAATATTTGCAAGACACTGTTATCCAAAATATAAAAAGAACTCATGAATCAATAAGAAAATGAATAATCCAATTAATATTGTTAGGTGTTCAAAGGAATGAGCTATCAGGCTATGAAAAGAAATGGAGGAAACCTAACTGTATCTTACTCAGTGAAAGACGCTAATCATGAAAGGCTACATATGATTCCAACTATATGACTTTCCGGAAAAGGCAAAACCATGAAGACAGTAAGAGGGTACCTGGATGGTTCAGTCAGTTAAACAACTGATTTTGGCTCAGCTCATCTCAGGATCCTGGGATAGCACCCTGCCCAGTGGGAAAAGTCTGCTTGTCCCTCTGCCCCTCCCTCTGCTCATCTTCTTTCTCTTTCTCTCTCAAATAAATAAATAAAATCTAAAAACAAACTATGAAGACGATAAAAAGATCAGTGGCTTCCAGAGGTTAGGGGACAAAAGGAGATGAATATAGGCAGAGCACAGAGAATTTTTAGGGCACTGAACCTATTCTGTGTGATACTTTGATGATGATACAAGTCATTATACATCTGCCAAAGCTCGGAGAATGTAAAACACCAACAGTGAACCCTGATGTAAACTCTGGAATTTGGGTGATAATGATGTGTCAGTGTAGGTTTGATTTTAACAAATGTAAGCCTCTGGTGCAGGATATTGATATTGGGGGAGGCTGTGCATGTGTAGAGGCAGGGGTGTATGGGAACTCTTTACCTTCTGCTCAATTTTTCTGTGAACCTAAAATTGATTTTTAAAAAATAAAGCTTATTTTTAAAAATGGGTAGAACAGCATTTCAAAATATTGGGGGACTTCAGGTTATACAAAGGGAAATTGTCACAGCATCTAGCAGGAACCAGCGACACAGCTGCACTCACTAGCTTGAAGCCTTCCCATTCGCTTTGTACCTGTGACATATTATAGAATGCTTTCCCTGAAGACCTGAGTTTAAAACTCAACATCCAAGTACCTTTCCCTTCCTCTGCAAACCATTTTCATGTATGACTTGACCACTATTCTCTCCTCTATCTTTATGAACCTAAGATTAGATCAACTCCTCTTCTGAGGTCTTTTAGCCTCATGCCTAGTCTTTCAAATTTAAAGGGGCAGAGCCCTGATGCTTTAGCAGCAAGGAGTATTTTATTTGTTGTTTTTGCTTTTTTTTTCTTTTAAGATTTATTTATTTATTTGGGAGACAGGGAGTGTGTAAGTGGGAGGAGGGGCAGGGGAGAGAATCTTCAAGCAGACACCCTGCTGAGCGTGGAGGCTTGACCAATTGAGCCATCCAGGTGTCCCTATTTTGAATTATTTCTTAAAAAAAAAAAAAGATTTTATTTATTTATTCATGAGAGACACACAGAGAGAGGCAGAGACATAGGCAGAGGGAGAAGCAGGCTCCCCGCAGGGCACGATATCAGACTGGATCCCAGGACCCCGGGATCATGCCCTGAGCCAAAGGCAGATGCTCCACCACTGAGCCACCCTGGCACCCCTTGAATTATTTCTAATATCCCAATTTTATGTAATTGGGCCATGGTACAGTTAAAGTGTTTTTATGACAATATAGAATGTCTCCTCTTACTGTTAAGGGACCATCACAGTCAAAGGGAAATAAAGACTTGGTTTTCCGAACTAGAAAATAAGAATCATCAACTTTTAGAATTAGAAGATAGCTTGAAAGTCATTTTGTTCAGCATGAACATTTGACAGATAAAGACATCAGAAAGGGGAACTGACTTGTCAAAGGGCACACAGCAGTTAAGAGCAGAGCTGAGGCTAGAAAGAAACTTCGTATGTGTCCATTACAACCCATTGCTATTTCCACTTTAGGCACAGCGTGAATGTTTTGGGGAAGTCAATAAAAAGCTTCCAGCTATTCTAAAAATGCCTCCAATCCTTATTTTTAAATTTTAGATGGCGTGGCTATTGCTTAAATAAGTAATTTCTTCTTGCTGAATTTGTGCTTTGTCTTTTGCTGCTTATTCCAGATCTGATAGAAATATAGCCCGTGTGAGATCTCTCAAAACTGCTCAGCTATATAAATAAATTCAACCAAAAACTTCAAATGCCTACTAGTTGCCAACACTGAGGACACAAACATAAATAAGATGCTCTCTGTTCCCCTAAGGAGTCCACTACCTAATGAGCCAAAAGGACACGTGAACAACCAGCCCAAGTTCCTTGTAATAAGAAGCATGAAGTGTTTGGGGGGAGCCCAGCACAGAGAGTGGAAAGGGGTGGGTGTGGAGGTCGGCACTGAAGAGACAGCATTTGATCTGCTTTTGAAAGGAGAAGGAAGATCCCACCAGAGGGGGCAGGTTAAGGAGGCGGAGGACATTCCAGGCACAGGACAGAACATGAGCAAAGCAGAGAGGCATGAAAGTGCTGGCTATTTTTGGAGACCAGTGATTAGATTGGAAAGGCTGGAAGATAGGATAAAGGGAAGTGAGGTGGTGGGAGAAAAAAGTGGAAGTTAATTGGGGCAAGATGAAGAAACCTGAACGCCACGTCGAAATTGTTTAACATGATCTCATAGTAACGGGAGGCTAACGGCAGCCTTGAGGCTAAAGGTGCCATCATCAGATGTGGTAACAGTGTGAGAGGTGGAAAAAAGGTGGAGAGATAGAGGCTTCTGAAAAAGTCTAGGCAGGACATCAGAACCCGGGCAGTAAGAGGAGCAGGGATAAATAGAAGGGCTGGATTCAAAAGGGTTGTTTAAATATCTGTTGCTGACACAGATGAGCAGTCATAGACTCTACTCAACCCATGGAAATATCTCCTAAGAAGAGAGTCCCGCTGATCCACTTCTGAACCTCTGCGAGTTGATTTGCACTTGTCCATTTGCTGGCCCTGTGATTCCCTTCAGGAGCTTGTACTGCTTCTGGCTTTGTACTTGCTAAGTAACAAGTGTAGGACAGCATCTACTAAACCCAAGGGACCGTTGATGGAAAGCCCTCCTGATCTCTCAGTGCAGGATGAAGTTGAGTTGGTAGTTGGGCTATGGAGGTTCTCAGACCTGGGGTGATTCTCAGACCTACAGTATCCTCTCTTCCAACTATATAGAGCCAATCGGCTTAGTTAAAATTTCCCACAGAGCACTGGCTCTAGCATAGAGAACCTGGTTCAGATCCTGACTTTGCCATATACTATCTGTGTGACTTAACCCCTCAAGCTGGACCCTTCATCTAGAAAGTGGGATAATAATACCTATATCTAAAAAATAATAATAATACCTATATCTTCCCACTGCTTGTGAGAGACACAGAAACAGAGAGAGAGAGGAACAGAAAGAGAGAAAGAAAGAGGAAAGATATCACACCCAAGAGAATCAAACATATGGCAATGCTTTTAAGCTGAAAAACATTATGTAGGGAACACTGTTACTACTATAATCAGCAAGTGATAAATGGCTATAAAAACAAGAAGACCAATAAAAAAATCTGGATGATGCAAGTAAATCAAGTGTTTGTTTCACCAAGTCTCACTTCATTTCAGTGACAATGATAATATTTGGGTTTTTTCTCTCTCTCTTGGGAAAAAAAGAAACATCTTGATGTGCTCAAGTGTTGCTTTGCCCATTTCTTTGCCTTTCATGATGGGACACATGGCCAGGAGCAGCCTTTGAATGGTAGTTTAAAATTAATTCTCTCTTTGAAATAAGAGTCAATGACAAATGTCAGACCACTGGTGCATAGAAATAGTGAAAAGCCCTAGTTACTCAAAGAATGTGGCTGACATTGAATACATTATGGTCCAATTATGTTTCTTTTCAAAGTAGTTTGGATGAGCAGATGAAAGCTGAGACTCCCAGGCCTATAATTTCTTCCACAGCGCATTCGCTCTGTGTGGCATGGTTCAGAGCAGTGGCCCCCAAAGTAGAAGACGGGCCAGGGAACACGTGAAATAATACTGGAGCATGAAAAAAAGAATCAGAACTTTTATTATGTGTATTATTTATTATCTTTTTTAGTGTGCGGTTTGGGATATGTTTCATAAGTAGAAATTATTAGACTAATATAGTTAATAATTTATAAATATATACATATACACACATACACTTATTTACTTACAAGTGTGTATGTGCATGTGTGTGTGTGTGTGTGTGTGTGTGTGTGTGTTGCTCAAACATGTTTACTGAGGGACCGTGATCAAATAAATTTGGGAACCGCTATTGTAGAAGGATTTTGGAGTTAGATCTGGATTTAAATTTCCCTGTCATCCTAGTGACCTGTGTTTACCCAAGGCTTACCAGGTTTTAGTTATTTTAGACTAAAGATGAGTAGGAAGCAGTAGATTCTAGTCCTGACATTGCCATTGACTCACTGTTGACACAACTGTGTGGCCTTGGAGGAGTTACTTAGCTTTCATGAGCTGCATTTACTTCATTCCTTATTCAGACAATGGGTAAAATAATACCTTCTTTACAAAGTTATTGAGAGTATTAAATACAATAACGTTTATTCCGATTTGGGGTATAAAGGTAGTGTTTTAAGGCATGGGTTTAAGATTGCCCCCATTGTCCCACCTCACTGTCCTGCCCAGTGTTCTTCATGTCCTATGTTTCACAATGGTGTGCTCATTTATGGTTATTCTGGGGCAACAATCGGGTGAGAACAGTGGATCTTAGTCCTAATACTACCATTCGTTTACTGCTGAGCTAACATTCAGCTAGTTTTGACTGAGCCCCCTGCTATGAGTCCAACACATGCTTAATATTATCTAATCTTCACAGAATCCAATAGAAGAGTGCTTCATTTTTCAGATGAAGAAAACTCTAGAGCACTGCTATCCAATAGAACTCCTTCAATGATGGAAACATGCTATATCTATAGTGTCAACGTATAGGCACCAGCCACATATGGATATTGAACACTCGGCACATGGTGACTGTGACTAAGGAACAACTCAACTGCTAATTTCATTTTAAATAATTTCAATTTAAATAGCCACATGTGACCATGGGCTACTATATTGTACAGTACAACTCTGAACTAGCATTCAAGTATAAGGCAAAATTAAGATTGTTATGGGATGAACTGTGTCCCCTCCAAATTCATATGTTCCCAATCTCCAGTATCACAGAATGTAGCTGTATTTGAAGGTAGAGTTTTTATGTCTTTTTTAATATTTATTTATTTATTTATTTATTTATTTATTTATTTATTTAAAGATTTTATTTATTTGTTCATGAGAGACAGAGAGAGAGAGAGAGAGTGAGTGAGGCAGAGACAGAAACAAGCTCCATGCCAGGAACCCAATGTGGGACTTGATCCCAGGTCTCCAGCCCTGAGCCAAAGGCAGGCACTAAACCACTGAGCCACCCAGGGATCCCCGAAGGTAGAGTCTTTAAAAGTAGAAAGAGATTATATGAGTGGGCCCTAGTCGAATATGACTGGTGTCCTTACAAGAAGAGGAGATTAGGACACAGACACACACAGGGGGACTATGGGTACATGTGGAGAAGATGACTATCTATAACCCAAAGAGAGACCTCAGAAGAAAGAAACCCTGCTGACACCTTAATCTTGGACTTCAAGCCTCCGGAACTATGAAAAAATAAATTTCTATTGTATAAGCCATCCAGTGTAGGGTACTTGTTAAAGCAGTCTATCAAGTCTACTAGAAAGGGCTTTTCAATTATGTGAGAATTCACTTCATTTACAATAGATTTCCTCAATGAATTCGTCAAGAACACATTCTATCCCACATACACTCACAGAATTAAAAATGGAAGATATAAAAATATACAAGAAACAGTATTGAATGAAAAAAGCAGTCATATTTATAATTAGGCTTAAACAACTAGTGATACATAATGAACAAAGCTAATCACAACCTGGAAGCAAAATCCCAAATGATTTACAAGCGGGATGTGGTGGGCAGGTGTCTAAGTACAAGGCCAATGTGAAGGGAGAGGGTGAGGTGGTGATAATGAGAGTGTGCTGAGGTTCTTATAAGTTTCCCATCTCATGGAAAAAACAGAATAGAGCTACCAAATAAATCTAGATGTCAATAAAATATATATATTTATCGTGGCATTAGTTTTTTAAATTAGAGGGAGACTATCATTTCTAAATTATAAGAGAAAAACATGGCACAAAGAAAACTATTAAATTCAATAAAAGGCCAGAAGAAAGAAATATTATAAAAATAAAACATAAAATATGGGGCACCTGGGTGGCTCAGTCAGTTAAGCATCTGCCTTCGGCTAAGGTCATGATCCTAGGGTCCTGGGATTGAGTTCTGTGAACAGGCAGCCTGCTTCTCCCTCTCCTTCCCACCCATGCTCTCTCTTGCTATCTCTGTCTCTCTCAAATAAATAAATAAAATCTGAAAATAAAATAAAACATAAAATAAGATGAAGGGGATAAGTCTATATATATCCACAGTCACAATAAATGTGAATGGGCTAAAATCTCCTTTTAAAAGATGACTCAAATTAGGTAAAACTCAAAATACTGTCAGTTATTAACTCTAGGAAAAAGAGTGGGATTATTGGAAGGCACTTTTACATTTTACCCTAAATACATCCTTCTTGTTTAGTCTTTCACAGTAAAAATGCATTCCAGTGTTATTTATCTAATTAAAAAATATTTTATTTAAGGTCAGAAGTATTAGACTCAACCCCAGATTTTCTGGCTCTGTAAATAATTTGCAATATCCCTTTGAACAAGTGATATCCCTTCTTTGGACCTTAATATCTATATTTATAAAATGAAAGTGGTGGGCTACACCTGTGACTTTTAAACCTTGCCCAAAGAAGTATTTTATTTGTATTTGTTTATTTACTTATCTTATTTTTAAGTAATCTCTACACCCAATGTAGGTCTCAAACTCACAACTCCAAGATCAAGAATCTCATGCTCTACAGACTAAGCCAGCCAGGCATCCCACAAAGAAGTAGTTGAGAAGCCACTTTAGGGGATTCAGGAAAAGGCTAGGTGAATGTGACCCTGAGACCACCTACTTAATTCAAGCAGTGAAGTTTCTCTTTTATCTGCTTTATTATTGATGCTCCATTTAAGATTATCTATAGAAAAAAGGTATTATTCTTCTAAAAAAAAACCCAACCCACAAATGTTTGCAAGCTCCTCTCTTAGAAAACTTCTAAAGTCCCCTCTAACTTTAACATTCTAGAGCACTTGCCCTTTACCCATTTCTATGACAAATACTTTTGCAGGTAAATGTAGATCAAGGACATCCTATATGAGGTTGTGCTGTGTCCATATTTACGAAATTACCCCAACCTTCTTTACAGTGAAATATTCAATTACTCAACCAATTGCTTTTGTGGGCATGTAATGAAAGGCTAATATGGCTGCATTTCATAGACCTCTTGGTTGGGTACTACTTACACTTAACCTCAACATTCAGGTCAACGCGGGTGGTTAAGTGTCTTTGCTGGAGAGATGGATGACCTGAATTTCGATCCAGAACCTGCCAATCTGCCTGGAACCTGGCCCGAGCAAGGTAGGTGCCTCAGTTTCCTCGGTGGCAATATGAAAAATTGGTCTATGAAATCCCGAACTTCTTGTCACCTATCACATTCTATAATTCACATGTGTCCTTGATGTTTGATCAAAGCCAAAAATATGTACATATCAGGCAAAGGGAAATTAGGCCTCCAAAGAAAACATGGTTTCAGAGAGACTTATCAAGATTTGTCATAAATATGACATGCTGCCATGTTAAATTCTTAAGTAGAAAAAGAGGATGAACATAGTAATTCAAGACTTTTCTTCATAGGATGGCGGGCCATGAAGTGCCAGGACCCTGATGATTAGCTGACCTTTCTTTCCCCAAGTTTCTTTGAAGAGATTATCTAAGTATCATTTCAGACACCCATCACTCTTATTTTTAGCTCTGAGTTCTCTTCACGGGTGTTGTGACCTGTGTCTCAGAGTTCCAGAGGGCTCCCAGATATGGCTCATGATTCATTTGCAGGTACCTTGCATTGATTTCCAGGAAGGTCAGGGGAGTAGGAGCCTGGAAAAATGATTTTAGATGTAAAAATCCCTCTTCACTCTTGTTGGTGTTTCAACCACTTGATCAGAAGTTCATGCTCCACCGATCGATCCCCAAGGCCATGGGCAATTGGCAATTAAAACAGAACCCAAGCAATATCGTTCTCTCAGGGCCTCACAGCTGGCGTAGGGGGGAACAAAACTCAGGGCTTTGGTCACAGGCTATTTTCAGCCTCTGATAGCAGTTGTGTTACTCATGTCTCATTCACCCTCTCCCCTCGGCCTCCCTCCCGCCCTGCCCTCCACAGGCCAGTGCTGGGGACGGCCTCCATGTATTTAAAGAGGATGAGAGCCCCCGTACTCAGTTGAGCCGACAGAGACCACACAGGCAGGTACGTGGAGCGAAGCAGACATTGGGGTGGGGGGGCCGGGGTAGGCGTGGGAGGTGGGCTGGCTCGGTGGCCGGTTGGGACTCTGAAGGGTCCCATTGAGGAAGGGTGTGCGTCATGTCCCAGGTGCCAGTGGCCACTCTGGTTCTGTGTGAAGAGGCTCCAGTTGTGTGCGATTCTGGTGTGGACCTAGTTGCTTAAAAAACTCTTAAGGGTGGGATTCGCATTTGTGGGTTTGAGGGAACCTCACAGAGAAACGACTAAGGGATTATGTTGGACCTAAGACTATTCCCATGTTGGAGTGTTTCCCAAAGACGTGACACCAGTCCTAGAGCCACCACATAATGACTGGATGTGTGACTTCGGCAAACTTCCTGCCCTCGGGTCTCCTCTGGGAGGCTCAGGATGGAAGCCGGGATATATATTTTTTTCCAAACTATAAAGTACGGCACAGTTACAAAGAGGTTGTTAGAGATACGCTACAGCTGAAGCCAGCTTTCCCATGCTCAAAGCACAAGGAACTGTGCTCTCCAAAAGGTGTGGGTGAAGGACGGAGATTTCTGTAGTTCGCCACACGGTCTCGCACGTGGGAAATGCTCAGTGCAATTTGCTGGTTTAAAATAGATTTCAAAAAAAATAAATAAATAAAAATAAAATAAAATAGATTTCATATCCCAAGAATGTTCAGCAACAGGCTTGCTTCTAATAATTTAAAATTGATCAAAACCCTCAAAAAGGGACCCAAAAAAGACACAGTGACACTGAAAAATCCATTAAAAGCTCTCCTCAAGGGGAGGAAAATTCTCCGCGGAGGGTGAGGGGTGATTTCCAGAGTTTCCTCTGAGTTTTAGCCCAGCATTTGAATGACAGGCATGAGTGTGATGGAGAATGAGAAGTGGTTTTAAGCACTGGTCTGAGTGGAGATGCCGCCCCAAGATCAGAGCCGCCACCTCTAATTTCTGTTGCCGTCCCTGGGCCGGTGACATCCCCGAGGAGGAGCAGCTGGGTGACAGGCCTGAGGAACTCTGCCTCTCTGCAGCACAATTCAGCGCAACTGAGTGAGCGTGTGTTGACCATCGTCTGTGCTGGGGCTGCGGTGGGATGGGGGGCGAGGCAGCACTAATGCAGGGAAGGGGGAAACAGGGAGATCCCGTGTCCTCAGTTACTTTTGGGACCTAAATCTCAATGCTGCTTACATCCAACTCATTACAAAGTACATAAAATTGCTTTACTACCCAGAGAATGTAAAGGATTCCTTCTACCAGCTTTGGTTCCAGCTTCCGTTCCTTTCTGAACAAGTCAATCATTAGAATGAGCCCAAGTATTGGCAGGGAGTGGGGGGCCGGGGGTGCAGGGGAAGGGGAGACAGACAAGGAGGCAGAGATAGGGAGCAAGAGAAGGCAAGAGCGAGCAGGATCACTCAGCCAGCAAATAGCCAAAATCCTCTTGAAAGAGGTGGAGACAGAATCTTGAAAGAATGCACACTCAGAAATCCTGGGGATCTGAAGAAGGAAATACAAGGAAAGGCATCTGTCATTGAGAAGGTTCAAAACCCCACTCTGGACGTCGCTGAACTTCTCTGAGCTTCCATTCTCTGAACAATGAAATGAGGCTAAGGCCCCCGTCCCAAAGGGATCTGTTAGCATCAGATGAGATAAAATATAGGAAGTACTCTGTGAAGCCACCTAAAAGTGTACCAGTGTGGGGGGCCTTCCAGAAAAGACCCCCGGGGCCCGGCCCTGCGGCCGGCGGGAGGGTTTCCTGCTAAGTACCAGTGTGATGAAGGAAGCCCAGAGGTCAGAGTGGATAACAAGGTGCCCAGGAGTTAGAAGGTGATTAAGTTGCTTCACAGGAGGAAAGACCGAGACAGGGAATCCAACACCGAGGAAACACAACTCCCGCGGCTGGCCGACTTCCAGTGATAGGCCTGCTGCTCAGACGTCTGGGAACACGGGAGCCAGGGTTGGGCCTCAGGCCCGAAGAGAAATGTGATGGCTTCAGGGGTGAAAAGCTGTAGTTATTCGTCACAGCGAAGGCAAAGCAGGAGGGGAGCAGGGACGGTCATGAGGGCCACCGGCTGTGAAGCCTTTTCTGAGCCTCAGCGTGCACCTCGTCGTGGGAAAGGATTGAGCGTGGTTTGTGGGTTGTTTACTGCCCTTGCAGGCGCAGAGCAGTAGTCACTTATTTGACTGCCACAAAAAGTCCTGTGAGGTCACTCTTCAGAGGAAGAAGCAAAAGTCCAAGGAAGCAAAGGAATTACCCAAGGTCACATGGTAGAGCCAGGTGATAAATCGGGGTGCAACGTGGTCTTCAGAAACACGTTGCAAGGGCCAAAAGAGAACCAAGTAAAACTCGGCCACACTGTAGAGATAATTTCAGAAATGGTGTGATGTAATCCGTGTATCACAGCTATAGTGCAATGGGCAGGTGTCTCTACCCTGAGTCTTAAAGGGGGATGGGGTCAATACTCGGGCTTAGTACTGTGCTGGGAATAAGCAGCCTAGGCTTCCCGGACTTTGGGAAAGGGCCTCCAGATAGATAGGGGACTTCACACATCTGTTCAGAAGTTTAGGGCAAAGCCACTGACTGACCTTGAGTATCCTACATGGAGGAGCTGAAGGACATGGTCCCCCTGGGCCATGAGGACTCTGCTCAGGTTTGCTGCTTCCCTCCTCTGTCCCCATCGCCAGCGAGGTCAGCGGGTGTTAGGCACCAGGGCTGCCAAAGCGAGGAAGCAGCTGTCCTGGGGCACAGGCTTAGGACTTTGCCTGACATGTCACCTCTGGCCCCCACCCCCGGGGGAGCTCTCTCCCTGGCCTGGCTCCCTGCTGCCTCTGCTCCTCCGTGCAGCACATGCCAAAGACTGAGAAACAGAGTCGGTTCACCATCTGAGCCAGGAGGGCCACAGAGAAGAAGCAAGGAAAGCTTTGCTTGTTTTAAGAAAATGGATTTAAAAGCTGAAGGTAAAATAATAATAGTAATAAGGAAAGCAACAAGATTATTAGACACCCTGCCATGTATTATGCATTTGTGTATACAGTGCCTTAGCTATTATGATTATCTTATCTAACCTGGAAACAACCTTTGAAGGCAGGCCTTCTCATCTGTCCTCCTGTGCATGAGGACAGGACGCGGGGCTCAGACATTTTGAGCATTTTGCCCAAGGTCCAAAAGAGCCTGGCTTGGTTCTTTCCATAGCCCGCACTGTTCCAGGATCCCACACTATCTCTTCTACCTGGATTAAGAGAGTAGAGAAGAGGCAGTGCTTGAGAGGGGATTGCCCCCGGAAAGCATTTCTGCAAGGTGAGGCTCCAGTCACTGTTCAGACCCCGACATCTGTCTCCGGGCTCAAAGGATCCTTGAAGGGCCTTCGCAACGTTGCAGTCACATGGACAACCATCCCCAGCTGAGCTCAAGTCAAGAGTGAAAGGGAACTCTCCAGCCTCAAAGGAGCTCTTTGCATGTCTAAATGGCAATGATTCTTACAGAGGCTCTTATTTTACTGAATTAAATTCAGGCTCCCTGATACTCCCGCCCATGAGTACTCTCTGTCCCATGGAGAGACAACGGGGTCAGTCAGATCCCAGTTCTCATCAACTAGGAAGTTTGGCTAATGGAGGTGCTGACTCTCCTCCCCTCCCTGGCATGTTATAAATGGGGACGTGGAATACAGACCCAGCTTCACTTGGGTCTGAATTGCGGCTCTGCCACTTACTAGCTGTGTGATCTCAGGCAAGTCGCTCAAGTCCTCTGAGTCTCAGTTTTCTCATCTGCAAAATGGAGATGACAAGCTTTGCTCTGTGGGGCTGTTGTATTACAGATGGTACGTACAAAGCAACTAACACATAGTAAACCATAAATAGATAAATAGTACCTAATCTTAATATAAGAACACAGCTTTGGAGTCAAAGACCTAAAATCCAATCTAGCCACGTGAGCGTGGGCAACATAATTTCCCCAAGACTCCATTTCCCCAAAAGTTAACAAAAGGCAATGTTTGTGATAGTGCCTACCCTCAAGGTCTGTGAAGATGGAATGAGATAAAGCTCAGTGCCTGGCCCGAGGGACTCCACATGCTTCAGCTCCGATAACAACATTATTAGATTGGTAATGACTATACCTTGCATTCCAGATATATGCTGTTATGATACAAAATCTTGGCCTTGGCCAGTGTAGACAATTCAACTCGCTGTGTAGAAGCAGGCATCTAATAGGATGACCACACGAACCAACACTGAGTTGAAAATGGCATTGTCACTAATAGTCTCTGCACAACGTCTTGACGACCTAAGGTCAAGGCCACATTCTTTAATGAGCCCTACAAAGAAGAAACTGAGTCACTAAGTGCCCATTTTATCTCCCCCCACCCACTTTTGCCCTAAGGTGTCACCTCTCAGCTCCACAGTTGATAAGCAACAAAAAAAACAGTGAGTGCTGGCATAGGAAGATGGTGGCAAGATGCACAGCACGGTTATTCTTTTAAAAGTTCAGATCGATATGTGACAGTTCATGGTTATTGCAGATCTGATTAGCTCTCACATTTTATAATACTCAACCGTTTACAAAGTGATTTGATGTACTTGAAGTGTTACAAGCCTCCCAGCTGTAGTGGAACAGATGAGACTCTTAAGCCCATTTTAGAGACTGTTTCCTGAAGTTCAGAGAGCTTTGCCGGTTTTCCCAGATCACACAGCTCTGAGGAGGCGAGACGGAACTAGAACTCGGGCCTCCTGCATCTGATCCAGAGCTTTCCCCAGTGCTCACTATGGCACATCCCCAATATAATCGTTTCTACAGCATTACTCGTGAAGAAAATTGATACAGACCATCTCTCTTTGGGATCTGGGTATCCAGAAGTGTGGGGTCCACTCTCCTCCCAGCTGATGTTGCGGAGCTTGCAATCTAGCTCATCTTCAGGAACCCCAAACTGTCCTCCGTTTCAGTCCTGAGCCTCAACTTCATCAGTGACAACACGGCCATCTCCGGGACCGGCCCCAGGGAGTAATGCCAGGTGATGTGATGGAGATTGTGACCAGGTGGCAGATGGGGCTGAGTGACGGGCAAGCCTATATTTGGCATCCTACCTTCAATGACCTTTGCCTGTGCCAGGCAACGCCGATAAACAAATGGCCCATCCGCTGGTATCTCGCCAGCATAAACTCCCATTCTGGGCCAGGAATTCCAAAGCAATGCGGGAGGCTGAAGAGGTTATGTACGCGAGCCAGGACTTAAATGCGCTTTCAAATCACAGTGACTTAATTGGCAGATTGGTGCTACTTGAATAACCTGAAGGAAAGTGGGTAACGAACGATGACTTGCCTTTGACTAGCTCCTCAATACTGCTTTACATTCCGTCATATTTCACCCGAAGGGCAAGGTCACAAGGACAAGATAAGAACCCGTGTCTTCCAATTCAGGATGCTTTAGATCACCCTCTGCCTTTTGGGCTTTGAGCATTGGAAGAAGAAATCAGAGATGCCTTCTGTGTTTAGCCTCCGCAGCTACATCTCCAACTTTAAAAATGGGACTCAGCACCTGTTTGATAAAATGCTTATGGATTTCTATTCTGGGTTTCCAGGCCTAATATATGTATGTCGGATATTTTATGATCACTTAAAAAATAACCTGTGCTAGGATCCATTACCTTGTGAAGAAGGTGTTATCTGTAATCTTATCCTCACTTGGAAAAGTATCATGTGTAGGCAATTGCTGAATGCACACACACACACACACACACACACACACACACACAATCCTCCCCAGGGCCGTCTCTATCTACCATTAACTTGCAGGACATGCCAATGAGGTCTCCGCCAAAGACTTGAGATAAGAAATTTGACCTAGGCTTGTTTTCATTGAAAATTTCCATCTCATTAATTTCACAAGTGTCACTGTCTTATTCCCAGGTATATATTACATTTCTCATCTATTTTATATTATATTAAAATCCAGGATCCAAACGAACATGAACAAAATAATGTGATTCTACCCTTTTCCAGAGAATGTATCATCTTTAATCAAAGAAGGGTGAATCTTAGAAAAAGAAAATTAGCTAAGAAAATACTCCCAAATGTTTACTTCTTTTGCCTTAATTGTTCATAAATGAGGGGGTTGGTCAATCTTGAAAATCTGTTCCAACTGTAGAGACCTAAAAATTTTAATGGAATCAAAAATAAACAATTTGGGCTCTGTTAGGAGATAGTAAGATATTCCTTTCTGTATGATCTTTTCTCTGCCTGGAATGTCCTTCCCCTGTTTATCTCTCTGGTATACTCCTATTCACCATGCAAAAACCCTATTTGGATGTGACATCTGTAACCCTGCAACAGCTCACTGCTTTCACCTCCAGTCTAAATGTGGGTAGCCATACTCTCCTTTGAGTTTCCATGATACTCATAAAGCTGGTCTTTGCTACAGAGTATTCTGGTTCCTGCCTCTTCCTCATTAGAATGTGGACTTCTCATTCTAGGTCACATAAATTACTTATTGTTATAAGTTTTCCTCCCCTTGATCTGTCACCAAGTCCTTAGTACAGTGACTGACACATGATAGGTAGGTAGTAAATGTATGGTAAATGAATGATGTAGCCTTGTTCCCAAGGCTTTCATTTCAAAATCCACTATATTTCCCTCTATACTAAACAACCTGAACCATAGAAATAGAAGGACTAAATGTTTCCTTTATAAAAAAAGTTAAAATTGTATTTTCTAAAATTTTATTGAAAAAGAAGAGCCTGCTTCTTTGAGAGGAAGGATAAGATGTTCCTGGCTAATCTCACACTGTTTTTGTAAAGGGGAAAGCTCTTCACAGGAACATTTAGGTAGGGATGTTCCCTTTGGTCTTGGTATCAGGTTCAGTGGTCTGTTTGCTATTTACCTTCTGTTTCTTAGCAAAACCTGTCTTTGTTATGAGGCTGGAAGCACAATCCAGACCAGTTGACCCAGAAGGGCTTAATGTTAATCGCCAACTATTATAAGAAGGTGACTGGCTTCCCAGAAGGGAAAGAGAAGGTCAGAAGCAGCCACTTGGAATGGCCTGACAGTGGTTGGTGTCAATGACAAGATGACATACCAGGCTTCTTAGAAACCAAAGGATCTCAGAGAAAATTTGGCCCTCTGGGGCGGGCAGGATTTCAGGAATTTCACGGAGTATCGATGGCTGATTTTAGTTCTGCTCTGGGAAAACGGACAACTGGATTCATACTCACGCACAGACGCAGAAAGAAAGGGAAAGTTGTTTTTTGATGGCCCTGCTTGTCTGGTATCTCTTTCACAAATGTTCTGGTGAGGAGACAACGATGGCAATGGCGTGGCGCTGTGACTATCAGCCGCTGTTTGCAGTGGAATGTCCTGGAAGGGTGTGGGAGGGCACGCAGCCTCATCACCTGGCTCCTGTGATCACACCTGGCACTGTGCACTCCGCCAAGTACCTTCCTGCACGTCGTGTCAGTTAGTCCTCTATACAACACTGTGGGGCGGCAAGGGAAAGAATGACTCTCTTCATAGTACAGGCGGGAAGAGAGACGTAGGAGAAGCCCTGCAGCTCATCTCACTGCGCACGGCAAGGGGCGGTAGCCCTGAAGGCAGAAGGCAGGTTTCCAGACTACTCAGCTACTGTAGGTCCATGATAGCTTATTGCTTGGGTCTAAGGAATTGGAGGAATAAATCTGAATAGGAGATTTTATATATCATAGATTTTTATCAGCAAGATTGACTAAGGTTTCGCGACCCAAAGGGTGGTCCCCAACTAGTAGCTTCAGCATTGCCCGGAAACTGTTAGAAATGCAGAATTTCCTGTCTCTTCCACATCTACCAAACCAGCATCTGCATAGCAGCAAGAACTGATGTGATTTGAGAAGCACTGAGCTAGATAAAAAGATATGCCGTTTTCACAGATTATTTCCACTTCTGATGGAATGTTTAAAACCTTAGATACAAAAAATTATATTTAATATTTGCATATAATTTTATATACGGAAAATTAGCTCATCTCTTCCTTCCGAGAACTTTGTGAGGTACACAGGGACAGGTGTTACTGAAATTTAACAGAAGAGGAAACTGAGTCCTACATTGTGAAGTGACTTGCTCAGAGCCATCTGAGTGTGCGAGCCTATTCAATGATGGTGCTTGCAGTAACTATTTGCTGAATGAATGGATGAATGAATGAATGAATGAATGAACTATCAAATGCACTGGCGCTGGATCCTGGTGTGTTTTTTTTTTAATTTATTCATGAGAGACACAGAAAGAAAGAGAGAGACAGAGACACAGGCAGAGGGAGGAGACACAGGCTTCATGCAGAGAGCCCCATGCAGGACTCGAACCCGGGTCTCCAGGATCAATCCCTGGGCTGAAAGTGGGGCTAAACCGCTGAACCACCCGGGCTGCCCCTGGATTCTGGTCTTAAGACCACAGTATTACT
This sequence comes from Canis lupus dingo, assembly GCF_003254725.2. Lineage (NCBI taxonomy): Eukaryota > Metazoa > Chordata > Mammalia > Carnivora > Canidae > Canis > Canis lupus. The sequence continues at coordinate 41,830,280 of NC_064263.1, read as the reverse complement.
AGGCATTGGTTCACTCCTGAAGTTGCCTACATTTAGGGTATTTGTTTTATATCCTGTTAGACTTGACCTTGGTCAGAAGGTCTTCAAGATGCCAAACTGGGGCGGAGGAGCGAAATGTGGCGCCTGTGAAAAGACAGTCTACCACGCAGAAGAAATCCAGTGCAATGGAAGGAGTTTCCACAAGACCTGCTTCCACTGCAGTGAGTTGGGTGAACACCATGAGAGCCCCGCAGCATCCAGGGGGCATTTTCAAGTTCACATTTAGCTGCAGATACTGTATATCGGTGGTCCTTGGGGTCTGGTCCTGGGACCAGCAGCACCAGCATCACCTGGGAACTTAGAAATAGCACTTTGGGGGTGCCTGGGTGGCTCAGTCAGTTAAGCATCTGACTCTTGATCTCAGCTCAGGTCTTGATTTCAGGATCATGAGTTCAAGCCCCACATTGGGCTTGGGGCTTGGGGCCTACTTTAAAAAAAACTAGAAATAACACTTCGGGGTCCCACATGAAAGGATGGTATTCTCCTGAGTAACCCTCTAGCCAACCACATGCTCAGCTCAAAGGCCATTTCCCCGCCACTCAAAGTCACAACAAGCTGACCTGCGGCTGCCATCGTGGTGAAAACCTTGACCCAGTGGCAACATTTACAAAGCGTGACTTGGCAGAGAAAGGAAGCCATCGCTTATCTGGAGCCAGGATGGATTTGGCTCTATGGTGTTCCCACTGGCCAATGTTACCGAAGCCAGCTGAGACTGGTCTTTTCAAAAGAACCTGTGTCAGGCGAGGGGCAATGGATGCCAATTCTGTAACAGCTGAAAAGGGAAGAGTTTGGGGCCTGGGCACCAGTAGCCTGATGAAGGGAATCTTTACCACCACTTGCTGGACATAGATGCACAAACATTGAAACTGGGGGGGAATACAAACCTTGGGGTCCACCTGGAAGCCTAGCTTTGTCTGACCCATGACTTTGGACAAATCATTTCTCATTTCTAAGCACCTGCAGCAGGGCCAGCAGTAGAACTTGTACCTTCAGACCCTCAGTCCAGTCCTTTCAACATGACTTCATTCTAGAGTTTCCCATGGCCAGTCCAGTTCTAGGAGAGCAGTCTCTTTTTTTGGCCACTTACCTTCCCTGTTTTGCTCCAGTAAATGTGGCTTAAGGGCTAGCTTTGCTGGACATTTGGCAGCCCTGCTCCCCATACCACCCTCATGATTTTGCCCAGTGGCTACAAGGCATCGCATCGCCCCAGTTTCAAACAGAACTTCAAGGATTGGACTCCATCTGTTAAAGCATGGAGGCACTTTGTCCTTAAGCCACCAGAAATAGTAACGGTTTACCTGCTGCAGGAGTTTCCATGATCTCTTACCTTCCATGGCAAACAGAATTCTCACCGAACAGCAGGAGGAAGCATGGCTCTGAGTGACTGGGTTGGCAATTTACTAAAGCCTTGGGTTCTAATTACGGGTAATTTTTTTTTAAGGGGAGGCAGAGGGAGAGACTGAATCCTAAGCTGGGCATGGAGCTTGATGTGGGGCTCAATCCTACAACCCTGAGATCATGCCCTGAGCCGAAATCAGGGGTTGGATACTTAATCAACTAAGCTAGCCTGATGCCCCAATGGGTAATTATTTTAAGTCCTCATACACATCCAATCAGGTTCATCATTATTATTACAATTATCTAGAAGCATTGCTCAAGGGTCCCTTCTGTAACCTTCTGGCTTTTGTCTCAAAACAGCTAATGCTCTTTAAAAAGACTAGGCATGAGGAATAACGGAAAAACCACTGGAATTAAAGTACAAATGACTAGGTTTGAATCTAGACCCTGCCATGTAATAATGGTGTGACCTTGGGCAAGTGATTTCACCATCATGAGCCTCCATTATCCCATCTGTAAACTGGAAATGACAGTAGCCACCACACAGCTGGTCACAAGATGAAAACTGGGGTTCTGGATCAGGCCTCTAATTCTCCTCTGATCAACTTTATTATTATTTTTTAATAATAAATTTATTTTTTATTGGTGTTCAATTTGCCAACATACAGAATAACACCCAGTGCTCATCCCATCAAGTGCCCCCCTCTGATCAACTTTAATATCTGAGAACAGGATGTGGCAGGGAAGCTCTCCATGGTCAGGGGTGTCTCGTTTTCCCCAGGTAGCAGGAAGATGCCCTGTTCAACGGAGCCATGGTAGAAAGGATATGAGCATTTGCTGGTACATCTCTTTTAACACTTTCATATTTTCCTTAGAACTTGTGGGTGGGATGAGGATCTGAGCAGTACACATTTCTGTGGCAGGGAACAGAAGGATCATGGAGAGGAGCATGCTTTTCTTTCTTATCACCCCAGGACCTGCCTGTCTACAGGCCAACCAGTAGTTGTCCTAAATGGGCTTTAGGAAGGCACAGCCTACCTTAGTTTGTCCCTGGCCAGTGTTCCCAAACTTGTAGACAAATCTTAATCCTCCTTACCAGTGCTGTCCAAAAGAAATATAATGTAAGCCACATATATAAATTTAACTTTTCTACTTGGCATATTTTTAGAAAGGTTATGTAATGAGCACTGGGTGTTATATAAGACTGATGAATCACTGACCTCTACCTCTGAAACCAATAATATATTATAGGATAATTAACTGAATTTGAATTTAAAATAAATAAATAAATGCCAAAAAGAGAACGGTATAAAGAAATTATCCACATCACATACACTACGGAGGTGGCCAGCACACTGCTACCACGCTTGTGTATGAAAGCTGGTCAGGAGCCAGGGGGTGGCTATAGAAAGGGCCCAGGCAGGATAGGGCATGCACAGTCCCAGAGCAATGGACTGGAGCAGGGGTCAGGGGACCTGAGGCCAGTCATGGCTCTGCAACTTACTGCTGTAGAATCCTGGACAAGTCACTGACCATCCATCATTCCCATGTGCATGCATGCATTCAACTACTTACTCATTCCTTCATTCAACAAACGTTTACAGAGGACTAACTCTGGGCCAGGCCCCATGCTATGTTCTGAGGATATTAAAATACAAGTGTTGCCCTCAAGGAACCCAGAGTCTAGAATATCAATGAACATTTGAGATGTTTTTCTGGAAGCAAAAGTAACAAGAAAGGTGGAGATAGGTGTATACGTTACATGCTCAAATGTAAGGCATTTTTCTCTCAAAAGTATTCCTCACAAAAAGGGTTTGGCTTGTGTTTAAAGCCTTATGAAGTATCTCATGCTAGAGGACAATCTCTGAATTTTTTTTTACAGAGAATTTTTTTTAACACATACAATGCTGACATAATTGTTTAATGAATTTCCATACACTCCCTTCCCCATCCTCACAACCACCAACCCCTCATCCACAACCTTGTCTTCCCCCCACTATCATATTCAATTACTTTATGTTTTTAGATAAAATACTATTTCAGGAAGGCATATTACCCTGCAACAACTTCAATGCTAGATTGCTTATAAAGATCACCTGAACTGGTTAAAAACAAAAAAGGAAGCAAATAAACTGAGTGCATGTGCATTACTCGTTTTTGGGGCCACGACCTCACTGTTAAAAGCGGTGAGTACCGCCATAAACAACTTTTGAGGATCCCAGCTAAAAAGCAATTTAGCAAATTATTAAGTTATGGAAATCCTTCATATTTTAAAAAATATTTTATTTATTTTGAGGGAAAGCACATGAGCAAGGATAGGGGCAGAGGGAGAGAGAGAATCTCAAGCGGACTGCATGCCAAGCATGGAGCCCAATGCAGGGCTCAATCTCACCTGAGATCATGACCTGAGCCGAAATCGATAGTCAAGGAGTTTAACCGACTGAGCCATGCAGGAGCCCCCCGACTATGTATTTTTTAAAGCTGCCCAAATGTTATGCTAACAGGAGCTTCTGGTAGAGATACAAAATCCAGGTGACAGCCTCCTGCTCAGGTACAAACAGGGCCGACCCTCAAAGAGACAGATAGAAGTGAGGAGCAGGACAGCTGAGTCCGCTGCCTCAAAAAGACACCAGTGATAGGGAGATGCTGACGGTGAAGATGCAGATGAAGGACTTGGATACACGCATTTCCTGAATTTGTGTCAGGTTAGAAAAAGGAAACTCTCCAAATCAATATATTATTGATCTATATTATTAAATTAAATAATATAAGTGTTAAATACACTTTCATTTACATCTGTAAAAGTTTATTGTACTGAATGATGGTCAGTGACTTGTCCACGATTCTACTAAAAAAAAAAAACCCAAACAACAAAAAACAACCCTTTCCTTTATATCTTCTTTTTGGAAAATGGAGGCTTGTCTTATATACTTGATATAATGGGGGACACTTTCTATTGGGTAGTATACAGTGACTGGGGGGCTTAAGCCAATATAAGCCTAAGGTCAACGAGACAGGTCCACCCCTTCACCACCTCCCGCTTCCAGAACTGGACCAAAGTAGCCTCAGTGGTAACTGTCTCCTTGCGGGTCGTAGTGCTCTTCGGAGGCCACGGTGAGTAGAGAAACTGCTTGGCCCTGATTCTGATATGATTAAGGATAAATAAACTCATCCCCAGCCCCAGCACCTTATCCCCTACACAGCCCCACACGCGCGGACACACACTCTCCTGATGTCACCGGGGCCGCTCAGGGATGCAGGTTGTTCGGATTCGGGGCCAATATTCTTAGCCGGTTCTCATCCTGGCCTCCCGCTCTTTCTAGCCGGGCTCCACAGAGCACATTATGTCCCTTTTCTGCTCCCCGGTTTCCTCACCCATGAAATCAGGGGTGCCGTGGAATCACGGCTCAGGGTGCTCTGGCCAGGAATCGAACCTGTGCTCTTGGCCAACGGCCCCTCCTGGGTCTCCTGGCCCTGAGCATGGGTGGCATCAAGGCTGCAGGGAAGGGGGAGGGACCGTGGCCCCAGCCCCCTGACCCCCCGGCCCCCTTCCTTGGCAGTGGCCTGCAGGAAGGCTCTGGACAGCACCACGGTTGCCGCGCACGAGTCGGAGATCTACTGTAAGGTGTGCTACGGGCGCAGGTACGGCCCCAAGGGGATCGGGTACGGCCAAGGCGCCGGCTGCCTCAGCACGGACACAGGCGAGCATCTGGGCCTCCAGTTCCAACAGTGAGTCACTCCCCGCTCCTCCCGCCCCTAGAGCCCCGGCTATCAGGACAGGTCATCCCGTCCCCATAGCAACGTTTTCTGGAAGTGGGAGAACGGACTCCACTGTTCCTTGCCAACAATGCGGCCGCGCAGTCTGACCAAGGTCGAACAATGTGCCATCTCTCGGGAGACTCTCTTCAAATGACCCCCCTTTCTAAAGGGCAATTACTTTCAGGCCACGGCTCTTGGTTTGCATGTCAAGAGAAGACCCAGAAAGTACAGATTTTCCCATTGTTGACCTCTGCTAAACTGCACGGAGTCCCTTTCCTTCCCCTTTGAGCGTTTCTGTGTAAATCACGCAACCGTGGCAGGGAAGCGACGGCCGTTCTCTGTGGGCTGGTCACGCAAGGAGTCCTCCCTCAGGCTGTAAGAGGACGGATGTCCCCATCACCGGGGACAGGGCTGCGGGAGGCCGGGGTCGGGAGTAAGCAATCAATGCCACTCCCGAGCTGCCTGCCACGCCGCGGGCCCCGCCTTGTGGAGGGAAGCGGGCCGGGCCCTGCCACCTCCCGGGCCGACGTGGTCACGCGGACCTCCAGGCTGGCCCTGAGCTCACAGGCCGCAGCTGCTGTGTGGCCAGCTGGGATCCGGGCTCAGCTCTGCGGTGGGGCTGCCACCTGCCACGGTGGTCCAGGGAAGGCCTCCCCCAGGGAGCCGCAGTTAGGCCAGCCGAGGCGTCACCTGGCCCCTTGCAGAGAGAGCGGCCCATGGCTGGCGCTGGGCAAATAGTGCACGGAGGTACGATTAGCCATTTGGATTCTTCTCGTTACTCCATCCCAACCAGACACTGTTTAGCGAAGAAGGATGAAAGCAATCGTGTTCTCAGCCACGCATTACCCAGAGCCACGCATTACCCAGGGCCTTCTGGTGATGCCGCACAGAGAGGAACAAGAGTCCACAGACCTGGGTTTTGTCCCAGCTCCACCACTTAGGACCTTGGGCAGTTGCCCGACCTTGGGCAGTTACCCCTCAACCCTTGCTCCCCTCCACCCAGCCCTGCCTATCTTAGAGGTGATGATGTGATGCCAGTGATAAGCATGCACGGAAACACCAAAAGGTATGGAGGTAATGGGGTGCTTTCCTGACCTCTATCGTGGACGTAGCTCACAGGGGGACAGGTGACCTTTCCGTGCAGGATGACAACCTGAACTGTGACAAGGAATGCATCAGTTTATTGGACTGTGGCTTTTTTACCATCAAGATCCCATCTTGCACTATATCTTCACAACTCACCCCATGAAGCAGACCAGTGAGCTTCAAGATGGTACAGAAAAATCTAAACACCAGCAGCAATAATAACACGACAACAACACAAGCTAACATACACGGAACACTTGCTGAATGCTTTAGGACAGAAAGGAAAGGTTTAAGCCAATTAGGGATAGGTTTGCCAACCCTTACTACGTGCCAGGTGACGGTCAGACTTCTAAGTGCTTTACTCACGTCCCCTCATCAACCCTGTTGAGGAAGGCACCATGATTAGCCCCATTTTCCAGATGAGGAGTCTGAAGCACAGAGAAGTTAAGTAACTCGCTCCAGGTCACACAGCTAAGTACTCTTTGCCAGCAAGGTCTGTAGGTTTCATTCATTGGTCTGTTCCCACCAGGTCCCCAAAGCCTGCACGCTCAGCCACCACCAGCAACCCTTCCAAGTTCACTGCGAAGTTTGGAGAGTCGGAGAAGTGCCCCCGATGCGGAAAGTCAGTCTATGCCGCCGAGAAGGTGATGGGAGGCGGTAAGGTAAGGACTGCCGTGCGGGCCAGATGGGACTTGCTCATCTGCACAGGATCAGTTGGGAGGAATGAGAGAGGAAATGAGGAAGTGTGGGCAGGTGGGAGCCAGGCCCTTGATTCTCCTTTGCTCCCAGGAGCCACATTAGAGCCACCCAACCTCGTCCACTTTCCTGGGCTGTGACTGTCACTCTGCAGAGCCCTTGGAAACTAGAACTGGTACAATTCGATGCAACAAGTCTTAGTCCGCTAGGGGGAAGGTACCCAGCTGGGAGCTCTGGAGATACAAAGGTCCATAATCCTTCCAGGAAGGTATCAGCCCCGCGAGCCCATCACCACTGCATAGCTCGATCTGCAGCTGGCATCACCACTGATGGACAGAGCAGACACCTCACAGCAGGGAGAAGCATCCTTGCTCACAAGGCTTGGCAATCGGGGGGAGTCATCCAGTGCCGGAGACAGCACGGCACACTTGCTCTACAAGCTCTGGTTCCAGGGTACTCACCAAAGGGTTTGGGCCCAACGAAGGAAAAGAAAAACCTGATTATGCCCCAGTGGAGTGGGGGCGGGTGGAAATAAGGGTCATGGAGAGTGTCGGACTTCCAATATGACGGCGGCCGCCACCCGAGACAGCTACTTGAAGGTGGATGAGAACCCCTAGGCCTGCCTGGTGGACCTGCAGGTGCGCAGAAGAGGCCATCTTCTGATGACCCAAGCCTCACAACTCTCCTCCGTGAGAAGGACACACAGTTCAAGCAAAGCTGAATTACCTGGCTAATCGCCCTCTTTCTTTACTTCTTCTCTTAACTTTATATCCAATGTAAATGAATGTATTCACTGCCCCGCATCTGAGTTCCTTTCTCTCTATTTATTCCTTGATCTTCTAGAAGGGGGAAGCCCTTTTCTATTTAGTCCATTCTGAAGGAATACATCTGGTAATTACTTTGATAAATTCATTTTTAGGGGTTCTGAGAATTGGGGGCCGAATCCGTAGCATCTCTTTCTCCAAACCCCTGGAAAACTTACTCTGGGGTCAATTAGATATGTGCATGGGTAAGACACTGGCACTCCTGTATACGCGGCTGGTGAGATTTAACATGGAAACAGACTATGCTGCCGGCCGCCCTAAGGTAACTCTCCTGCTCTCCTGCGCCCCCCAGCCTTGGCACAAGACCTGTTTCCGCTGCGCCATCTGCGGGAAGAGTCTAGAGTCCACGAACGTCACTGACAAAGATGGGGAACTTTACTGCAAAGGTGAGTGGTTCTGGGGACCCTCTTGAGAGGTCTTCCCCAGGAGGAGCCTTGGAGGGTAAGCTGTGTCCAGCCAAGAGGCTTGTGTTTGCCAGGAGGCATGACTGCCCGGCCTGAGCACAGTTCGGGCTCTCAGGATGGAGAGAAAAACTGCCAAAGGGAAAGAATTCTCCCCAACCCAGCTCTGGCCCTCTCTGTTGGAGCATGTGGGGTGGGGGGACTGGATGCTTGCAGATGCTCAGTGGCTCAGGGCAGCTGGGCACCCTGGGCGGAGAGAGGGTGAGGAGGAAGCAGTGTCCTGCACCAGTCCTGGAAGAGGTCACAAGCCTTGATAAACAGCATCACGTCGCCTTCTGGAAGCCCAAATACCCTCTGTCTGCCTGAGTGGTAGGGGTGACTGGGGGAGGACGACCTCTCTTTGGTTTACCAAGACATATCTATATCCTTGCTCCCATCCCTCCTCTCTCCCTCCTTCCATCCCGACATTTCTGTCTCTCATGCTACATATCACTTAGTGATCGCAGGGACACAACTGAGTAACAGGTTTTCCTTCTGGTCCTCGCAGCTCTACCCCCAGATGCCTCCACAACCCCCTGTCTTGTGGAGAAGCAGTAGAGCTTAGCTCCTTTCTGATGTTACAAAAAGGAAGGGAATGCTTTAGGGCCAAGATCACTGTCCTCAACCTGAGAGCATCTCCTGGGCCTATAGTTTCTCAATGGGGTCCTCCCACCTTTCCACGCAATGATGGTGTCTCCAGGCCTCCACGTGTGTGTGTTGGTATGGAGTGAGGAGATGGGAAGGGGGAAACGCCAAAGCTGTGCCCACGGTGAGACAGAATGTGAATAAGCACATGACCCAACAGGAGGTGCATCCTCCCGAGAGTGGAGGACACAGGGTCCTCAGCATTCACAGGCCCAACACCCCTAAACTGTCGCTGCAGCCAGCAGAGAGATCAACATGAAGACAAGTAACTAATGCCAAGGGGGGAAAGCTCCGCAGTACACAGTGCCCTAGCGCACGAAGGGGCAAGTGACCAACTTGGGGTATTAGGGAAGGCTTCTCAGAAGACAAGCCTCGTCTGGGTCTGGAAGGGTGACTGCGGGCTTTGGTGGGGGACATTGCGGGAACGGGGAGCAGTGCGTGCCACGGCACCGAAGCCAGGCCATCGTGGTTCATTCCAGGGACTGAGAGTAGCTCCACATGCCCGGAGTGTCGGGGAAGGAGGCAGAGAGGCAGCAGGGGACGAGGCTGGGCAGGCACGCAGGGGCCAGATGATGCTGACTCAAACAAGAAAATGCCTGTGAACACTTACTGCTAAGTGGCCAGAAGTATGAACAATTCTTATCAGCAGATCCCAAGTCAATGAAGTTCAATATACTTAAAAGTTAACTTAGGAGTACATTTATCGCAAGGATGCCTCCCACGGGTGTCCAGAGGCAAGGAAGTGCAATCACCGTCTAACCAACCCATTCTCTCTCCCCCTTCCCCCCCTCTCGTTCACAGTTTGCTACGCCAAAAATTTTGGCCCTACAGGTATTGGGTTTGGAGGCCTAACACAACAAGTGGAGAAGAAAGAGTGAAGACCGTGCCACACTTCCACCAGCCTCAAGCATTGGCCACGTCATCCTGCCAGACGGAAACCCTTGCCCGAACATCCTCTCGTGGGGCGGTCGGGCACTATTTCTCTTCAGAAGTGCTCATAGTCTTTACCCAAAGTTAGAAAAACGCTTTTGGAAGAAAAGTATTAAAAGTTCAGCCTGTAACAAATGCGTCAGGATTTTTGATCCCTGGGGCGGAAGAGGCATTTAATAAATAAATGTTTTAGCGGCACCTGGTGCATCTCCAGATCTTTTCTTTAGAGGGAATTTTTTAAAAACTAGAGAGATGTTTCGAGAAACTCACTGCAGAGGAGGTGGTGGATCTTGGTGTGGCCTGGGGGAGGCAGGGGAAAGCAGGCTCCCAGGACCTGTCCGCTGAGCTTCCTTCTCGTTACTAACGGGGAAGGAAACGGGGTTCTGGAGGAAGCAGACAACAGGAGAGCAAATTCTGGAAGGAAAATCAAAACTAATGAAACTGCTGAAGACTCAGTCCTTTTGTCCTATGAGGGGCTTTGCAATCTTCACACATTTCATGAAAACCCAGAAACGGCAACAAAATGCGGAGTTTGCTTCTGTGCTGGGAACAACGGGAGGATGATTTTCTTTTATTCTGGGAAAATTCCCTAGGGTTTAGCAATTTTCTTAAAACCTCTCCTACGTCAAATTGCCAGCCTCACCGATGAAATGCAGCCAATTAAGGGTGTCTCGCTGCCTCCTCAGCAAGTTCTCAGCAGCCCAGGCGTGCGGATTTTCTTGGGGCTCCGCTTTTAACAACCGCCGCATCTCTCCCGCCCCCACGCAATCCTGAATTATTGGAGGCGATGAAAGCAAGCGACTCTCGAGACCAAACCCCGGGCTCTTCTATGCTCCGCGTCTCAAAAAGGGTTTCTTTAAAACGAGCGCTTATTCGGGGTTGCTTACACGTGCTGTCAGGGACAAGGCCCCACACTGCCTTTATTATGTTTATCTACTAGTTTTTTGATGCTCAAAATGCAATTACATTTTATCATTTTTTCAACTTGATGGGCATTAGTAGAATGGCTCAGAGGAAAACAAAGAGCTTCAGAGGTTGTGGCCTGTTCCACTTTCCAAGAGACAACGGAGAAGTGTGCTTTATTTGTCCGGGGACCACTGCCGGAGTAATTGAGCCACAGAGCTCCACCAAAATGACCTGAGGGTCGAAATACTGTACATCTTGCATTCCCTGGGGAAGGTGGCGTAGGGCAGTTATTTTCAATTTGTAGGCTTTTGGCCACAGCTGTATGGGATTCCATCAATGTCAATCAAACAATTAATAACACCAGTGATAACTGAATTAAGTCAATCGAGTCCCCTTTAACCTGCACGGATTTTAAAAGCAACATAGTACCTTGGCCTTCACTAGGAAGTCCCCTACCCTAGAGACTTCCAGGCTTGCAGAGGGGTAGGATACACACGTGACGGGACGCCTGGGTGGCTCAGTGGTTGAGCGTCTGCCTTTGGCTCAGGTTGTGATCCTGGAGTCCCAGGACTGAGTTCTGCATTGGGCTCCCCGCAGAGAACTTGTTTTTCCCTCTACCTGTGTCTCTGCCTCTCTCTCTCTCTCTCTCTCTCTCTCGAATAAATAAAATCTTAAAAAAAAGATACACACATGAAAAATTATCACTGGACAGTACAACCTTCTCCTGCTCTACCACATTTCCCAGTTACCAGCCCCACCATCCATCCACCCAGGAGACTCAGCTAAAAACCTGAGTCATCCTTAGCTTTACCCTGTCCCTCACCCTCCCTTGCCTCACTCCCTGAGCCTCCTTGATTCTGACTCCAACATGTCTCTAGAATACACCCCTTCCATTCCTCCCCCTTGGCATATGTATTAATCAGCTAGGGCTTCCACAACGAAGGATCACGGACTGGGTGGCTCAAACAACAGAAATTACTTTGGCACACTTCCAGTGGCTAGAAGTCTGAGATTAAGGTGTCGGCAGAGTTGGTTCTTCTGAGGACCTCTCTCCTCAACTCGTAGATGGCCACCTTCTTCTCCCTGTGGCAACCCATGGCCTTCTCTCTGTGTGTCTGTGTCCTAATTTCCTCTTCCTATAAGGACACTAGTCTCATTGCATCAGGGACTTATTTTAACTTAATAACCTCTGTTAAGATCCTATCTTCAAATACATCACATTCTGAGGTTCTGGGGGTTAGGACTTCAACACAGAGATGTGGGGCCAAGGGGAGGGACAGAATTTGGTCCATAATAGTATGTCATATAAGGACTTTCACAAGTTGATCTTGGACTTAGCCTTCAACTTAGCTTTAGACCATCCCTTCAGGAGAGCTGCAGCTACACACACAGACTTGAAGCTTTCCAAACAGGCCAAGTATCCTCACCCATCATGCTTTTGCTGAAATTGCTTTTTGCCTAAAGCATCTAGAAGATGAAGCCCCCCACTCCGTCTTCAGCACCTAACCCAACTTCTCTGCCTGGCGAACTCCTGTAATCAAGTCATGGGTCAAATGCCATCTCCTCTGCAAAATCTTTCCTGAACTTCCAGAGCAGAATTAATCCACCTCCATGTTTCCATTGCCATTATATAAATGACATAGTACTGCTCTCTTTACCTTAAAATTCTGAATTCCCATCTGCTTCCTTGTTAGAATGTAACATATGTGTATTCATAGTGTCTAGGAACAGGTGGGCACTTTGTAAACATTTGTTGAGTGAGTGATGTGGGAGAGAGTGTAGGCTGTATTAAAAGCAAATTCTGCAAGAATGTAAAAGAAGAGATTATTATACATGGAGTGGAGGAGTTTGGAAATAAAAAAAACAAAAAACAAAGAAAGAAGCCTATTGTTGTTTTAGCAGTCTCTGCATTTCCCGACTTCCTGGACAACATTCTCTCCATTTTCCAGGCTCACCTGTCACTGACTGGGACACAGGGCTGAGACTGGCCAATGGAGCCCTGGCCCCCAACACCTCCAAGACGGTCTCCATTCTCTTTCCCCATCTGTGGATGCAGAAGGGCCACTGGGCACCCAGGCTCTAGGAAATGGAGGAAGCACCAGCCAGGAGGGAGGTAGCTTGGATCCCTGTGGGGGAGACTGTCTACAAACAGCTGAACAGACTGGAACAAGAGGGGGGAAATAAGCCTTATGTTGTGTTAAGCCAGTGAGATTTGGGGGGCGGTGATTACTGCCTTAACTGCTTGGGCTGAAATACTCCCAGCTGCAATACTGGATGTGCTATAGCCAAGATATTCCCCTTCTCACTGTTCAGTGTCCAGCCAGTCTGCTAAGTCACAGGGAGCATCCTCAGGATTTTGCCTAACAGCTGTGGAAGGGATTCAAATGCACGGTCTCTGATGAGACTACACAGATATTCGGGGAAAGGAATGAAGTTCTGGCATCACCGCAGAAGACTCACTTTCCCTGGGGCCCTGACAAACAAAACAAAGCCCAAACACAAGAATTCTTGAATTCTATGCTACTGTACTCTCATGAGTATCCTCTCATCCAGCCTCCTCCCTGGGCCCTCCCACTCTTCTCCAGCTCCCTAATCCAAATTCTGTTCCTGTTCCCCACCCCCCTCACATTTTCTTTGTTTGCATGGGTTGTCATCTTTGGTCTCTTTCTAGAATTGATTGTCCCATTTCAGGTGGGCAACTCCCCTTCTCTTTTTCATCTCATTTTTCCACCTCTGTCCTGTGACAACCTCATCCATCTGTGCTCATGACTCCCATCTACATCCTGGTCTCTTTACAGCTGCCTCCCAGACTTTTCCACTGTACAGCCTGCAATATCTCAAACTCGGTAGCCCCCAACCACCAAACTCATCACCTGGTCTCCCCATAGTTTTCTTTACTTCTCAGAGGAGCACTGCCACCCTCTCATTCACTGGGTTCAGAGTCGTCTTTGACTCTCCCTTCTCTTCTGCACATTCGATCAGTAGTCTGGGCCTTCATTACTTCTTGCCTAGGCCATTATTAAATGCTTATCTGTAACATTCTATATCCATCAGGGTCCAGCCAGAAAAACAGAAACCACACTAGGTTTTTTGGGTTTGTTTTTGTTTTTTAACAGAGAGAAAATAATAGAGGGAATTGACTAAGCGGGTGCTAATATTTTTCAAAAAGTAAAGAGGAGCATACTGACTTGGCACAGAGGTGGTAAACGCAGGAAACGCCTGGGGCTGGAAAAACGAAGAGAAGAGATGGGAGCACCCTCATTTAGATGCCTCCAGGGCAAGGAGTCAGGCCTCAGAGCCGAGAGCCCTGCCTGCTTCCTGCTGGGGCTTCTAAGGGAGGGCAATGGAGGTGGTCTGGGGAATGTGGGAGGAAAGCTATGGACAGTGATTCCAGCTCCCAGCAACAGGGTGAAGGGCCACTGTGGGAACAACACGGAGAGGAAAGCTGGCAAGAGGAGTGTAGTTAAGTCTCTTCGCCCCTCCTCCTTGTCTACTGGCAGAATTTGATGGAAAATCAGCCAACAAGGAAAACTGTAGTTTTGAGAATCCTAGCCCCCAAACACAGAGTATGGAAGGGTGAATATGGCACACTGCCTTACCTCTAGTCAATTTTCCAAAGAGCTCTGAATTTACAGCATTTATTGAGCATTTATTATGTGCCTAGTATAATTCTAAGCACTTTATATATGATTAATACATTTAATCCTCATCACAACATTTAGAGGTATTACTAGTATTATCCACATGATACAAATGAGAAAACTGGGGCATTATAAAGGTTAAGTCACTTGTTCAGAGGTAAAAGGCACTTATGATAATCGGCAAATCCAGGATTCAGACCCAGGGTGCCTAGCTATAAAACACTTGCTCTCAATATTTTTTTTTTTTTGAAACTTTCACACCAATGTGTACCTGAGGAAAAAGCCTCAGTAAAATGGTGGAAGTAAGAGTCTTTATGTAAATGATCCTTAAACTGTATCACGTAAATGTAAGAATCATTTGGGGAGATTCTGAGACTCACTCCGCAGAGAATGATCTGGAAGTTCTGAGAAGAGGAATTTGAATTTTAAACAAGTGGTCCCCAGACATCAGCCCCATCACCACCCCACGTCAGTTATTCTGATGTAAATGGTCAACGGACCCCAGTTTGAGAATAATTACTTGGCAGGGGTTGATGAGAGCAGAGGATAGAACTTGAAAAAGTCTTTCTGTTGCTCAGTTGAGAATCAGTCCTCAAACACAATTCTGATCACATCATGCCCTGCCTCAAATCCCTTCAGTTCATTCAACAAGCTCATGCAACAGATTAATTTAGATATTTACTGAACACATAGTATGTGCTAGGCAATATTCTGGGTTCTTGGGATACATCAGTGAACAAATCAGCGATGCCTCAGGGACCTTATATCCTATGGGTTGGGGAGGGAGACGGTATGCAGCAGACGAGCTAAATTATATAGTATGTTAAAAAGCAGCTAAGTGCTAGGGGAAAATGCAGGGTAGCAAAGAGGAGGAATAGTGCAAGGGAAGGATAACTTTCCAGAAGTTGGTGAGCACAGGCTGCATTTGAGAAGTTAGCATTTGGGGAAAAAAAAAAACTCAGGGGAAAGGCACTTCACCCTGTGGGTATCTGGTGGAAGAGCATTCCAGGCAGAGAGGAGCAGGGAGAGGCTTGAGACAGAAGCACGCCTAGCGTGGAGGCATTCCTGAGAGGTAAAGCAGAAGTGGTCAGATCCTGTAGGGCCTTGCAGGCCACTATCGGGGCTTTGGTTCTTCCTCTGGTGAACTGAAGAGCCACTCGAGGGTTCTAAGCAGAACAACAACATGATCCAATTTGTCTAAGGATCACTCTGGGTGTTTGTAGCAGGGTGATGGTGGAAGCAGGGAGACCAAACAAGAAGGCTTTAGTAATCCAGGCAAGAGGCAGTAACTCAGAACTACAGGGGCCATGGTGGCCAGAAGCATTCAATTCTGGATGTATCTTCAAGATAGAGCCATGGGATTTCTCAAAGAAATCTGAATCTGGTGTGTGAGGAGAGAAAGTCATCATGAAAAGATTCTAAATGAGTATGAGGAAGACTGATGGTAGGGAATAGGGTTGTTTACTTTTTATTTATCTTTAAATTTATTACATGTTTTACTTAATTCATAATTGAGGGTAAGGTGGAAATCTGAAGTTAAGTTTCAATCTTGGACATGTTAAGTTTAAGATGTCTGTTAGACAGTTAAGTGGATAGGTCAGGAACACAGTCTGCAGAGTCTGAGATGGAAGTCTGAACTGGAGTTAAAAATCTGGGGTGTTTTGGCATATAGACCTTATATCCAATCACACAATTGGAGGAGATTATCAAGGAAGAGAAAGGAAGTTTAGATAAAGAACAAGAAGGCTAAGCACTAGACACTGGGACATCCCCACATTAAATGGTAGGAGAGGAAAAAGAGCAAAGGAGACTTCTCATGAGCAACCTGTGGGATTAAAAGGAAACTCAGGGGTGCTGTCTCCTGGAGGCAGAGTGAGGACAGTGTATTTGGGAAGAGGGAGTGGCCACTGTCAAATGCTGCTGAGCAGTTTCCCTGGAGTGCAGGGCTGAAAACCTGACTGTGGTGGACGTAAAAGATGGGAGGAGAGGAATTGGAGATAGTGACTATACATAATGTCTTCAAGGACTTTTTACTGACAAGTGAGTAAAGAAATCGCGCCTCACTGCTCACTTAAATACAGCTCAAATACTTAGCTTAACATTCAAGGCCCCTGGAGATCTAGTCCCAATCAACAAGTCTAATTTACGAACCAAGCTCCCCACTTTAAACGCCCTATAGACTCATGGTTCCAACTATACTTCAGACTTCCCCATTGTCTTCCTTGTAGAGTCATTGACTTCCAATTCTGTATTTCCAAACTCAATATTGAGAGACCCTTTTAATGCCTTATTGTCCATAAATACTTACTTGATCACATCTACTGAGGCCCTCTCCATCCTCTAACAATATTTTATTTGTACTGCTTTTATGGCTTTTAATATTCTCTACATTATGCTGTACGTTCATTTATCTTAGCTTTCCCTCTAGACTGCAAGCTCGGTGATTAGTATGCCCAATTAAATGTTTTATGGCCTAAAAGACCTATCATGGTGCTCAATAAATACCTGTGGAATAATTTAAATTAATGAAACGTGCTTTTTCTTGTCACATATCAGTTAGAAGTACTGGAATGTAATAGTTTGGAAGGTGTGAAGTGAGGTATTTGAATTTTAAACAAGTGAGCCCCTGCCACATCCCTGTAATTCTGATTAAATGGTGTACGGACCACAATTTGAGAATATATACTTCGCAGGGTTTGAAGAGAGAGAAAGGGAAAGGATATAGCTTGAGAAAGTCCTTCTGTCATCCAATTGAGAAATCAGTCTTTAAACGATTATGATCGCATCACATCCTGCTTAAAAACCATTCATTCATTCATTCATTCAACAAATTTTAAGTGTTTATTGAACACAC